>NC_137056.1:34484972-35042472 GCF_032717465.1 Coenobita brevimanus | reverse complement strand
TGTGTGTAATCTTACCTTTGATGTACTCTGCCGCACAAACCAGTACTTCGCTCGAGTCTTCCATTTTCCCGACTTTTTACTTTATAACCTTTTCCGGCAAGCACTTCACGTGGCCACAAGCTGGCAACAACACTTTCCTATCAAAGTGTGGCCGCACTCACAACCGCCTCACAGAACAGGCCAGAGAACACTGATGACATATGGTATTACAACCACTAATACACCACCAACACTGTCGCACTCCTCACAAATAACGCAACGGGACTAACGGGATGTTTTTAATCAACTACCTTTCAGTATCGCAAGGTAAATCATGCAACTATTAGACCAGCAGTCACATAAAACGTACGACAGGTCGAGTCACTAGTGTCACTCTGAAGCCATGTTTGTTTTAAATGCTTTTAAAATCCATGAGCCAATCACAAGCTGGGCCTCCCACTCCACGTTGACGGCTACCCTATAACACCACATTATTTTGTCCGCTAATGAGCTCCACTTCGTTAAATCATCAGTCACTTTGATGCTTCCTGACTCCTTTCATTTGTTCCATAAACGTAGTGCGAGGTGTCATGCACCAGAATGGGATTTAATTTAGCGGCGCTAAGAGCATCATGTTGTCAACACGGGAGTTAACCAACGATCAGAGGTGCTGCGCAGGAACGCCAACGCCACCACACTCATATCATGCATTGCATTCTGTTTTGCCTTAGCTTCTTCTGAACATAGTTATAGGTTTGGAAAAAAGTAACTTAATAAAAATATTACAATAAAAATCCTATACATGAGAATTTTACGTACGTTTGTAAGATAAAATGATGCAAACATAGATATAAATTTGTATAGAGACGACACTAGTACACCATGTACCGCCAAATTCGAACCTATACAAGCCTACGTCCATCAGCTAGAATGGAATCTGCATTGTCATCTGATAAATGTAGCCATAAACTGACATTTTTTTGGCAGCAGTATCACAAGTTGATAATCATATCCTTCTCAGATGAAAAAAAAAAAAATACCATGAAGAGGAGATAGTGGAAAGTCTTTCATTCGAGCGCAGACGATAATTTCATTTGTGCGATAATTTTCCCAGTTTTGTTGAGCTATATATTTCATTATAACGAAAATAAAATCAATCATTGCAGCGTTCTTTTATTACAGTAAGTAGTTCACAAAACATAAAAAAGTACAGTACTGAAGTTTATTTACTCATGTGGTAAAAGGACTATATGGATTTTAGGAATTTTAACAAACTACCAGTTTGCATAGGCATTCCTCCATATGTCGTCTTGAATTAACGTACATCTTCTCTTCAACGAGGAAGTTAGATATGGAAAGCTCACAATCCATGAACTTAAATACTGTATTTTAAAACTATCTGTAGGCTATGGCAAATTTATTTGTAGTTTGTTGACCGAAAGCATTTACACTGATGTCATAAAGAAGAGGAAGAAGTTTTGCAAATTCTTTTGATCACTTAGCCTAGTCTGTCCAGAGAGTGTTCTAAATAGGACTGTGTATTGGAAGGATCATCACTCGCGACAATGTGCACACGAGGGGGAAGCGGAAGAAGCGAGCCTTTACAGTCGGGTGCCTAGTGGGGGGGATATCTGACCAGTCGCAGTGAACAATGAACATACAAACATTCTTAAAATGCCGGGTTTGGGCTCTGGCAACAACACGACATCCCCAGACAGAGCCCACGGAGAGGTAGACAGAGCGCGCTCCAGCTCCGTGCGAGAGGGACGTAAGTCAGCCCGGGCCGCGCGCCTTTATGATCCGCATCTCGCCCGCCCGCCACCATAGCTGGAAACCATAACTACCTTGCGGCCGAACTGACCCTCGACAGCTTCGGGGTGGAGCTGTTTTTCCAGCTCCTGCCAGCATCTCTGAGACGGCCTGTAGCCACTCAACCCTCCTGAAGGAGACGGCCTGTAGCCGCTCTGAAGGAATTAAGGAAACAGCTTGTAGCCACTTCCGCCTTCATCAGGAGACGGCCTGTAGCTGCTCTGAAGGTGTCTTCCTCCAGACGGCCTGTAGCCGCTCTGAAGGTGCCTTCAAGACGGCCTGTAGCCGCTCAACCCTCCTGAAGGAGACAGCCTGTAGGTGCTCTGAAGGTGCCTTCAAGACGGCCTGTAGCCGCTCAACCCTCCTGAAGGAGACAGCCTGTAGGTGCTCTGAAGGTGCCTTCTTCGAGATGGCCTGTAGCAGCTCAACCCTCCTGAAGGAGACAGCCTGTAGCCGCTCCCACCTTCGTCAGGAGACGGCCTGTAGCCGCTCAACCCTCCTGAAGGAAACAGCCTGTAGCTGCTCTAAGGGGAATCAGGAGACGGCGTTTAGCCACTCCCATCTTCGTCAGGAGACGGCCTGTAGCCGCTCAACCCTCCTGAAGGAGACGGCCTGTAGCCACTCAACCCTCCTGAAGGAGACGGCCTGTAGCCGCTCTGAGGGGAATCAGGAGACAGCCTGTAGCTGCGCCCGCCTTCATCAGGAGACAGCCTGTAGCTGCTCCGAAGGTGCCCTTGGGTCTGATGTTAGCTGCTCCCTCCCTCAGGCCACGGCTAGTAGCCGGGCCTTGGTGACAGCTGGTAGCCGCGCCCATAGAAGGCCACGGCCAGTAGCCGGGCCCTACGGCAGGAGACGACCTGTAGCCACTCCTCCATCAGAAGCTGACGCCTATTCTCCGGTCCATGACCCACAGGGAGTCCCGAGCCTAGACGAATACTGGAGAGGCCCTGTGGTCTCCCCCGGCCTCTGTTCCCTGCAATCGGCCCTGGAGAAGGCCCACCTGACAGACCCTGATGCAGGCCGGTGCCGCAGCCCCTTCCTGACGGTGCTCCCAAGCAATGGGGACTGCAGCCCTCTGGAACTCCAGACCATCCCCAGGATTCCTGGGCTGGAACTCCCCGCAACCTGACACCGGAGATCTTCATCCTCCATCAGGTGCCTGAGCGAAAGGTTCAGGCAATTATTCAGCCCCAGTCCTGAGGGCTGTACTCCCGCCCCCAGCCCCGAGAGAGCAGGGCCCTTCACCACCCACAGCCAGGGACAAGAGAGGACATCCCTGCGCGTGATCCCATGGCCTCTGGATGTAGAGGCCCCTGGCGGAACCCAGCCCTGTCAGTAATAAGGCTGTGACACCTCCGCTGCCCTTTTACCTGACTGCCATGACGCCCAGATCCAAAAGGAGTGACAGTGATAGTACAGTGTTTGTGGCCCAGTAACACAGAGGCAGAACAGTGAACTGACCCTCTAACGGAAGTCAGTGATAATACCAAAGTGGTGGAGTGAGTAACAGTGACAGTGTAACCGCAAATACGGCCACCCAGTGAGAGACGGGTCTATCATAGTGAATACGCTACCACCAGACAACATCTCCTAATACTAAAACCGTATCCAGACCCTAGTGCCAAAGAAACACTTACCAACAAGGAACAATATCTGCGACTCCACGAATATATAAAACCCAGACTTCCTCTAACTAATAATACTCTGCCTCAAGTGCTATTCATTTGATCCGAGCAGTATCCTGCGTGATGTCCAGTGTATCTGTATCAATGACTCTATTCGTTTCCCTGTCCAACTTAGTAATACACGTGTAAGGTTGTTGCCTTGAGTTTTTTGTGTCCTACCTCTCTCCTATTTGTCTGAGCTCTGGTCTAGAAAGAAAGCCCTGCTACACACTAGGCGTTTACGGGACGGGAAGCTGGCCCTTAAAACACCTAGCATTACACTGGTGGACAGCGGTGGTTCTTGACCCGGGCATTAGACAGAAGTAACCAGGAAATACTGGAAAAATGGCAACCAAACCTCATGTGCAATTACCTAAGTTCAACCCCGAACAGTATGATGTTCACACATACCTGGCAATTATTAAACCTTTGTTAGATATTGGCTTTGAGGATGACAAGCAAAAAATTGTAGTCACACTCCCACTCCTGGGCAAAGCGGCAGCTAATATAGCACCCAAGATCGTCCCGGGGCTCACCTGGGAGAATTTCATGAAACTCATGATCCAAGCCATCACCCCATCACTAGGTAAAGTGGTGGCACTATCCCAACTGGATAGTTTAACTTTCGATGGCAACTTAGATGATACCTTAATCCAGGCGAGACGCCTGGTCACTGCTGCCTACCCGGAGGCAGATGACGAAACCCGGGAACAACTCATGTTTTTTCACACACTTATCCGGATCCTCCCCAATTCCATCAAAGAACATTCCAGGAGACCTGGAAAAAGATATCCAAATAATGAGGCACCTTCTAGCCGTCCACTCCACCCCTCAACACATCGACGCAATCGATCAGTTTCCCACGGGCATCATCGCGATTGACCCGAGGGAATTTTCTGCTTGCGGCCACGGATGCCCCATTCACGACATCCGCAAGCAGCTCAAAGCTGCCTGGTGCAGCAGAACGACCCGAGGGCGCCTACAAGCCGCCCCACCACAAACCAATTGCCCTGAGCTTAGGGGAAACAAAAATCAGAAGAAAAAGCACAGAAGGCGCCCACCACCACCCCCACACCCCCCTATCCTAGCAGGGGCCACCTCACATCCCCCCCCCAGTCTACTACAGGGGGAAATGGCACATTTCCTTTCACTCTCCTCCCCATCTCTCTTCTCTTTTACCCTCCTCTTTCTTTGACCCACCCTCACCCACCTCCTCTTTCTCATCCACCTCCCCTACCTCACCCTCCTCCTCATCATCCCCATGGACCCCCAGCTCGTCCCCAAACGCCTCACTGCTTACCACACCCCGCACCTCATCACCCATCACTCCATCATCAGCTCAGCCCCCTGCCGCCATCTACACCGCCCCAGCACTGAACAGCCAGACAAGACCGTGAAGCCACACCTCCCCCCCACCACCGGCTCCTTCACCACCCACACCTCACCCCACCTTACCTCACCTCCAACGACACACACCACCTGCCACACCCCATTCCTCAGCCCCTGCCATCCCACCACTGCTGCCAATACAACCACCTCCAACCAAGCCACCATGGTTCCACCACTGCACACCGCCCGCCACCACCCCCACACTCGCACCATTTCCCGGCTTCACACCCTCCGCCCACCCCACACTGCGAGCACAGAACCCTGCCACTGCCCTAACCACCCCACCACCAAACACCGGGATGGTGCCACAAGACTGCACTCCCTCCTCAACACTCACACCTCAAGCCACCTCACCTGCCACCTCACCACCGCTACCGACCTCCAGTGCAGACCACCCTCACACCCCTAGCTGTTTACCCCACCCTGGCACACCACCTCCACCGCCACGCCACACGCAGCCACAGCACCAAAGGGTCATGCACTCACCTCACCACCCACTCCCACCCTAAAACCTGTCATCACACACTCTGGCCACCTTCCACCCCCGCCCGCAAGATACACCACCACCTCCCCAACCGCAACTTCGCCTTCCCCACTGCCGCCAACCCTCCCCCTGACTCCTACGATGGCTACATCTCACCCACGCTTTCTCTACCTGCCTCCCCCTCCCCATCGTCCCCCACCCCGCTGTCCACCACACCACATCACACCTCACCTAATGGCCCGCTGACACCGTGTACTCCCGACTCCTCACCCACACCCTCACAACCACCCTCCCTGCCCCCTCTGCCTACCACCCCATTCCCAGCCTCCTCACCTGCCATCTCAGGCCACCTTCCTCATGTCTGCCCTTCCTCACCTTCCACCCCTGCCACCTTCCCCAAGCCTGCAGTCACACCACCGCCCCAGCACACCACCACAACACATACAGCCCGCACCGCCCCAGCAATACAATGCTGCACGCCCAACTCACCACCCACGCCCACCCTCAAGACCACCATCACCTGCTTGGGGCACCTATCACGCCCACCTCCAAGATGCATCGCCACCTCCACCCCTCCTGTCTCACCACCAAACCCTACTCCTTCCTCCACTCACACCCTTAACACTCAAATACCAGCAACACCCCGAACCATGAGAGTTCAGCATGCTACATGGGCGCTGCCCTTCGGGCGTAGCCACTGAGTACACGGCCCCCTCCACCTCCTGCAGCTCCTCCGCAACACTAACGACGTATCCACCCTCTTCATGACCTGTGACCTGACCTCTCCTGAAAACCCAGCCACCATGGCCTGGATGGCCATACTATAGCGACTACAACTGGCCTACCACACCGACACCATCCAAGATTATCACCTTCAGTCACGGGGTCATGACTTTTTCCCCAATGAAGGTGTAAAATGCCGGGTTTGGGCTCTGGCAACAACATGACATCCCCAGATAGAGCCCATGGAGAGGTAGACAGCGTGCGGTCCAGCTCTGTGTGAGAGGGGCGTAAGTCCGCCCGGGCCTCGTGCCCCTATGACCTGCAACTCGCCTGCCGCCACCAAAGCAGGAAACCACAACTACCTTACCGGCGACCCGACCCTCAACAGCTTTGGGGTGGAGCTGTTTCTCCAGCTCCTGCCAGCACCCCTGAGATGGCCTGTAGCCGCTCAACCCTCCTGAAGGAGACGGCCTGTAGCCGCTCCAAGGGAAATAAGGAGACAGCCCGTAGCCGCTCAACCCTCCTGATGGAGACGGCCTGTAGCCGCTCCCACCTTCGTAAGGAGATGGCCTGTAGCCACTCTGAAGGTGTCTTCCTCGAGATGGCCTGTGGCCGCTCAACTGCCCTGAAGGAGACGGCCTGTAGATGCTCTGAGGGAAATAAGGAGATGGCCTGTAGCCGCTCCCGCCTTCATCAGGAGATGGCCTGTAGCCGCTCTGAAGGTGCCTTCCTTGAGACAGCCTGTAGCCTCCCAACCCTCCTGAAGGAGACGGCCTGTAGTCGCTCTGAAGGTCCCCATCTCGAGACGGCCTGTAGCTGCTCAACCCTCCTGAAGGAGACAGCCTGTAGCGGGTCTGAGGGGAATCAGGAGACAGCCTGTAGCCGCTCCGAAGGTGCCCTTCTTGAGACGGTCTGTAGCCGCTCAACCCTCTTGAAGGAGACAGCCTGTAGCCGCTCTGAGGGGAATCAGGAGACGGCCTGTAGCCACTCTGAAGGTGCCCTTCTTGAGACGGCCTGTAGCCGCTCAACGCTCCTGAAGGAGACAGCCTGTAGCCACTCTGAGGAAAATCAGGAGACGGCCTGTAGCCGCTCTGAGGAAAATCAGGAGACAGCCTGTAGCCGCTCCCGCCTTTGTCAGGAGACAGCCTGTAGCCGCTCCGAAGGTGCCCTTCTCGAGACGGCCTGTAGCTGCTCTGAGGGGAATCAGGAGACGGCCTGTAGCCACTCCGAAGGTGCTCTTGGGTCTGCTGGTAGCTGCTCCCTCCCTCAGGCCATGGTCAGTAGCCGGGCCTTGGTGATGGCTGGTAGGAGCTCCCGTAGAAGGCCACGGCCAGTAGCCGGGCCCTATGGCAGGAGATGGCCTGTTGCCGCTCCTCCGTCGGAAGCTGACACCTGTTCTCCGGTCAACGACACAGAGCGAGTCCCGAGCCTAGAAGAGTACTGGAGAGGCCCTGTTGTCTCCCCTGGCCTCTGCTTCCTGCAACCGGCTCTGGAGAAGGCCCACCTAACAGACCCCGATGCAGGCTGGTGCTGCAGCCCCTTGCTGACGGCGCTGCCAAGCACTGGGGACCGCAGCCCTCGGGAACCCCAGACCGCCCCCAGGACTCCTGGGCGGGAACTCCCTGCACCCCGATGCCGGAGATCTTCATCCTCCATCAGGCGCCTGAGCGAAAGGTTCAGGCAGTTATTCAGCCCCAGCCCTGGGGGTCGTACTCCTGCCCCCAGCCCCGAGAGCGCAGGGCCCTTCGCCACCCACAGCCCTGGACGAGAGAGGATGCCCATGCGTATGATCCCGTGGCCTCTGGATGAAGAGGTCCCCAGAGGAACCCAGCCCCGTTAGTAGTAAGGCTGTAATACCTCTGCCGCCCTTTTACCTGATCGCCACGACGCACGGATCCGAAAGGAGTGACAGTGATAGTACAGTGTCTGTGGCCCAGTAACATAAAGGCAGAACAGTGAACTAACCCTCTAAAGGAAGTCAGTGATAATACCAAAGTGGTAGAGTGAGTAACAGTGACAGTGTAACCGCGAATACGGCCACCCAGTGAGTGACGGGTTTATCATAGTGAATACGCTACCACCAGACAACACTTCCTAATACTAAAACCTGACGGACCCTGACGCGGCTCGGTGCCACAGCCCCTTCCTGTCAGCATCATCCAGCCCTGGGAACCGCAGTCCTCGGGAACCCCAGACAGCCCCCAGAACTCCCGGGTGGGAACTCCCCACACCTCGATGGCGGAGGTCCTCATCCTCCGTCAGGAGCCCGAACGACTGGTTCAAGCAATTGTTCAGCCTCAGCCCTGACAGCCGCACTTCTGTCCCCACCCCTGAGAGCATGGGACCCTTCGCCACCCACAGCCCTGGACGAGAACGGACACCCCTGCGTGTGATCCCGTGCCCTCTGAGCACGGGGTCTCCTGGTGGTGCTCAGCCCAATCAGTAGCAGAGCTGCGTCGCCCCTCCACCGTGCCCCTGGCGCCAGATGCAACCGGAGTGACAATAATCGTGCAATGATAGTGACCGAGCAGTGAGAAGGCAGAGTAGAGAATTGCCAGTAATAGTACCAAAGTGTTGGAGAGAAGAATAGACACAGTGAACACTGTACGGAACAATTCAGTAATAATATAAACACCAAAGCAATGGAGTAAGTGATAATAATTGATCAAAAGCAACATATGAGTAGAGGTTAACAAAGTAAATACACTACCATCAGAAACTATCTCGTACTACCATAATCATAATCAGACACCAGTGCCTTACACAACCCTCCACAGTGAGAAATAGCTTTAGCAGCTCCACTTGCATAGAGACCCTGGACTTCCCTGATTTAGAACGTTCTGCCTCAAGTGCTATTTCACTGTGACCTCAAACAGTATCCTGCGAGATACTACTAACCATATCTAGATATAAGAGTTTATAATCGCCCAGTATACTTGTTTGTAACATCTACTATTCCCCTGTCTAACTAAGCAATACACGTGTATGGTTGTTGCCTGGAGTTTTTGTGTCCTGCCTCTCTCTTATTTGTCTAAGCCTCGGTCTCGAAAGACAGCCCCGCTGTGCTAGGCGTTTATGGAACGGGAAGCCAAGCCGAAAACACCTAGCATTACAATATGCAAAATAATTTGCAGTGTTATGTAATGTAAGAGAACTCTGGCATGTTTTGGTTGTCTCCGAGTTGGTAACTGTTGTAACTGATGCTGTCTCTCTGGAATACACCAGAACTGCGGAAAAATGCAAGCTTATATAAGGGTGGGGAAGTGACGAGCAAATTCAGTCAGTTTTCAGTTCAGTTTGAGTATAGTGCAGTGTCAGTGAAGTTGTGAAAATAGTGAAGTGTTATTGAAGTTTGTATATTTTCGGTACTTGTGAAAACAGTGAGGTGTTGGCAAACAGTGAAGTGTTATTGAAGTTTGTATATCGTCGGTGCTGGTGAAAAAATAGTGAAGTGTTGTCAAGTATTACTTACGACGCTTGAGCTGATCATTTGTGCTGTACACCGAAAGGCTGACCTTAAACAACTCACTGGGCAACGTCCTTCCTATACTGAACAACCGCTGTTGGAGCCTGTGGCAGTGTGGGTCGGGGAAGCAACAATAAGTCACTCCGTGCATACGACAGCAACAGGGACGTTCCACTGGCCATCTCACCTTCCTTTCAGAATCCTGGTCATCCTTCTTTGGGACTTTGGAGGAAGCTTTGCCATTGCACTTGATCCTAAAGGTTTTTGTTATGCAGCGTATTCTGTGCCCAACTTCTTAGGTTTAGATATGGCGTGGGCCTTGGGTTCCTTATTCTTGACCAGGCCAGAGTATACAAACAAGGGGATAGGGCTCAAACACAAGCTAACCAGATCTACGCATATATTACTAATGTAATGCTAGGTGTTTTAGGGTCGGCTTCCTGTCCCTCTAACGCCTAGTATGCAGCTGGGTTCTCTTTCTAGACCGGAGCTTAGACAAATAAGAGAGAGGCAGGACACAAAAGCTCATGGCAGCAACCTTACATGTGTATTGCTAAATTCTACAGTAGAACGGGCAGATGTCACAAATACAGGTATACTGGACAATTATAATTCTAAGGCCGAGATATGGGATGGTAGTATCGCGCAGGATACTACTCAGGACAAGATCGGGTAAGTTGAATAGCAATTAGGGTAGAGAGGTTATGCACTATTATTGTAGGAAAGTCTAGGTTCTGTGTATTGGTGGAGGTGATGGCACTATTTAACTGCGGGTAGTCTAACGGGTTTGTTGGTCGGGTTGTTAATTATTACTTTTGCACTGGGGCCTCCGTATGATCTTAGTGTGAAGCGGTGTCACCATCTGGTAGCGGGTTCACTGAGATACATCCGTATTTCACTGCCTTGCCGTGATCACTGTTTCACTGTTGCCTTGCTTATTCCAGCACTCTTTTATATTATTACTGATGCTTTTCTCACTGACTTCTCCTATTCTGTTAACTCACTGTTCTGCCCTTACTTCTCTATGTCACGGACACTGTGCTTTCACTATCACTCACTTTCGGGTCTGGGCGTAGTGGCGGTCAGGTACAAGGGCGGCGGAGGTGACTCAGCCTCACTACTGACGGGACTGAGTTCCGCCAGGGGCCTCTGTATTCAGGGGCCACGGGATCACGTGTAGAGGCATTCTCTCTCGTCCGGGTCTGCTGGTGGCGAAGGGTCCTGCACTTTCATGGTTTGGGGCAGGAGTCTTTGCCCTCAGGGCTGGGGCTGAATAGCTGCCTGAACTTCTCGCTCAGGCACCTGACGGAGGACGAAGATCTCCGGCGTCGGGGTGTAGGGAGGTCCCGCCCAGGGGTCCTTGGGGCGGCCTGGAGATCCCAAGGGCTGTGGTCCCGAGCAGTCGGGGACATCGTCAAGAGGGGGCTGCAGTGTCGGCCTGTGTTGGGGTCCGTCAGGTGAGTCCTTTCAGGAACTGGGTGCAGGAAGAAGAGCCCGGTGGTACTCCTCCAGGCTGAGGGCTCCCTCTGGGTCGTAGGTTGGTGGGCAGGAGTCAGCACCTGACGGAGGAGCGGCTACTGGCCGTCTCCTACCGTAGGGCCCGGCAACTGGCCGTGGCCTTCTAGGGGCGTGGCTACCGGCTGTCGCTAAGGCCCGGCTACTGGCCGTGGCCTTCTAGGGGCGTGGCTACCGGCTGTCGCTAAGGCCTGGCTACTGGCCATGGCCTGGGGAATGGAGTGGCTACAGCCAACTCAGGGGCACCTTCGGAGCAGCTACCGGCCGTCTCCTGACGAAGGTGGGAGTGGCTACCAGCCGTCTCCTGACGAAGGTGGGAGTGGCTACCAGCCGTCTCCTTGTTACCTCCGGAGCGGCTGCAGGCCGTCTCCTGTAGGATGGTCGAGCGGCTACTGGATGTCTCGTTCAGGGCACCTTCAGAGCAGCTACTGGCCATCTCCTGATGAAGGTGGGAGCAGCTACTGGCCATCTCCTGACGAAGGCAGGAGCAGCTACCGGCTGTCTCATTGTTTCCTGCAGACCGGCTGCAGGCCGTCTCCTGTAGGAGGGTTGAGCGGCTACCTGCCGTCTCAGGGGTGCTGACTGGAGCTGGAGTAACAGCTCCACCCTGTGGCTGTTGGTGGTCGGCTCGCCCAGAAGGTAGTCTCGTATTCCTGCTATGGTGGCGGCGGGCAAGCTCCGGGTCATAGAGGCACGCGGCCCCGGCGGACTTACGTCCCTGTCGCCCGGAGTCCAGGCACACTGTATATGCTCCTTTGTGGGTTCCTTCTGGGGGTGTTGGGTTGCCCTTGGTGATACTATACTGCATTTTACCACCGTCTTCTGGGAAAAAGTTACGTCCTTGTGACCGAAGGTGGTAAGCTTTGGTGTCGTAGGTGTGGTAGACTGGCTGTAGATGTTGGAAGAGGGCGTGCCAGGCTGTGGTGGCAGGATTCTCGTCTAGCTGAGCGTCACAGGTGATGAAGAGGGTGGATGGGTCGGTGGAGGAGCAGAGGAGTTGTAGGAGGTGGCAGGGTCCATGGACTCGATATTTTCGTCCGAAGGGCGGCGCCCATGCGGCTCGGCAAATCCTCATGGTGGTAGGTGTTGTCTTCTGTGCAGGGCTGTGCTGAATGCTGGAGATGGACGTCGAGTGTGGGGTTTTATGCCGGAGTAATGCGGCGCAACGTCTCTGGGAAGTGTAGGTGGCTGGGATTTGGGCCTGGTGTAGCATGAATGTGAGATGATTTGTGCAGGGGCAAGAGTGTGATTTTGCGGTGAGGTGGGTGGGGTGGGAGTGTGGGTGTATCAGGCGGGTGGACGGGAGAGGCAGCCAGAGCGTGTGATGATTGTTTTAAGGGTGGGTGTGGGCTATGATGTGGGTGTGCGGTGTTGGCGTGTGCGTGAGGTGTAATTCACCGGGTCGGTCAGCATCACTTGATGGTCGTGATCGTCAGCTTTTACGCTCCCGGAAGGGAGCTGAGAGCTCATATAGTCCGATCTAAGGGCAAGGCTGTGACCTTCACACATGCACACACCCGTCCCCTTGCTCGAGGGGGACAGTAACCACCCACTTCGTCAGTCAAACTTTTCGCAACCTGAGCGAGGCGCGAACTCCCGTCTACCAGATGGCAAGCAAGAACGTTGCCTCTGCACCAGTGAGCGGTGTGCAGGGTGTGCGAAGGTGGCTGTGGGGTGGTAGGAGTGGGGGTGGCACGGGGTGTGGAGTGGGGTGTGGGGGTGGCACGGGGTGTGGAGTGGGGTGTGGGAGTGGCACGGGGTGTGGAGTGGGGTGTAGGCCTAGCGGGTGGTGGTGTAGTGGGTGCGTGGGCGGCGTAGGTGGAGTCAGGGGTGTGGGATGGGGCAGGCAGGGCCAAGGAGGCGTGTGTTGGCAGCGGACGGGGAGATTCAGGGCCGGGGGTGGGCGATGGTTGGAGCCGGGGTGTGGTGGGTGGGGCACGTGGTGCTGGGCATGGGGAATGGGGTGGTTGATGGCGGGGAGGTGGGGGAGAGGTCCGGAGTTGGTGATGTTGGTGAGCCCTCAGGTGAGGTGTGAGGCGGTGTGGCGGGGGGTGAGGTGTGAGGCAGTGTGGCGGAGGGTGAGGTGGAGGCGACGGTGGATGGGGAGAGAGATGGCAAGGGGGAAATGTAGCAGTCATATGAGTTAGGGGGAGGGTTGGTGGTGGTGGTTGGCGGTGGGGAAGGTGGGGTCTGGCCCTCAGGACTGGGGCCGAATAGCTGCCTGAACTTCTTGCTCAAGCGCCTGATGGAGGATGAAGATCTCCGGCGTCGGGGCAGAGGGAGGTCCCTCCCGGGGGTCCTGGGGGTGGTCTGGAGGTCCCAAGGGCTGTGGTCCCCGGCGGTCAGGGACGCTGTCAAGAGGGGGCTGCGGCATCGGCCTACTTGGGATCCATCAGGCGAGTCCTCTCAGGAACCGGCTGCAGGGAGAAGAGCCCAGTGGTAGTCACAGAGCCTCTCCAGTACTCCTCCAGGCTGGGGGCTCCATCTGGGTCTTGGGTTGGTGGGCAGGAGTTAGGACCTGACGGAGGAGTGGCTACTGGCCATCTCCTACCATAGGGCCTGGCCACTGGCTGTGGCCTTCTAAGGGCATGGCTACCGGCCATCACTAAAGCCCAGCTACTGGCCGTGGCCTGGGGAAGGAAGCGGCTACAGGCCAACTCAGGGACATCTTCCAAGCGCCTACCGGCCATCTCCTTGTTACCTCCAGATCGACTGCAGGCCATCTCCTGTAGGAGGGTCGAGCAGCTACAGGCCGTCTCTTGAGGGGCATCTTCAGAGCAGCTACCGGCCGTCTCCTGACGAAGGCTGGAGCGGCTACCGACAGTCTCCTTGTTACTTCCAGAGCGGCTGCAGGCCATTTCCTGTAGGAGGGTCGAGTGGCTACCAGTAATCTTGTTAGGAGCACCTTCAGAGCAGCTTTTGGCCATCTCCTTGTTTCCTCCAGAACAGCTGCAGGCCGTCTCCTGTAGGAGAGTTGAGCGGCTACCGGCCGTCTCAGGGGTGCTGACTGGAGCTGGAGTAACAGCTCCACCCCGTGGTTGTCGGTGGTCGGATTGCCTGGAAGGTAGTCTCGTATTCCAGCTACGATGGCAGCGGGCGAGCTCCAGGTCATAGGGGCATGCAGCCCGGGTGGGCTTATGTCCCTGTCGCCCGAAGTCCAGGCGCGCTGTATATGCTCCTCTGTGGGCTCCTTCTGGAGGCGTTGGGTTGCCCTCGGTGATACTATACTGCATTTTAACCAAACAAACAGTACAACAATTCACACACAAGTACATGGACAATCATACATAAAATACAAGTACAGTAGATGACACAATACAATTTATATAAAGCACACTTACATTAAATATATCACGATACAATACACACAAGGAAGGCTGAATACAATATGACACACGACACTAGATATATCACAGTATAAGACAAATAGGGGTATAAACACAATATAGCCTATGACACGGTATATCACAGTATAAGTATACACACGTGGCATGAACGCAATACCTCGTGGGATACAATATATCACTATACACCATATGCGCGTGACATGGACGCGATATAAAACCAGGCACGGTATATCAGCCTGTGTGGTACAAACATAATACTTAGACACTAGATTGGAATATAGAGTCAGGTCAGGTATGTATTGCATGGGGAAGGGAACAACACGCTTGACAACCCGGGGGTGGTTTCATCACACAGGTATACTACTACAGTATGTTACGGGGATGGGCTGGGTAGTTCCCTACACTGAATCACTGTGTATTACCACTAGCAGGGTCTAAGGCACACGGGTGGGAGGGTCAGGGTGTTGCACAGGGGAGTAAAAAGAGGGGATGTCACTTGGGGACAACAGGGGAACTTCTCACAGGGGTGTACACTAACACGTGGGGGGGAGGGGAAGGGTAGGTACAAGTAGAGGGCACACACAGGGGCGCGGTACTTCAGGTATGGGGGAGGGATGTAAACACAAAGTCTGTAGCACTATAACTCACTGCAGCCACCTGCACTCTAGGAAGGGGAAACGGGGTAATGAAACCCGTCCAATTGAACTCAACTATTTATTCGGTCATACCTGGAATTGCAATTTTACACTCGTCATTGTTACAATACTTGGTCATACACATAATTACAATTTACCCTCAATATGCTATGTTATACCAAAGTTTACTTCGTATGCACATATTGCTTTAAATTCTCGTCCTTACTTTCCTACATTTATAATCGGGTTATGTCGTGACATCAACCACGTGCAGATCAATAAGCATTCTTAAAAGTAAGCAAGGGAAACTCACTTGTGACGGGTCCAATTTTCGTCTTACAGTATCAATGTGTGGGTAGGGGTGTGAAGTACACAACGCTAGTCCCTCACAGGCGTAATATTCTCACAGCAGTAACACCTTCACAGGATTGTCGTGGAGTCGCACATCGTGCTTGAACTCCACCTTTTTGGAGTCTCCGTCTAGTAAATCCGCAGGATCAACGTCACCTTGTCCCTCACTTGTCCCCGGCTACCCACACACTGCCCCCACACTCGCCCATAGCGTCTATTCTAAGGCCTGGTGTTCATTATCGCCAAGCTAATGGATGTTATGCTTATACAACTGTGTATACATATAATCACGTATGTGTCAGCATCCTTGTGCCTCTCTCTCTCTCTCTCTCTCTCTCCTACACTCTCTCTCTCTCTCTCTTTACTGCGTTAGATGCAGTAAGACTCCCCGTTTTGGTAGGTTATGACCAGTACCATACACACTTTCAGTCGCCGCTGCCTTCCAGCAGACACAGCTTGTTCACAGGGTGGGTTAGGGTTTTGCGTGCGGACGTTCTGACCTTGACATGCCTCACCACACCATCATCACCAGGATTCGCCTCTACCAGTCTTCCCAGAACCCAGTGATTACGGGGTACATTCCAATCCGTCACCAATATCAGGTCCCCCACTTGGAAATTATTCAACCGCTTTAACTGCTTCTGGCGTTGTCGTAAGGATGGTAAGTACAACTTCAACCATCGCTTCCAGAACCGGTCCACTAGGAACTGTGCGTGCTTCCAGCTCTTCTGGTAGGCTCTTTGGCTTTACCTCCTAACAGGCAATGGGGCACTGTCTTAGGGCGCAGAATATGCAGTGGAGTAAGCGCTTCAAGGTCGCTGACATCATTAGAGGTCGGGGTGATGGGCCTTCCATTGACTATCTCCACTTCACAGAAGAGTGTGTGGAGTTGCTCATCGTCCACGACTTGCACACCTACTATCGTTTGCAAGACCTTCCTGATTGTCCGGATCTGTCGCTCCAAGACACTCCCCATGTGCGATGCATGTGGTGGGTTGAACTCTCACTCAATTCCCTTCCTCAACAGTGCTTTGTGGACCTTGTCATTCTTCTTCACCCATTTGAGAGTTGGAGCCCAGAGCTCCTGATTTGCTCTAATCATGTTTGGTCCATTGTCGGAATGAATGCACTCTGGTACACCCCTCCTTGTCGAGAAGCATGTTAGTGCATTGAAGAAAGAATCAGTGTCTAGTCTGTCAAGAATCTCCCGGTGTATGGCTCTTGAGTTCAGACAAGTGAACAGACAACCCCACCGCTTCACCCATTTCCTACCCTGCTTTGCAGTGAATGGTCCAAAGCAGTCCACTCCAGTGTGTGTGAATGGTACCTTCACCACGCATACCCTGTTGGCAGGGAGGTTAGCTTGTCTTTGCAGTGACTCCTTCCAATTGACTCGGCAACAAACGAGACACCCTTTTAACACCCGGTCAATCATCCTTCATCCCCTGGGCACCCAGAACTCCTGGCGCATTACCGCTAGTGTATGTTCTCTTCCTGAGTGCCCAACCTTGTTCTCATGGGTTTCTCTTACTATAACTCTGTGACATGGTGGTCCCGCAGCAACAGGATGGGGTATTTGCTGTCCGTCATCAAGGGAGATCTCTCCAACCATCCACCAGCACAAAGGAGTCCGTCCTTCCCCAGGTGCTGCTCCAGCAGGAACGGTGGGCTCGTTTTCCTATGCTCATCCCGTTCCTTCAGGTCCTTTATCTTGGATTTATAATATTCCCGTTGTACACAACCCAACACTGCCGTTCAAGATGCTCAGAGCTCACTCACCCTCAGTCTTGATTTGTCAACTTGCTTTGGTCCTCCCATTTGCCTCCAATACAAAAACCTTCTAATCCATGAAACTCCCAGCAGCAGTCTGTGCCAGGATGAGTATCTGGACCACAATCTTGCCAGCGGGTTTTCTCCTTGCTTAGCCCCCATTGTCATAGTTGTAGCATCGCCCTTTACCTCTGGGTCTGTCCCCAGGTCGAGTATAAGTTGGGGCTCTTGTGGCCAGTGATTGTTCTCTTGCTGGAGAAAGTCTGGCCCTTCAATCCATCTACACCCTCTGTTCAGTTCGTAGCAACTCACTCCTCGGGTCGCATCATCTGCCGGGTTCAGTATTGAACCCACTTGCCTCCACTGGGTCACTTCTGACTGTTCATGTATGGCCGCCACTTGATTGGCTATGAACGTGGGAAACCGCCTCTCTGCGTTACATATATACTGTAGTACTATCACACTGTCTGTCCAGAAGACGAACCTTCCCGCATCGACCGACAGCTCATGCCTTAATGTCTCGTCAACCTTGACAGCCAACACAGCAGCACATAACTCCAGACGGGGTATAGTCAGCTGTTTTAGTGAGGCCAGCTCGGCCTTTCTGTAGACAAAGGCACAGCGAACATCTCCGGTCCCATCTGAGATCCTCAGGTATGATACTACTATGTACGCCACTTGCGAAGCATCACAGAAGTGATGTAACTGATATGACATTCCCCTTGCACCTCTCGGTTCATAGCACCGTGATATCTTGAAATCTGTGAGGCGAGTTAATTCTACCAGCCACCGTCGCCACCGTACCTCATTGCTGTCAGATATAGCCTCATCCCACCCTTTCTTCCTCCTGCATCCCTCTTGGAAGATGACCTTGGCACGAATGAGGAATGGTAAAAGGGATCCAAACGGATCATATACTGTGCTGATTACACACAAGAGGTCCCTCCTTGTAACTGACCCCCCTTGCTCAAAGCATTTGATGACCACTGCCATTTGGTCCTTCTCTAGGTCCCACCTTACTCCAAGTGCTCATTCTGCAGGAAGAGACTTGCATTCTATGTTGATCTCCTTTACTCCCTTATGTCTCTCTGATTCGGGAGTGGATTCAAGTACTTCCTTACTGTTGCTCGCCCACTTGATAAGTCTGAAGCTGCCCAGCGAGGTGACGTGTCGCAGTTGTTCTGCCAACCTTATTCCTTCATCAGTGGACTGCATTGAGATAAGCAGGTCGTCCACATAAAATTCCGCTGGGCATCCACCACGTCGTCAGGACATACATCTCTGTGATCTAGGAAGGTTTGTTTTAAAGTGTACAAAGCACATGACGGACTCCAGACTCCACTGAAAAGGTGTACCATCATCCGGTATGTCAGGGGAGTCCGCTGTACATCCTCTTCTGGCCACCATAGAAATTGTAGGGCATCCCTGTGTTCTGGAGCTCCCTTTACCTGGTGACACATAGCCTCTATGTCCGCCATGAGGGCTACTGATCCTTGGTGAAACTGGAGGAGTACCCCCAGCAGTTTGTCATTTAGGTCAGGCCCTTGTAGCACCTGGCTGTTTAAAGACACCGACCCACATTCTGCTGCACAGTCGAATACGATGCGCACCTTTCTGGGCTTGTCTGGGATAACACTGGATGGTGTGGCAGATACCAGGTCACGTAAGGCCTTGCGTGAAGTTCATTATGGGGAACCGATTCTGCGTAGCCTTCAGCTAACAGCAGCTGCATGTCTTCTGCATAGCGCTGGCATAAGGGCGGGTCTCTGAGCAGCCTCTTCTTCAGGCTCTCTAACCTCCTCAATGCCATTAACGTGTTGTCTGGGAGCTTGGATGGATTTCGTCTGAATGGTATAGGGAGTTAGTAGTGCCCCATCACCTTTGTCACTGTGCCTGACCACAATTTCATCACCCTATTGTCTTCAACGTTTAGCCCATCTCCCTTCAAGTAACTTGCATCCAGTTCCTAAAACTGTCGCACTTGCTTCTCCAATCATGTTTCCTGGGAACTGTAGTCAACCACAGCCACACATCCTACCTCATCTGGTCTGTCTTCCACCTCAGCACGAGGTCGTACAGGTCCGCTGATCGTCCATCCCAGCGGCGTCCTAATTGCAAAGGGTTCTCCACTGCTCCCTGCCCTGACCTCCAAGGGCGTCAATGCTTGCGGCACATCAAGATCAATCAGTAGTTGCACCTCACCTTCGTACGTGTTTAGTGGCTCTATTCCTGCCAAATGACTCCATCATGCCGTGTCCTGTACAGAGGCTACTGAATCCTTCAGCGTTTCAGGGAGTTGCTCAGTGACAATCACCCCATGCAGCGATATCTTCCATTTCAGTTTACAGGAACGCCCCTTGCTAACTACTGAGTCTATCTCTCCAGTTCGCTGCACCGTCACCAGAGTTATAGTGTCTATAGTGTTACCCATACAGTTCTCCGTGGTGCCACCAGCCTGCATGCCAACTGGGTCGTACAGAAGGTTCGGTTGCTGCCAGAGTCCAAAAATGCTCTTGTCTGGACTACGGCATCCGAACCTTTACTAGCCGCCTTTACCTCAACAATGGGCAACGCCACCTTGCGAAGCTGCCCATGTATCCGCGTTGTCCCTGCCATAGCGGTGAGTCATTCATTCCCGCCTTTGCCCTTTTCGAGCTTGAGCCTCTTAAGTGTTCCCTCCATGCTTGCCTCATCATGTTTGTTGGTATGTCCACAGGAAGCACTTCTCTTCTCCGGCTCTGCTCGGTATACTCCCTGCTTGCTTCCATGTGCCTGTTCCTGCTAGGTGCATCGACGACGATCATCTTTCGGCTTCCTCTCAGCCTCCATCTGTGTTTTTGCTTCCGTCTTTCTTCCTGGATTCCCAGTGGTACCAGGACACCTGCCTTTGCCTTACGGGGCCGGTCGGTTGTATCCATTGCGAATACTTCCCAGTGAAACCCTCTATGTCACAAAATACTGAGGTCCGGCACTCAGCTGCCAAGTGGGTATCGTTTAAGCAGACATATCAGTATTTAAGCCGTCTGACCGTGGCCCTCCTTTCTTCAACTCTCATGGCACAGAATTTCTTGCAACCCACCAGGGTGTGCAGCCCCCCACACAGCCGACACGTCTCTCTCACTTGCAGGTTCGTCATCACCAATGGTGGCCAAGCCAATCACACGCCCATCTAGATTCCTACTAGCACCAACCTTGGTGGCTTGCTTGGTGGTCGCTCCCTTTACCTTGGTTCTCCTCCTCACACACTCTGTCCACTTCCTCCAGGATAAAGGTTTTCAACCATTTAATGCCGGGATGATACCCATATCGTTTGTTATGGGAAAAAGTTTCGTCCTCATACTGCATAAGTGCCCTCCCAGGTAACCGACATGACAGCACGTCCATCAAGCGACGGTGTCCAACTCCTGCAATCTCCCGATGGTCTCCAGACTAAAAATACATGACCTCAACTCATCAGCCAATTTTCTAAGGCCACCCTCATCCTCACCTTTGACCATGGGCCCTTCAAGTATTCCTTCCACAATCTCACGGACGTACTGATGTCCATCTAAATATCTGTCCTCCAATATGGCCATCGCCTTCTCATAACCCTCTCTTGGGTCCAAATAGCTGCATGTTTGGAGTGTGTTCCTGACAGGCACTGCACATGCTTGCATGAGTATCTGCAGCTTATATTCCTCTGGGACTGCGGCCCTCCCAATGTGTTGTTCGAATGCACAAATAAACTCCCAATACTCCCTTCGGCTATTCCCTTCGAAGGTTGGTAGTTGGGTCTGTGGCAACCTCATGGCGGTAATGAATTCCTTCAAGCTGGAAGCCATCACCTCCATGTCCATAGGGGTAGCGCGTGTCACCTCTTCCGTTCCTGATCTAGTCAGTTTCGGATTTCTTGACCTCTGCCACTCTGGCTTTTGCCCGCTAACTGTAGACTCTTCTTGATGCAGAGTCGTGGCCTCTTGATTCCGTTCCTGCTCCCCCTGCTGGGTTCCCCTAGTCTTCTACATTTGTTTGTCTCCTGTGCCATCACTATATCGTAGCCTCTTTGCCGGTCCTTCGTGTACCACTACAGTCTCTGGCTGCACCTGCGACCTCATGCTCATCTCGTTCCTCCCTTCCATTTTCAAGTTCTCCAACTGTGTCAAGTGATCATGGATCATCTTGTTCTGTTCTTGCAGGGTTTGCAGAGTCGGTATGAGGACTCTCATGCATACGTTCTCACTGATGGCCACTTCTCTAAGCATTCTTGCAGCCCAGATTCGGCCCTCTCCTCCTCTCTTTGTTCCATCATCGTCCCTGCAACCTCCATCTCGTACTCCTCTCCCTCCATTGCTTCCCTGGCCTCCTCGACTATCCTTTGAGCTGTTCCATGGGTTACATTCTGCCCGTCATGTTCCGCACGTTGCTTTCCTTCTGGGTTGTCCATGCCGGTATGTTCCGCCTGGTATGTTAGGTTAGATTTCTCCCGGTATGTTTAGGTTGGGTTCCCCCTGGTATGTTAGGCTGGGTTCCGCCCAGTATGTTCAGGTTCCGCCCCCCTCTCCTCCCTCCTTTTTTTTTTTTTTAACTCTCTTAGTCACAATCTCGTTCATGCAGCGTTTATCCAATCACACCCCAAACAGCCAAATAGCAAGCACTGAGTTTAGCCTTTAAAGTACAGTGGCACACCAGAACCTTCTCTATGACAACCCAGTATCAATCACAACTTTTAATATCCAAGGTGCACTAATTAGTTTTAATTCACAACCTTATAGCATATAAGCGACGTCACGATATCAATACCGACCTCCTGAATATTACACTCACATTTCTCAAATTTAATGTGTCACGATTATTTGACATTGTCTGGGACAAGCAATAAACTCCTACCCCAGCACGTAAACTAACGTATTTTCTTCACAATGCACCAGACGCACAGGCAATAAACTACTACCACAGTACATAAACTAACGTATTTTCTTCACAATGCATCAGACGTAATGTATCAGCTCCCGGCTTTCAATTGCCTAAGCAAAGTTATTTATCAACACTCGCAGTCCTGTGGAGTCTACCCACTCACAACCCAAGATGTCCTGAGTTGCGGTGTCGCCGATCGTAGGAAGGCCGCCTTTGTAGACTTTAAAGGCCCTCTCCCACTTTGGTGTAAATAGGCACGATGAAAATCGTGGCCGAAGTCGGTGATGTGTCGACAACTCTGACCAAGAATCGTGGTGTCGGCGTAATACCGGCGACACCAGTACGACAAAACGCCGACACCTCGGCGGACTATACGATATAACCGGCAACTAGTAGCCGACATATCGCTGATATGTCAGCGTAATGTGCAAGCATTATTCTAAATTCAAATTTTAACATTTTTTTTAAATGGCGATAAAGGTACAACGGCGGCGTGCTGTCGTCGATGTATCATCGATGTGTTGGCAAATGCATCGGCGCAAGAGGCACGACGTTATTCCTCTGAGTTCGCCTAGATGTCGGCGCAGTATCGGCACAACCCGGTAAGTATCGTACGGTTTACGTAGGCTATGTCATATTAACCTCACCGATGCATTGCCGACGCTTTGCCGTATGACCGTATGACATCTCAACGGTTTTTTTCACCGCTGATGCCTCGCCGATGTCGGCGATCATACGCGGTTTAAACGCTGGGTAATTGCCGACGTCGCCGAGGCGTCACCTTGTTGTCGACGACTAATCTGCGAAATTTTACAAAATCGTGGAGGGCCACGACGTTTTCATGCAGCATGAAAACGTTGTGGCCCCCCATGACAAATTTCCACCTCGTGCGACGTATCAGCGACATGCCAAGAATGGACAAGATTTTGATCTCGAATACCCACGATTAGGGATTTTTGACACATCGTGACTTTATCTTCCCCACTTTCGCCGAAGTGGGAGAGGGCCTTAACACTGCCCAGCGCTGTTGTAGGTCGTGGTTGAGCCTGCTCCCCCCACCAACGGACCCCAGGTGTGACTAGCTGCCTGCACTCTTGGAGGGGGAAAAGGGGTAATGAAACACCCAGCTGGACTCGACTGTTTATTCGGTCATACCTGGAATTGCAATATTACTTTCAATATGCTATAATGGCATCACTCGCCATTGTTACAACACTTGGTCATACACATAATTACAAGTTACCCACAATATGCTATGTTATACCAAAGTTTACTTCATATACAGATAAAATGCAGCATAGTGCCCCCTTGAATACCCAGACACCCCCACAAGGAATGCAGCATAGTGCCCCCGAGAACTACCGGACACCCCCACAAGGAGCCCACGGAGCAGCAGCAGCAGCGTGCCGGGACTCGGTGCAACAACGACCTAAGTCAGTCTGGGCCGCGCGCTCTTATGACCCGGAGCCCGCCCGCCATCACCATAGCAGGAATACTGCACTACCTTCCAGGAGAGCCTTCACCAACCAGCTAAGGGATGAAGCTGCCTATCCAGCTCCTGCCAGCACCCCAAAGGAGACGGCCAGTAGCCACCTTACCTTCATCAAGAGACGGCTGGTAGCCTCTCTGAAGGTGTCTTCCTCTTTGAGATGGCCAGTAGCCGCTAACCCCTCGCTAAGGAAACGGCCTGTAGCCGCCCTGAGGGTAATCAGGATATGGCCAGTAGCTGCTCCCGCCTTCATCAGGAGATGACCTGTGGTCGCTCTGAAGATGTTCTTCTGGAGACGGCCGGTAGCCGCTCCAAACCCCTCCTGAAGGAGATGGCCTGTAGCGGCTCCCACCTTCGTCAGACAGCCTGTAGCTGCTCCAAAGGTGTTCCCCCTGAAATGTCTGGTAGCCGCTCACCCCTCCTGAAGGAGATGGCTGGTAGCCGCTGAGGGTAACGAGGAGACTGCTGGTAGCCGCTCCTGCCTTCATCAGACGTCCTGTAGCCACTCCGAAGGTGTTCCTCTTGAGACGGCCGGTAGCTGCTTCACACCCCTCCTGAAGGAGTCGGTCTGTAGCCACTCCCGCCTTCGTCAGACAGCCAGTAGCCGCTCTGAAGGTGTTCCCCCTGAGATGGCCGGTACCTGCTCACCCTTCCTGAAGGAGACGGCCTGTAGCCGCTCTGAGGGTAACCAGGAGACAGCCAGTAGCCACTCCTGCCTTCGTCAGACGGCCAGTAGCCGCTCCGAAGGTGTTCCCCCTGAGTCAGTCTGTAGCCGCTCAACACCTCTCCTGCAGGGGGCGGCCTGTAGCCGCTCTCACCTTTGTCAGACAGCCTGTAGCCGCTCCGAAGGTGCCCCTGGGTTTGCTGGCAGTCACCCACCCTCTCAGGCCACAGCCAGTGGCCGGGCCTTGGCGGCTTGTAGCCGCGCCCCCAGGAAGCCATGGCCAGTAGCTGGGCCCTATGGCAGGAAGCAGCTGATAGCTGCCCCACCGCCTGAACTTGACGCCTGTTCCCCGACCCTCAATACAGAGGGCGTAGAGGAGTATTGGAGAGGCCCTGTAGTCTCCCCCGGCCTCTGCTCCCTATGACTGGCTCTGGAGGAGACCCACCTGACATACCCTGACGTAGACCGGTGCCGCAGCCCCTTCCTGTCGGCGCTGCCCAGCCCTGGGGACCACAGTCCTTGGGAACCCCAGACCAACCCCAGAACGCCCGGGCGGGAACTCCCTACACCTCGACGGCGGAGGTCCTCATCCTCCGTCAGGAGCCTGAACGACTGGTTCAGGCAGTTGTTCGGCCCCAGCCCTGAGGGCTGCACTCCTGTCCCCAGCCCTGAGAGCAAGGGACCCTTCACCACCCACAGCCCCGGACAAGAGCGGACGCCCCTGCACGTGATCCCGTGACCCCCTGAGCACGGAGTCTCCTGGTGGTGCTCAGCCCCGTCAGTAGCGGAGCTGCATCGTTCCTCCGCCGCGCCCCTGGCACCAGATTCAACCATAGTGACTGTAACTGTGCAATGATAGTGTTCGAGCAGTGACAAGGCAGAATAGTGAATTGACAGTGATAGTACCAAAGTATTGGAAAGAAGAATAGACACAGTGAACAATACGGAACCATAAAGCAATAAGATATATACCAAAGCAGTGGAGTAAGTGATGATAATTGATCAAAAGCAACATACGAGTAGAGAATAACAAAGTGAATACACTACCACCAGACCCTACCTCATACTACCATAATCTTAGTTAGACCCCAGTGCCTTACACCCCCCCCCTTGTGAGAAACAACTCTAGCATCTCCACTCGCTTAGAGACCCTGGACTATACCAATTTAGAATATTCCGCCTCAAGTGTTATTTTCACTGCATCCCCAAACAGTATCCTGCGAGATACTATTAACCCTATCTAGTTATAAGAGTTTATAATCACCCAGTATATCGTGTTTGTAACATCTGCTGATTCCCGTCTGACTAAGCAATATACGTGTAAGGTTGTTGCCTGGAGTTTTTGTGTCCTGCCTCTCTCTCTTTTGTCTAAGCCCCGGTCTCGAAAGAGAGCCCCGCTATACGTTAGGCGTTTAAGGAACTGGAAGCCGAGCCTAAAACATCTAGCATTGCAACACATATTGCTTTAAATTCTTGTCCTTACTTTCCTAAATTTATAATCAGGGTATGTCGTGATATCAATCGCATGCAGATCAATAAGCATTCTTAAAAGTAAGCAAGGGCAACTCACTTGTGGCGGGCCCAATTTTCGTCTTAAAGTATCAAAGTGCGGGTAGGGGTGTGAAGTACACAACACTAGTCCCTCACGGGCGTAATATTCTCACAGCAATAACACTTACACAGGATGGTTGTGGAGTCGCACATCGTCCTGGAACTCCACCCTTTTGGAATCTCCGTAAGGATCAACGTCACCCTGTCCCTCACTTGTCCCCGGCTACCCACACACTGCCCCCACATTCACCCATAGCATCTGTTTTAAGGCCTGGTGTTCATTATCGTCAAGCTAATGGATGTTATGCTTACGTGACCGTATATACATACAAACACCACGTAAGCATCCTTGTGCCTCTCTCTCTTTCTTTCTATTTCTTCCTCTCTCTCTCTCTTTTTACCACGTTAGATGTGGTAAGACTCACAGTGTAGCTGGTCATTTGTGGGCGCAAGGGGTGCACCAATGGCCACTACACAGGCAGTCGTAGGTGGCGGCCAGGTGTGGGAGGAGGGCCGTCTGGAGTGTGCTCCAAGTGCGAGTCTTTAGTGGCGTAGTCTGGGGTCCGGGTCGAGCTGAAGGGCAGAGCGATGGGGTCCTTTCCTGATTGGGGTCCTTACCTGATGGGGACCCTGGGAGTATGGTGGCCCTCTGGGCTAGGGCCGAACAGGGCTAAGAGGCACTCGGCATGACTCCTGCCCTTCGCAGTGGTGGGAGTCCTGGGGGAGGACCTGGGCCAGTCCGGGCCTAGGGTGGAGGAGGAGGCCGTCAGGGGTTGGCTGCAGCCGCCTGCACTGGAGGAGTCCGGCAGCTGCTGGGGGCATCGGGGGCGAATCGTCATCACCTGGGGGCTGCGGTCTCACCTGGAGGAGGCCATCAGGGGTGGACTGTGGCTGCTCGCTCTGGGGGAGTCCGTCAGCGCCTGCAGACGTCGGAAGCTGTGTTGCAGTGACAGGACACCTGGCCTCGGGATGGTCTCGTCCCAGGTACTCTCTGGTAGAGATCCTGTGGAGGAGCAGTTTCCACTCTCTGTAAGGGAGGGGAGGCGGGAGTGGCGCCTCGCCCAGCCACAGGATGGGAGCTGAGCAAGAGGTGTCGCCCTCACAGGGAGCCTCCGGGATTTTGACCTCTTTGTAGGTTGTCAGCACTTTTTTACTTCTAGCATATAAAGGAATGATTTAGCTATTTGTTGGTGCATGTAGGTGCTTGGCGGCCATTTTGGCGCTTAGCCCGGTAATGAACTCAGCACCTCATTTGAACTCTTTCACCAGTTCCAATCTCTCTCTCTATTCACTGTAACACCACACTGGGAGTCACCTTCTCTCTCAGTAACCATCACTTTACTCTTTTCTACATTTACTGTCAAGGCACAACGCTCACAGACATCAGCAAAGCTCTGCACTAGTCTACCAAGTTCTTGTCCGGTATATGCAAGCAGTACTGCATCATCAGCATACAGCAAATTTGAGATATTCCATCCATCACTATTCATTACGAACACCATCCCCCTCTCCATTACTCGTGTTTTTACTTCTCTCATCACCCCATCCATATTTATATTGAACAACTATGGGGACATAACACAACCTCGTCGCACACCCACACCGATCGCGAACCATTTACTGTACTTACATGCCCATTTACCCATACACATGCATCACTACCATCATAAAAAACTCTTGACGGCACCAAGCAGCTTACCATCTACACCGTACACGTGCAAGACCTTCCACATTCCTTCTCTATCTACTTTGTCGTATGCTATATCCAGATCCATGAATACCATAAACACCTTATAGTCCTTCTCACAAGCCTTCTCCACTTCTGCCTTCCTGCAAATATTTGATCCACACATCCTCGGCCACTCCTAAAGCCCCCCCTGTTCATCACCCACTAGGACTTCTGATATCTCTCATACTTTGTAATAATTCTTCCATATACCTTCCCTCCCACACTCAATAAACTTATGCCACGATAATTCTTGCATTCACTTTGCTCACCTTTAATTTTGTACAGGGGTAAAATCACAGCCTTTTTCTAATCTGCCGGCAGTTTCACTCATCCATGGCTTCTATCTCCAGCAAGCACTTCATTCTGCTATCTCCACTACACTTAATTATCTCTGCATACACCTCATCAACCCCAGCTGCCTTCCCATTTTTCAGCCTTTTCACATTTTACACCTGAGCGAGTGCCATGTTTCGTATCACTGCATTCCTTCTCTGCACCCCCCCCAAACCAATCATGTTTACAGCAGCTCTGCTCTCTCTCTTCCCATTCATCAGGCTTTCAAAATATTTTTTCCATATGGTCCTTACTTCATCCCAATGGGTTAATAATATACCACTTACATCCTTCACACTTTCACATTTCTTTCCACTATCACTTCTATGTTTCCGCACCTCTTGCCAGAATAATTGTCTATTTTCAGAGTAATTTGCATTCATTTTTCTTCCTAGATCATCATTTACCTCCTTCTTTTTCCTCTTCACTAGTCTCTTTACGTGCTTGTTGCTATCGATATATTCAACATCTTATTTCAATTGAACCCCTGGTCTATAACCACTCTAGCCACTTCTTCCTCTTTTCCTCCTGTAATGTCCCTGTCTCTCATTGCCACAGGCTCCAACAGCAGTAGTTCAGTACAGGAAGGACATTGCCCAGAGAGTTGTTCTTCCTATGGTCAGCCTTCAGGTGTACAGTACACAAGACAGCTGAGGTGAAAATAAACACTGGCTTCCTCAAGTTCACTGTCTTTATTTTCCAAATAATTCCTCTTAATGCTTTCCAACTTCACTTCACTATTTTTCACAAGCACTGGAGTTATACACACTTTACTAACTGCAATTACACTTAATGCTTGACAACACTTCAGTTTTTCATAAGCACCGATGATGTACAAACTTCAGAAACACATCACTGTTTGCCAGTTTTCACAAAACCAAAAATATACTATCTTCAATGACATTGCATTACACTCCTGAACTAAAACCGACTGAACTTGAAAGTCTCTTCCTCATCCTTATATAAACTTGCACTGTTCGAGAATCATCTACTTCTCCACAATTCTTGCATCGCCACGTAGCAAAAACAGTTATCAACTAGGAGACATCAAAACATGCCAGAGTTTTCCTGCATTACATAATACTATAAATTATTTAGCATACTGACTTAGATTGCATAATTAACAAGCAATCACATAAACATTATAAAAAGAGCACAAAATTA
Organism: Coenobita brevimanus; assembly: GCF_032717465.1. NCBI lineage: Eukaryota > Metazoa > Arthropoda > Malacostraca > Decapoda > Coenobitidae > Coenobita > Coenobita brevimanus. The sequence goes on along the minus strand of NC_137056.1, from coordinate 35,013,517 downwards.
ATGCATAACTTACAAAACAACTATGCTCACAAAAAGTAGGCAAACTGGCAACTGACTCGTACCGGAACTAGCTACCGTAAACATCAGGAAACGTCGAGAAAAATCTTGGCTACCTAACTGGCAAACCTCACTTCTTAACACTCCACCGCCCTCTTAACCTCTTCATCCCACGATGCCATACCTTTCTTCCTTGTTATTACTCTTGCCACACCACACACTGCTTTAGCATTCCTAATCAATCATATAGCATTCCTAAGCAACCATATAGCATTGCACAAGCTGTCCAGATCCACTTCATTTCAATTCACTAATATAGTGCTATAATTATAGGAGCAGGAGAAAAGGACAGCACAGCAGAAGGTTCTCTCCCCCACCATCCAGACCCTCCGGCTTTTACCGTACAGGAAACAAGAGAGGAAGTAATACCTTGCAGGACTGAAACACACACACACACACACACACACACACAGAAGAAGAACAACAACAATAGGAACCTAGTGCCAAAATCCAGCACAAAGCCGGATCATCGGCTACAAGTTATGTACGTTAGGTGGGCCGGAAGAAATGGGTCAATGGAAGGAGTATATCATATCACAGATGGGGCTATTGAAATAAGGAACGGAATTAGATGTCGGAAAGAAGACCAACAGAGGTAAGGAAGGACATGATATTATGGAGGGAAAATTACGATGACTCTCGGAGAAAGTCTGCAAGAAGGGGGGGACGTTGGAGGCGAGACAAAAATGGAAATGCAACACGTCGCTGTAGTGTGTAGAGTGGACAATCAAGGAAAATATGGCGTACAGAGAAAATGGTATTGCAACGAGTACAAAAGGGAGGGCGACCACCAGACATCAAATAAGGGTGGGTAAGTTGAGTATGACCAATTCTAAGGCGAGCTAAAGCCGTCTCCCACCTCCTATTACGGTGGCAAGGGGTCGACCAAGGAGAAATAAACGGTTTAACAACACGTAGTTTGTTATTAGTGATAGAGTCCCAACAAGACTGTCACCGGTGCTGCAGGAAGAAGGTCAGAGACTGGAATGAGGAAGGAAGGAGAGACATCCCTGGTAACTGCCATACGAGCCAACTGATCAGCACGTTCATTGCCCGCGACGCCCACATGTCCCGGGACCCAACAGAACTGGACGCTTTTACGACGAGAGGAGATACGGAACAACCATTCCAAGATACGAAGAACTAGAGGGTGAGAAGCAGAAGGTAACTGAAGAAGGGATAGAGTACTATATGAATCAGAGAATATCACAAATGAGGAGGAGAAGGCACGACAAATATACCGTAACGCAAACAAGAGGGCATATAACTCTGCTGTAAGAACACTTGCATAGGTAGGAAGGCTAAAATGATAAAAAGTGTCAGGAAAGAGTATCGCGAATCCAACACCAGCAGGAGTTTTTGAACCATCAGTGTATATAGGGACTGCAAAGGAATGTTGGGAGAGATGGTCTGAAAACCGAGAACGGAGAATGAATGGAGGAGAATTGGACTTGGAATAAGGGAAAATGGAAGAACAAATGTGGGGTCGCGGAAGTAGCCACGGAGGAAAAAGACATGTGCAGAAAGGAAAAACATTACTAACAGTAAGAGAGGAGCGCGAGAGAAGAGTACGGGCTCGGACTGCAAATGGTGGCTTGGTCCTAGGAGTGGAAAATATGCCTGAGTCAGGACTGGGAGGAAGTAGAGAAGGGGTATGAGGAAAACAGTGCAACTTAGCATAGGTACGAAGAGAAAGGAGAGCACGACGGCGGAAGAGTGATGGAACTCCTGATTCAGTATACAGACTCTCAACTGGGAATGACTTAAAAGCACCAAGAGCCAAACGCAAACCGTGATGATATACAGAATCAAGTTGTTGGAGGACGGTGTCTGAAGCAGAAGAATAAGTTTGGCAACCATAATCAAGTTTGGAGAGAACGAGAACAATATGGAGGAGAAGGAGAGTAGTTCGATCAGCACCCCATGACACATGAGACAAAGTTTGTAAGAGACGGAGGCGTTGCAAGGCTGAGGTTTTCAAGGAGGCAATATGATCTTTCCAGGTAAGATGGGAGTCGAAAAGAAGGCCAAGAAAGGAAGCGGAGGTTTTGTATGGGAGAGGAAAGCCATAAAGAAAAAGAGGTGGTTGAGGAATATGATGAGAACGAGCAAAAGTAATAGCATGAGACTTAAGAGGAGAGAACCGAAAGCCATGAGAAGTGGCCCATTCTGAGGCAGCAGAACCCGCAAGTTGAATAAGAGCACCAAGGGCAGAGATGTCAGAATTTGAGGCATATATTGTAAAATCATCAACATATAAAGAAGAGCGGACGCCAACTGGGAGACACGAAACGATCCCATTAATTGCCAATAAAAATAGAGTAGTGCTAAGAACACTGCCTTGGGGAACACCTTCGTATTGTGGAAATGAGTCTGAATAAGTATGCTGGACATGGACTCTAAAGAAACGAGCTGATAGAAAATTCTTTAAGACACCAAGGTTACCATCAATGCCACAAGAACGAACTGTGCGTAAAATATGGTAGCGCCAGGCTGTGTCATAAGCCTTCTTAAGGTCAAAGAATACTGCAATAACAGATTGTCGAGTGGCAAAGGGTGAACGGATATAAGTCTCTAGATTTAGGAGGGGAGTTAAGGTGCCGCGAGCTTTTCGAAAACCAAACTGTGAAGATGACAAAAGTTGCTTGGATTCTAGGAGCCACATAAGACGATGATTTATCATACGCTCGAATAATTTGCAAAGACAGCTGGTAAGAGCAATGGGGCGATAATCTTGAGGGGCATGGCCTTGCTTTCCCGGTTTAAGAAATGGAAGGATGGTGGCACTACGAAAAGAGAGAGGAAAAATACCCTCTGTCCAGGTACGATTATAAATAGTTAATAATAAGGCCATGGCCTGGGGGGAAAGGTGACGGAGCATATTATAGTGTATGTCATCAGGACCCTCACAAGTGTTCTTACAAAGACGAAGGGCAGAGGAAAATTCATGGAGCGTGAATGGCGCATTATATGACTGACTAGACGACAGCTTGAAGACAACTGGCGTACATTCAGTAGCAGTTTTAAGGGTATGGAATTCAGGTGAGAGATGAGAACCGCTACTAACATTACTAAAATGAAGACCTAAGCCGTTAGCAACTAGATGCGCATCTGCAACTGACTCCCCATCCAAATGTAGGACAGGGGAGGGCATGGGAAGATGTTTACCTGCTATTTTGCGTATACGTTTCCAGACGGATGCAATGGGTGTATTGGCAGTAATGGTGGAAACGTATAATCTCCAGCTACAACTCTTCCAACGTGCACGTTTAACACGGAGTGCTACAGTACAGTCCGAATCCCGCCAAGGTACACACTTCAAAGTAAAAGGACGGGACGACCTAGGAATCGCTGTCAAAGCTGCACTTAGAACTAACACATTAAAATAGGTGAGGACGACTTCCAGAGGTACAGATACGCTTCTGAAGATGAAGAATCCTCGACTGACAGCAGCAGAACTGAAGAGAATGCATCCCCAGCTGTTACAAGACGTCTCAATTCAAACTATCCAACACCACTCGCAGAAGAAGCTGGGTTTGCCAAGCCACACCGCAGCCAAGAAACCGCTTCTCACTGACCACATGAAGAAGCAGTGCATTCAGTTTGCCAAGAAATATGCACACTGGACATCGGATGAGTGGAGAAAACTTTTACATTTTCCAATGAATGCACATTTCAAGTGTTCCAGGTGCATTCCGCCAAGCTTCGTCGCCCTGCCTCCCATAGTCGATATGACCCTGCATACACGATGTTGACTGTTAAACACCCACAATCAGTAATGGTATGAGGGTGTTTCTCAGGTGAAATGGGGAGAGGAGGCCTCAATTTTCGTACTAAGAACTTGATGATGAATGGTGGCCGGTACCTTCAAGTTCTGAGAGATCATTTGTTAAACATTTTTGCTATTCATGGGTGCGACTTTTTCGTGCACGATTCAGCTCCATGCCACAAGTCAAGAAAGGTTGACAAAATGGCTTCAGGATAATCGGATTGAGGTCCTCAACTGGCTTGGCAACAGTCCGGGTATATCCAATAGAAAACTGCCTGGCAAAGATGAAGAAAATCATGGCAGAGAAGAAGACACCTAATCTGGACAACCTCAAGACTGAACTGACAAATGTTTGGTGCAAAGAAGTGTCCTTAGATTACTTTAGAGATCTAAGTGATTCCATGCCAGAACACATCCAACTGGTCCTGAAAAACAAGGTAAACATGATTTCATAATGAATGGAATTTCATGAACAAACATTGTGATATACTATGATTTCTGTGTTTTTTAATACCTTGTGGGGGGAGGTCCTAAGTCAATTTGTGGTGGCTGTACAGTATACACTCTGATGATGGTATGTGTAGTCAGAACTGCTACTTGGAAATCTTGAAATATATGGAATGAAAGTTCTCCCTATGTGTCAAGTGGGGTTGGTGGAGGATTAGTGCCCCTCCCTGTAAAAACAATTAACTCTAAGCCCTTGGCCACCCTGTTTGGGATACATGGCGTCTGGCAATGAATGAATGAATGAAATATCTAAAACAGTGGGTAAGGAAGAAGAGTGTATAGAGGGCACAGTTAAAGAAGTAAATAACGGCCAGTCAGCTTTCGGAAAACTCCATCGAGGGGGCCTGAGTATGGGGCAATATGTAGTAAGAGTAAGCCTTATAGGAAAGTGATCACTATACAGTATACAGTGTCCGAAAGAACGGACCAATGGAAATGTAAAGAAATAGAAGAGGAGCACAAGGAGAGATCCAGACAGGAAAAAGTATGAGTTTTGTCGTCAATATGTGTTAAAGTTCCTGTATTTAGAAGGGATAAATCATTATTAAAAATAAAAGTCTCAAGTTGGCGGCCACGCGAATTGGTAACGGTGTCGCCCCATAAGGCATGACGACAGTTAAAATCTCCTAACAATAAAATTGGGGTGGGTAATTGTGTTAATAAAAGAGATAAGGCAGGGAAATCGATAGGTTGGGAGTAAAATATATGGACACCACCGTAATCCATCGTTCGAGGAAGACACGAACAAAATGACAAGGAACCGTAGTGTGAATGGATAGACGTTCTAGCGGAACTGTGTGATGAACTAAAATGGCGGAAACAGGAAGAGAAGCAGGAGAAAATAAGAAACTATAGTCAGGTATGGGTACTGGGGGGGCAGACAAACGGGGTTCTTGTATGCAGACTAATGTAGGACGATGAACTGCGAGAAGATAACGAAGGTCATTACGATGGGCCGTAAAACTTCTAAGATTCCATTGTAAAATAGACATGTTAAAATTTATAAAACTAAAAGAGTAAAACCAAGGGAAGTAAAAGCTTAAGAAAATAATTTACAATGGATAAAATATAATAAAAACGAATTTATAGCGGACTGCTATTATATATCAACGGGTTGGTTCGATAGTTGGAATAGGAGCAGAACGTGGAGGAGGTTGATGAGAGGGACGGTCAGTATAGCCCGGTGGCAATGGAAGGGATAGAGAAGAGGGATTAGAATAAGAAGGAAAGGGGGCAGAAGGGGAAGGAGCTGCGGGAGTGGGAGGGAGATCAGAAGGAACAGAATGGACTTCGGCTGTATGGATTATTTTTTGTGGACTCATGGGTTCCTGCAATGAAGTCGCCAGAAACTCCATGATGTCTGTGAGGGTTTCACTCTCGACACTTGCTAAGAGTGTCATCTGTGGTGTCGGCAAGGGAGTTGATACAGGTTGTGGAGTAGTTTGTGGGGTTGGGATAGGGTTGGGACTAGTTCGTGGAGTCGAGATAGGAATCTTTGATGGAGTAGTTGTCGTGGAGGGCAAGGGGCGGGAGGTATGCATTTTACGGGTGGGGGGGGGGATGTGTGGGTTTTGTGAAACCCTTGGCATCCGAAGTGGTGGGAGGAAGTCCACGTTTGCCAGAGGGAAGCGGGCGGCGGGCATCACGCTGTGGCAGAGTTGGTGGAGAGACGAAGAGGAGCGAGGGGTAGCAGCAGAACAGGAAGGGTGTTGAGGAGAAGTGATAGGAGTAGACAATAGAGGCGATAGGGAGGAAATTAGAGTGGACGAGTCTAGAACAGAGAAAGAGTTGGAAAGAGTAACCAGAGGGGTTTGAGAGTGTGAAGTGGAACAAGAAGAGAGAGAAGGGGAGGTGGAAGAGGGTAGAACAGAGACAGGAGGGGAGGAGACAACACTGACAGTCGGAGAAGATGAGGAGGAGGTATGAGTAGAGACTGGAAAAGAGGTTGGGACAGTAGGAGAGCAGGAGACTGGTGATACCAAGGGAGTAAGTGTTAGATTAGGAGGTGACGGCAGAAAAGGAGTTAGAGGTTGTAATGGTGGTAAAGTGGTGGGACTGGGAAATGGGGGAGGTAGTGGGGACAGGACGGGCCACTCGAGCATATGTAGTATTAGTAGAGAATCCTAGATCACGGGCACGTTGACGAGCTGCACGGAGGGAAAGACCTTCTTTCCAGCGAATCCTGGAGACTTCGGATTCGAAGGTTTACACTGGGCAGTTCCGGGACGAGGCAGCATGAAAGCCTTGGCAGTTCAGGCAGACCTGGGTCTTTGCTGTGCAGGCTGAGAAGGTGTGGATGGGTTGGGCACAGGTAGGGCATATTGATTCTGATCTACAGTATTTGGCAGGATGTCCATAGCGCCAACATGAAGAGCACTGTCGCGGACGAGGTATGTATTCTTTGACACTGAGTCGTGTGCCACCAATAATGACAGAAGTGGGAAGATCGCGGCCCTTAAAACTGTTCTTAGCAATGTTGGAGGAGTATTTCCGGCGCACCTGAGGTGGAAGCATGTAACACTGAACGGACAGTACTGCTAGGTGCTGGGCTGACAAGATGGCTTGTATATCTGTGGAGCATTCTGAGAAACTGCGATCTCCTATAGATCTATATGAAGGGATTAGAACAGTTCCTGTGCTGAAGTTTAGGTGGGATCTGGTACTGCTGCAATGGGATGACCAGAATGATCAGTAAGCGACATCACCTTCTCAGCCTGCGCAGCAGTCTGGACAGTTAAAAGGCAGTCTCCATTTGGTCGTGATGTAAATGTTATGTCGGGACCTATCTGTCGAAGGAGAGAGAGATGGAGAGTGAGGTAATTTGTTGTCGGCTGGATGTTGAAGAACTTGGGCCATGTCTGGTGCCCAAAAATGGATGTTACTGATGGTAGGTTTGGAAAGAGGGGGGGAGGAAGGAGAGGGGGGGAGAAGAAGAAACAGAAGGATAGGAAGAGGAAAGAGGCGGAATAGCAGGGGGTGGGGGATCCGCCTGTCCGGGAGAAGGTTTTGAAGGAGCATCTCCCGTTGCTCCTTGAGAATTTATTAATTTATCATTATTGGCCATGGTGAGCCTAACTGTAAAAGTACACCCTCATTATTGACGGGGGTTAGGTACCAAAGATACCCGTCGATGCCTAAAACCGTCGATACCGATTTTCGTCTGGTCAGGTACCCCTTGTTTATATATTTTAGTATCCCTTCAATCACTCGTATGTAATATGCAGTTTAGTTTTAGTGTTTCTTAGAAATAAATTAGTTAGTAAAATGCCCGCGACCGGACCTTTCGCCCCGCCACCCCCCACACCACCAACGGGCCACCACCACCCCACCACCCAAGGAGGAGATAACGGTCAGGTTAGTGACCCGGGACAAGAGGGTCATCCGACCACCTCTGACTGGGCCCCTTCTCCCCTCAACTATCTCAACACCAGGTGAGCCCAGACCCGCAACAAGTTATACGGCGGGTTAACCCTCGACAGAAGTGGGGTGGGACTGATACGTCAGTCCCTCGTAGTCTTGTGGTGACGACCACAACTTCACCCCAACGGGACAGGAGGTCCATAGGTGAGCCACGGGGTGTTTCCAACTACTGCCACCACGAGCCACGAGGAAGTCCCTTCCTCTGCCGCAGTAACCCAGGTGAGCCACGAGGGGATTGTCTCCTCTGCCACAGTGAGCCACGAGGGCGTAATACCCTCTGCCACTATCAGGACAGGAGGTCCTCTGATGAGGGAAGAGAGCCCTCTATAACAAATAGGGCAGGAGGCCCAATAGTGGATTGTACGGGGCTCACGCCCCTAGCCACTCTAAGGGTAAGAGACCCTCACACACCGCCACAAGTGGGTCCCAGGACCAATCAACCTGGTGCCACGGCAATTACAAAGACAAGAAGGAGAGTCGCCTCTGTGCTACCCTCCATAAGTGTAAAAGAGACCATGGCCTCCGTGTGTCCTCTAGAGCCAGCTAACTCCTGCAGGAGTAGCCGGACACCACCCGGGGGAGTTACCCCTAAAGTGTCACCTGAACAGAGGCCTGGTCCCAGTCGGGACCTACCTCCTACCCCCGGGAAATTCTTGTCTTCCCCAGGTACCAGCGGGAGACGAGGCCGCAGCCCACACCTGACGGCGCGTCCCCCAGTAGACTTCCGCAGCCCTCGGACCCCTAGGCGAGCCCGGCAACCCGTCAACGCCGACCTCCCCCTGCCACAGACCTTATGACGCCAGGCCCGTCTGCTACACCTGTTTGGCCCCAGTCCCTAGGGCCAACACAGACAGGCCTCCCTTCACAGTGACCAGAGGAGGACCTACAACAGGCCGAGACCCCAGGCAAGAGGGTCTCCCTGCACCGTGACCAGAGTGAGGACCTACACCTTACAGCGACAAAGTGATATCGCCCCAGAAACTCGGGCAAGAATAGTGACTTCCTCTTCCCTCACAGTGATCCAGTGACAGAGTGAACCAGTGGGATTACACCAAAAAGTGTCCGTAAATACCTTCCCCTAACAAAGACTATAAGTTCTGGGTTCATCCGCACAGTGCTATCCCAAAGTCCAATCTAGAGTAGTCCCTCCCCCCCTTGTCAGTGTACGCGCGGGCGAGAGTCGCCGCGCCGAGCATAAACTGTGAACTCTAGTGCTCTACCTCCCTTGTTAATTTATAGTAATAATCCCTCCTCGGCTCCTCAAGTCCAGACATCTCCATTGCCCCGACACGCTAAGACCTTTTGGACTTTGATACAAGTGAATCCCATCCACCTACGGACTCTTAACCTATTATAAACCATAATTAAGGAGTGTGTGAATATCCCATATTACATTAACGTAACTCTGTATGTTTGTATCCTCTGTTTATAATACCATCTTATGTGATATTGTTAAGGTGTTGTCTATCTATCTATCTATTGCCAGACGCCTCAGTCCCGTTTGGGGTGGCCACAAACAAATCGCCTCCAAGTCGCCCTGTCCCCCGCCATTTCACTCCCCTGCTCCCAACTCACACCCCCCTCTCTCATATACCTCTCCACCCCATCCCTCCATCTCATCCTCGGCCTCCCCCTCCCTCTTTCCCCCTCCACCTCACTCACATACACTCTCTTCGTCAGTCTTTCACCCTCCATCCTCTCCACATGGCCAAACCACCTCAGTATGTTCCTCATAACGCTTCCTATCACATCCACATCAACACCACAACGCTCCTTTATATCCTCATTCGTCAGCCTGTCTCTCCATGTGACTCCACAGGCTCCTCTTAAATAACTCATTTCCACTGCTCTCACTCTTGACTTGTGTCCTTCCAACAACGTCCAAGCTTCACTTCCGTACGTTAGAGTTGGTATCACAATACTGTCATGTAGTAACTTTTTCACTTCCATGCTCACTTCCCTGTTTCTTATCACTGCTTTCAAAGAACCAGCAACCTTTCTTCCCTGCTGTACCCTTTCAAGCACTTCACCCTCCAAACCTCCATCCTTACTCATCACACTACCCAAGTACTTAAACGTACTCACATTTTCCAATTCCTCACCATCCAACCTCACTGTACATTCACTGACTTCACCTCTCTCAAAGACAATCACTTTACTCTTCCCTACATTCACCTTTAGATTCCGTTTCTTACACACTCTCCCAAACTCATCCACCAAGCCTTGCAGCTCCCCTTCGTCTTCACTCAACAACACAGTATCATCTGCAAACAACAGCACAGGGAGTTTCCAAACACTATCCTCTCTCACCAGGGCCACTCCAACATCCACTACCCTACCTTGTACCTCTTTTATTACCACATCCATGTACAGATTGAACAACCATGGAGACATGACACATCCCTGTTTCAACCCAACTTTCAAAGAGAAAAATTCACTTAGTTCACCATCCACATGCACTGCAGCCTTCGCACCATCGTACATACTCTTCACAGCATTCAACAACTTCCCATCTACTCCATATATTCTTAACACTTTCCACAATCCTAGGGATTATTCCACAATCCTAAGGTGTTGTAATTAAGGTAATAGATGTGTTAAAGGTGGACTGCCTAGTTTTTATGTCCTGTTCCCTTGTTAGTGCATTACTTCCGGTCCGGAAAAAGGACCCCGTTCAGTAGCTAGTGTCTTTAGTACGAGGAGTCGGCCTAAAAACACTCAGCATAACACTGGTGGCAAGCGGTGGTTCTGGATCCGAGTAACACACGGGGGAACGTTAAAGGAAACCTTGCACAATGGCAGCTAAACCACACATTCAATTACCAAAATTCAACCCGGACCAATGTGATATGGATGTTTATTTGGACATGATCAAACCCCTTTTAGACATAGGATTTGCATCAGATAAGGAGAAAATTGCAGTCACACTACCGAATCTGGGAAAAATCATCACAAAAATCTCGCACCCAAAATAGTCCCAGAACTGTCATGGGACCAGTTCACTCAGATAGTGAACAGGCTTTTATGCCTTCCATGGGCAGAGTTGTCGCACTCTCACAACTCGATGCCCTCACCTATGACGGTAACCTGGATGATACTTTCACCCAGGCTCGGCGCCTCGTCACCGCCGCTTACCCCGAAGTTGAAGTACATACTCAGGACACTCATACCTTCAACGCCCTGCTGAGGATCCTCCCGAGCATAGTCAGGGAACATTTCTCCATATATGATCCCTCAGGAAATATGGACCAAGACCTGCAGCTCGTCAGGCACCTGCTCGCCGCCCGTCCCACACCACAACCGCTTCACGCAGTGACAAAGTTCCCCACAAACCACAACCTCCAAGCAAAAGCCAAGCCGACGCCCCACCAGACCCCTGCAGCCCGGCCCCCCACAGTACCCCAGGCTTACCCGCACAGGAAGTGCCACAACCCCAGGGAACAAGGGAACTTAATCAGTATAAACCCTTGGGAGTTCACGGCTTGCAGCCGCACCTGCCCCCTTCATGACATAAGGGAACAACTCAAGGCGAATCGGCGAAAGAACCACCAACAAAGCCGTAGAAAAGTTTCCTCCCTTGAAGACGACGCCCAGGAGGACGACGTACCACCACTGCTCTACCAAGGACCGGAAGAAGACGAGCAAGACGACTACCCCCATCCTCAGCAGATGGATTTTTAGGCCCGCCCCCGCACCTCCCCACGGTGGCGGGGGCCACCTCAAATACCTACAAACCCCCAGTCTACAACAAGATATGGCTGAATAGGGTCAAGACAAGATTATTGGTGGACACGGGAGCAGCCAGATCTTGTCTCTACTCCCACTTCTACTCCCGCCACATCGCAGCATTTGGCCCACTTCTCCCCACTTCAGCCAACCTCGTAGACGCCGGGGATGGCCCCCTACCCATCCGTGGGGAAACCAGGGCCTTACAAACTACCACCCACCAACGAGTCTCCACCGACCACCCGTTCATCATTTTTGACTCCTCCTGCAGCCAATATGATGGTTATCTTGGCCTGGACCTGCTGCAGAAACTCCACGCGACCATTGATTGCTATCAACGTCGCCTCCACTTCGGTCCAGGCCAACCCAACCAAGCATTCACCGACAAGAGAAAAAAAAAAAGAAGAAAAAAAAACCACACCATCACCACCCCCACACCACCCACCCACACAACACACCACCACACGCTCCACCTCCAGCCCACCTGTTCCTGTAACCCAAGCTTACACTCCCCAAGGACCTCAGTAGCTTCCCTCCCACCACCACCCCCCACTCCACCCTTGCCATCACAAAACCCCTCATTCCCTGCCACTATTGCCTCCACCATTACCATTCCACCCCACCACGAAGCATGGGTGACGCTCACCAGACCCTCAAGTACATCAGTCCTGTTTTCACCATCCATCCCCAATGGGCCCTTATCATCCTGCCTAGTCTCCCCCATTTTCCTCCCTCCCAACGCCCACCAGATACGTATTGCTAATCTCGCCACAACACCTTTAACCCTGCCCCGAGGCCTCATCATCGGCGACACAGAAGAGGCAGAACCATGCCCAACACCACCCCCCAATCACCCCACCCTCCCCAACATACCACCACATCTCTCCCCTACCCAGTCAAACAGCCTCCACCAACTACTCCTGGACTTCCAGGACTTGTTCTCCGTCGGCCCCACTGATCTCGGCCATACCACCTACCTCAGCCACAAAATTCACACTACAGGACCTCCCATTCGCCAACCATCTCGCAGAAAAAATCCTAAACAACGGGCTGAAGAAGACCGGCAGGTTCAAGAAATGCTGGATGCCGGTGTCATATCAAACTCCACCAGCCCATGGTCATCACCTGTAGTACTCGTGCGAAAAAAAGACAGAACCATGCGGTTTTGCGTCGATTACCGAAAATTAAATGACGTTACCATCAAAGACGCTACGCCACTACCCAGGATCGATGACTCCCTAGATTCACTACATGGATCCACCTGGTTCTCTACCTTAGACCTCCAAGCAGGCTATTGGCAGGTTCCAGTTCACCACGACGACAAGCACAAAACCACTTTTTCTACATCAAACGGGAAGCACTACGAATTCAATGTCCTTCCCTTTGGACTCTGCAACGCCCCTGCGACCTTCTCCCGCCTGATGGAATCTATGCTGAGCGGACTCACCTGGGAAACCTGCTTAGCCTACCTGGATGATGTAATTGTTTTCAGCCATACCTGGGCCGACCACCTCCACCGCCTCAAACAGGTATTCCAGCGCATACGACAGGCCGGATTGAAGCTAAAACCAACCAAATGTGTGCTAGCTGAAAGATCAGTCTCCTTTCTTGGACACCTGATCAACGCAGAGGGCATCTCCCCCGACCCCGACAAGCTGCGCGCAATCGCCAACATTCCACCACCCCGCGACGTGCACGAAACCAGGGCCTTCCTAGGACTAACATCCTATTATCGGCGGTTCATGAAAGGCTTCGCGAACATCGCAAAACCCTTGCACGATCTGACAAAGAAGGGAGAACCTTTTGCCTGGACTGAACCCTGACACATCGCATTCACCACTCTCAAAGCCAAACTCACCTCCGCCCCAGTCGTCGCCTTTCCGGACTACAACCTACCATTCCGCCTGTACACGGACGTCTCCCTCCACGCAATAGGGGCAGTCCTTGCACAAGTACAGGACGGCCGCGAACATATCATCGCCTGTGCCAGCCGCACCCTTAACTCGGCAGAAAAAAATTACGCGGCCACCAAACGTGAATGCCTAGGGATAATATGGTCACTGGAGTAATTCCGCTCATACATCTCTGGCACCCATGGGATCATCATCACGGACCACCAGTCCCTACAATGGTTGCGCCAGTCCAACACCACGAACGCCCAGCTCACTAGGTGGCGCGAAACCTTAGAAGAATACGATTTTGAAATATCGTACCGTCCAGGCAAGCTCCACACGAATGCCGAAGCCCTATCAAGACTACCCATTAATGCCATCACACCAGAACCCGATCTGATTAAGATGTGGCATGACAACCAACGCCCTACCTGGATTCCGGCTCATATCTTCAGCAAGCTCCACCTGCATGGCGAACACTTGTTTGACCCTAACGGCCACATAGTCCTAAGCCCCACAGCCGCCCATGACACCATGCTCCACCTCCATGCCGACAACGGAATCCACTTGGGCACCAAGAAACTCACCCAAGTCTTCAACGACATATACTGGACACTGAACCCCACCACCATCGCCAAAACGATCGTGCAATCCTGCCGAGCCTGTGCGTTCGGAAAAGATATCACCCGCACACCGGGCCCATCCGGAAAACTTACGGCCACTAAACCTTGGCAACTGCTATCCCTTGACATCGTCGGACCACTCACCCCCAAGGCAGGATATAAGTATATTATCACCTTCGTCGACGTCTACTCAAAATTCATCATAGCTTGTCCTGCTAAAGATCACAGTGCAGTATCTGTCGCTGATGCTTTGACTCACCACGTGTTCCCATATTTTGGCATTCCCCAGGCATTGCAATCCGACAATGCACCAGAATTCACCGGAAAAGTCTGGCAGGAATTGGCTAAAATATTCGGATTCCACATCTCCCACTCATCCCCCTACTGGCCATAAGGCAACAGCATTTGTGAAAGAAGCCATCGCTCCCTCCTAAATCAAGTCCGCACTCGCATCACACAAACAGGAAATGAAGACTGGCCTGCCCACGTCAAAATAGTGCAATGGGGCTTGAACACATGCCCGCGACAAGACGGCATAACACCACACGAGCGAGTATTCGGGGAAACCCCGCTCCTCCTCCCGCTCCGCCACCACCTCCAGCCACCCTCCCCACCCTCCCCCACCGACCCCCTCCACCATCTCAAACGACGCCTCCACCACCTACAAGCACAACAAGACCTGACACCCGATACCAACCACTCCAACCCCTAAAAAACAGGACAATCCGTCGTCGTCGCCCAACTACCTACTCCTAACAAAATGGCGCCACAATTCATCGGACCCTTCACCATAACTCAAGTCCCCAACCCGTATCAAGTCATCATCAATCAACACGGCCAGCAGCGCATGTATTGCAACCGCCACTGCGACCCTTCTACCCACCCAACAATAACCACACGTCCAGCACCCCTACCCGACCACCTGGCCATGACAACACTTCCGGAAATTACCACGCCTACTACTTCTCACCCCCACCCAGTACCTCACCTACCACCTCACTACCCCCCACCACCCCGGACCCTGACCCGACTCAACCGCCGCCCTCATCACCACCCCCACCCAGCACCTCACCTACAATCACACCACCCCCCACCACCCCAGATCCAGACTCACCTCAACCGCCGCCTACACCACCACCACCACCCACCACCACCACATGCTCAACAACGCCCACACCACACTCCCCCACCCATTCATGCACCACCCCTCACACCACACCTCCTCCATCCCCTACCTCCCCATCAACCCAAACCACTGCCTCCTCAAACCATACTCCTCCACCTTCGCCCACCTGCGCCCGCACCACGCCCAGAACCACCCAAGCAAACGCGCCCGCCCTACCCAGCGACCATGCTCACTGTACCCGCCACACAACCAGGCCACCCCCCTCACCTCCCACCACCCGTACACCCTCACCACCACCACGTACTCAGCCACCCTCACCACCCACACCCTCCCTTACCACCACCACTACTAGATCAGGCCGCCTTTCGCGCCCACCACCCAGATATACACCTACACCACCCCCCGGTAACCAGCCAACCCACCATACCCCACCACAAAGACCCCCTACCCCAAACACCTCCCCCATCACTCTCCCTCTCCACCAAGCACGATGGAAAAACCCCAAGTCCCAATTCACCATAGTCAAATCCCCTACCCACCGACCCATCCCCCATATAAGCACCAACCCGCCAACCCTAGCCAGCATTCAGCTACAGCCGCCCCACCAAGCAGCAACCACCAGCATGAAAATCACCCGCGTCCAGTGGCTATCTCACGGCCAGCCGCCCATCAGAATCAGACAGACGCACCAGCTTCTTCGCCGTCTACGCCGCACGAACCACCTATCTTCCATCAGGCTGTTCATCAACCCAGCCCACGAAACAACCAGAATGACCAACCACTGGACCAACCTCCTGAATCACCTCACCCCAGTCAACATGACGCCAAACACCATCACCTACCACCTGCAGTCACGGTGTCGTGACTTTTTCACGAACGACGGTGGTAAAATGCCCGCGACCGGACCTTTCGCCCCGCCACCCCCCACACCACCACCGGGCCACCACCACCCCACCACCCAAGGAGGAGATAACGGTCAGGTTAGTGACCCGGGACAAGAGGGTCATCCGACCACCTCTGACTGGGCCCCTTCTCCCCTCAACTATCTCAACACCAGGTGAGCCCAGACCCGCAACAAGTTATACGGCGGGTTAACCCTCGACAGAAGTGGGGTGGGACTGATACGTCAGTCCCTCGTAGTCTTGTGGTGACGACCACAACTTCACCCCAACGGGACAGGAGGTCCCTAGGTGAGCCACGGGGTGTTTCCACCTACTGCCACCGCGAACCACGAGGAAGTCCCTTCCTCTGCCGCAGTAACCCAGGTGAGCCACGAGGGGATTGTCTCCTCTGCCACAGTGAGCCACGAGGGCGTAATACCCTCTGCCACTATCAGGACAGGAGGTCCCCTGACGAGGGAAGAGAGCCCTCTATAACAAATAGGGCAGGAGGCCCAATAGTGGATTGTACGGGGCTCACGCCCCTAGCCACTCTAAGGGTAAGAGACCCTCACACACCGCCACAAGTGGGTCCCAGGACCGATCAACCTGGTGCCACGGCAATTACAAAGACAAGAAGGAGAGTCGCCTCTGTGCTACCCTCCATAAGTGTAAAAGAGACCACGGCCTCCGTGTGTCCTCTAGAGCCAGCTAACTCCTGCAGGAGTAGCCGGACACCACCCGGGGGAGTTACCCCTAAAGTGTCACCTGAACAGAGGCCTGGTCCCATTCGGGACCTACCTCCTACCCCCGGGAAATTCTTGTCTTCCCCAGGTACCAGCGGGAGACGAGGCCGCAGCCCACACCTGACGGCGCGTCCCCCGGTAGACTTCCGCAGCCCTCGGACCCCTAGGCGAGCCCGGCAACCCGTCAACGCCGACCTCCCCCTGCCACAGACCTTACGACGCCAGGCCCGTCTGCTACACCTGTTTGGCCCCAGTCCCTAGGGCCAACACAGACAGGCCTCCCTTCACAGTGACCAGAGGAGGACCTACAACAGGTCGAGACCCCAGGCAAGAGGGTCTCCCTGCACCGTGACCAGAGTGAGGACCTACACCTTACAGCGACAAAGTGATATCGCCCCAGAAACTCGGGCAAGAATAGTGACTTCCTCTTCCCTCACAGTGATCCAGTGACAGAGTGAACCAGTGGGATTACACCAAAAAGTGTCCGTAAATACCTTCCCCTAACAAAGACTATAAGTTCTGGGTTCATCCGCACAGTGCTATCCCAAAGTCCAATCTAGAGTAGTCCCCCCCCCCCTTGTCAGTGTAGGCGCGGGCGAGTCGCCGCCGCGCCGAGCATAAACAGTGAACTCTAGTGCTCTACCTCCCTTGTTAATTTATAGTAATAATCCCTCCTCGGCTCCTCAAGCCCAGACAACTCCATTGCCCCGACACGCTAAGACCTTTTGGACTTTGATACAAGTGAATCCCATCCACCTACGGACTCTTAACCTATTATAAACCATAATTAAGGAGTGTGTGAATATCCCATATTACATTAACGTAACTCTGTATGTTTGTATCCTCTGTTTATAATACCATCTTATGTGATATTGTTAAGGTGTTGTAATTAAGGTAATAGATGTGTTAAAGGTGGACTGCCTAGTTTTTATGTCCTGTTCCCTTGTTAGTGCATTACTTCCGGTCCGGAAAAAGGACCCCGTTCAGTAGCTAGTGTCTTTAGTACGAGGAGTCGGCCTAAAAACACTCAGCATAACAGTTAGGCAATTGAAAAACTGAATATCATAATAAAACTACTTATATTAAGTAAAGAATTATGGAAAAAATAGCATAATCTCTGATGTTGATGCATAGTGGTAGTACACTGGACCTCAACTTGTAATGGCTGCTGTATCGTCACTTCTCTCTTCACTTACACTCACTCCATCTAAAAATAAAAGGCGAAACCAGCAGTTGTAGCCATCCATACGTTTATATAACCGAGTGTGAAAAAAAAAAAAAAAAAAAAAAACGAAAGCAGCAGTGGTGGTCATTCATACGTTCTAATAACTGAGAGTGTGAGGCAAGTGTTACGTTAGATCAGCTGTTCGCACCGTTCTTCACGACACACTCGTGGTGCTGCTAGCTCATACCAGAGAGACCACGCTCTCCTATTTACTTTCATTCTCAAGAGCTTCCTTTCATTCTTGTATTCCATTTCTCCCAGACCTAAATTTTCACGACTGTATGGCAGTTTATGCTATCAAAGATGAATATTAGCCTAGCTTTCGCTAGGATCTTCTTTTAGGAAAATTCAACACTCCTTATGCTCGTATATTTCATATTTAATCTCTGCTTAACTTTTGCAAGAAATATCCTTTATTGACAAAAAATCCAACTCTTCTTTAACATTATAACAAATTCTATATCTTAAATAGTAAGCTATACAGAAATGTAATTATGCTCACCATTCAGTTTATTGTAGTGCTGTCAGTTTTTGGAGACTGGTCTGAAGAAGTGCTCAATTTTGGTCTGAGATATTTCCCTCCTCATAGATCGCTGGATCTCCACGTAGGGCATCATGGCACTTTCCAGCAACCTCTTCGTTTTAAGAGACCTCTCAAGCGATGGATCTATTTCAAACAGACGATCCGTGAGGGCCCGTGTCATTCTTAACACTTCTAGGTTTTCCAGAGTAAGTGTGGGGAGCTGTTCCTCTTCTAGTTCATCCTCAACCTGCTCTCGAAC
This sequence comes from Coenobita brevimanus, assembly GCF_032717465.1. Classification (NCBI taxonomy): domain Eukaryota; kingdom Metazoa; phylum Arthropoda; class Malacostraca; order Decapoda; family Coenobitidae; genus Coenobita; species Coenobita brevimanus. The sequence continues at coordinate 34,994,766 of NC_137056.1, read as the reverse complement.
CTCGATGAGTTGTTCTAGATCCTCATCTGTCAGGGCTTCACCAGAATGTCCCAGAAGTTCATCTTCTATCTCCTCAGGTCGTAAATTTGAAAAACCGTCACCACCAACTTCATGAGCCAGCTTCACGATGTTGAGTAACTGGGGAACAACAGAGGGGAATCCTTGGAAATCATTTACGACGTCAGGCCATAATTTTCTCCAACACGAGTTCACACATTTTGTTGTCAACTCGTCATGACTTTCTTTAATGAAAGCTATGCACTGGGCGATATTATACAGCCTCCATATTTCCCTGCTTGTGGCCTCACTTTTCTCATCAAGAGACTCCCTGATCATGGCAAATGTTTTCTCTGCATATTTTGCTTTGAAAACGGCGATGACTCCCTGATCCATTGGTTGCAAAATTGAGGTTGTATTCTTGGGGAGGAAGACAACCTCAACGCTGGGGTGGGCAAATTTTAAACTTTCTGGATGCCCAGGGCAGTTGTCCAAAACAAGTAAAACTTTAAATTCCATTCCCAGGTTTGCCAGATATTTTTCCACCTCTCGGACAAAACAGTTGTGGAACCAATCAAGAAACAATTCAGCTGTCATCCATGCTTTCTTGTTTGATCGGTAAAACACAGACAAGAGGTTCATGTCTCTATTTTTTAAAGCACGTGGACGTTTGGAATGATACAGGAGCATGGGTTTCATCATATGTCCTGCTGCATTACCACACAACAGCACAGACACACGATCTTTTGCTGTTTTAAAGCCTGGCGCACTTTTCTCCTCCATCGAAATGTACGTTCTTTTAGGCATTTTCTTCCACCACAGGCCTGTTTCGTCCGCATTAAACACTTGTTCAGGCCTGTACCCTTTCTCCTTTATAAGTTCAGCAAAGTCACGTGGGTACGATTCTCCTGCTATCTGATCTGCTGAAGCTGCTTCACCAGTCATCCTAATGTTATGTAGGCCATACCTTTTCTTAGAATTCTCGAAACAGCCCTTGCTGGCTGCAAATTTCTTTTGCCTAAAAGCACCAACATTACTAGGCCTATCACCATTGTCATTACTTTCATCACCATCATCACTATTTTCACCTGCCTCACTTTCATCACCATTATCTTCACCAACACCACTGCTTTCACCAGCAAACCGAGCATAGAGTTGTTTTGCTTGTTTCTGATGAACTGGGAGTCTAGCAGCACGTGTCGACGGTTTAAGTCCTCAATCCAAATATTCAGTGCCTTTTCCATTTTCACCAAGGCATTATCTCTCATGCATCGTTACTTTAGCCGATCCTGGTGTGCACGAAGCCAGAGCATCTTTAATGTCTTTTTCTCTCCGTTTTATGCCACGAACACTGGACTCATTCATGCCATACTCGCGACCAAGCGCTGCATAGCTCATTCCACTTCTAAGTTTTTGTAATATTTCGTTCTTTACTTCCAAGGTAAGTACTTTCCTTGCTCTCTTAGCTGCTTTATTTCCAGTTGGAGTGTTACAAGGGCGCTTCGGAGCCATGATGATCGCGAAGCACCATAGATGTGGCCGAACACGATGTGAGACAGTGAGAACAACAGACAAACGTGTACTGATGCTGTTGTTTGTTGGGTCGGCGGGAACATGCCGCGAGCAGCCAGAGACACCTGGTGGGATGGCGCGCAAACTTGCTAGGTGCCAATACAATTCTTAATTTTTTTATTTTTTTAATAATAATAATTTAACTCCCAGCAGAAAAAAAAAGTCGATAATCAAATCCGTCAATAAAAAAAACGTCGATAATGAGGGAGTACTAACTAGTCCACTCCTGAGAGCCCGGTCAGGAGTAAGGGCGAAAAATACAAGGGCTACCGTACCCATGGTTCCCTGAGGCCGTTAGCGACTGACACAGAAGAGACAGCCTTGCATCCCATCAGCACGGCTCTCACACCTTAGGAAGGTGAGAAAAAAAAAAAATAAGAGAAGAAAAGAAAAAGGACCAAGCAAAATTAGTAGGGCCAAGGACTGGGACCCAAGGGCGGGGGAAGCAGGGTATAAGGACACCACCCCCATCATCAGGTCCCAGCCCCAGATCCCAAAGCCCCCCCACGACTACGACGGGCTTGGTTTTGGGAGAGAGAGAGAGAGAGAGAGAGGGGGGGGGGAATTTGTGGTCGAGAGATCTCGGAAAAAAAAAAAAAATCATAAATAAGATGATGCACATCAAATGTTTTACGAACTAACATCACTGCTTGAAATTTGGTAAATGAAAATAAAGTAAGGAGTGTCAAAAGTAACACATTTATTTCCTCATTCTAATTTATGATGCAATATGATCAAAACAGTATTAACTGAATGGTGACATGAATACTCACGGAACAATAAATTAAAGCTTCAAGTACAACTTCATTATAACAATAAAAACACTTTCAGGACTAAAAAATTAACTACCCTGTACACTTAGCAAATGAAAACTTTCACAGATGTATACATTTCGTGATAAAAAATGACTCAATGGCAAGGTTTACATTACCAATGTTGTACTGAAAACTAAAACATTTCCCTAACAAAACCTATAATTCATTAACTGCAACTAGCCAACAAAAACGAGGTGGGTTCTGTCCTGCTGTGTAAAAGCCATAAAGTACGTCCCCTAAAGTACATATCCAGCATGACATTTTACACATATTCCTGTCATCAACACCTACGTAAAATTCCATTACATGGCTGATACTTAATTCTTTCATTCTGATGATGTATCTTTTAATTAAGCTGGCAATCTTGCTACTTCCACATTATTTTATTCAGATTCAGAGACTTCTTAAACTGGAGGAGTTAGATAAAGTCAATTAACCCCTTCAATACTAGGAAACCTTCTTGAGTAAAAAACTGGTGGTTGGAAGTACTAACTGGATTCAAAGGGTTAAAGAGTCATCCCCAAGAGTTAATTTCAAACTGGCATAATGCTGGCACAAACAAAATGCAGACACTCTGGCCAACTTTGATACACTGGATCTGTGGACAGGATACATTGTCAGATTTGGTTCCTGACTATTTCACATGAGTAGGAACAAGTCAAGTATCCCGAGTCAAGACGACATCATAAAACTGGGAGCTGAAGCCTTATTATCTATCTGTCACCAGCTTCATTATCTGGCAGACATTTTTATCAATCTAATGGCACCATGACACAAAAAGCTTCATCTCTATAAAACAGAAGAAAAAAAAAAATAATAATTTATCCTGTACAGCCTTTTATAGGAATTAAATTCCAGTCATTGATGCAATGGCTATCTACTGACTGCATTGATGTACCCTGAACTTAACTCCACAGTTCAAGTTTGCACATAATACAGTATACTCAAGCACCAGCAGTGTATCAAGACAAACTGTTCCATAGCTGCTATGCCACAAGCTTCATGCATCATTGAGAGATCAATTATGCACTGGAAGCTTGATTCTGACATAATATTTTGGGAAAAAAAAAAAAAAAAAAAAAAAAAAAAAAACTACGACTTACTGTAAGGCTTATTTTTTTGCCAAGGCATGGTAAGTTGAGCTTGAAACACCTTCAGCAGGAATACAGTGCACTATAGGAAACAGAATTATTCCAAATCCAGAGTGATACAGATTACAGACAATGATGAAAGCACTTTTCAAGATATTTCATGAGTTCGCAAGTGAAATGTCAGAACAATTCACAAGTGCATTACTTCTCTAAAGTACAGCTTTATTCCACATTCCATAAGGTATAAAAATTCATATTTAGACAAACATGGCACAAGTAAATTTATTGAATAACATCTGTTCTCAATAACTCTACTCAAGTGGCTCAGATTCATATAAATTTCCTATGTTCTCTAAATAAAATACTGTATATCTAGCAATATGTTACCATAGATATTTTGAAAGTGAAAAATCTGTCTGAAGGGAGGCTGACTATGACTGAGGCAAGCAAGACTGGTGACTGCAACTGCTGATACAAACATTTAAGCACATGTGTGTATCTGTACTTATATATAATTGTCATGTAAACCAACCTAATAATTTATGTAAACTGTACTGTTATAGCTATGACACATTACAATTTGTAAAATCTGAGTAACCACTATATAATCACATAATGTAACAAGAATTACCAACCAACCATTAAAACACAAAATTCCACATCATTCTTGCTATGTACTGTATGTGCATGGGGAACTGCCTTGAGCAGTACTGTACTGACTTATTTTACAATACAGTACTGTTCTCTTATATATGGAACTGAATGATCCAACACATCATATATAAATATACACACACACAAATGTCTTATTACATCTTACGTTGAGAAAGGTATAAAATTATCCGTGGGGAACACACACCTGCTACAGACTGAAAATTACGGGCACACTCAACTTGCTGTACAAGGTGCTCATTTCCACTCGACAAATCACTTTAATATATTACAGGGGGAAAGATTAGTTTGATCTTTCTTGGTAAACACAATTAAGCAGTGCTTTACTGTACACTTAATTTTATTATGGCAAGGGCAAAAGGAAGTTGTAATGTTGAAATATTGATTTAAATTGGTCAAAGAAAAAAGGAAACAAAGTTATACTTGTGTATTCTCAACAAAAATATTGCCTATCTCTCATTTATAAATCCTTACAATTAAATGTTCTTCGATAAGTTAGTTATTACACAGGCAAGAAGTCAGAGGGAGGGGGAAAAAAAGGTGGTAAATTAATGGCTTTACCCATATTGCCTTGTAAAAACAAGGAACCATAAAACACTTCATCCAACGTCATTATTTAGGAAATATTGGTACAGCAGTATCATAGCATCAACTCATGAACTTTCTCAACGAGGTAAAACTGTGAACCTGCCAAAACAACCTTACTGACAGGCTCAGCACCTACAGTCTGCAACTTGACTGCAAGATGTGTAAATTACACAATTCAAATGTGTATCCAAATGTCATGTTCATTTGGTGTAAATGATTTTTTTAAATTTCCTAAAGCAACATCCTAAAATAAATCACTACCTAGTGAGTAACACAGCACAGCAACACTATGCCTGAACTCACCCTATAAGTTAGGAAAACATTCATTCTTCATTATTATATCATTTTGCTTAAGTTTCATACTAACTAACTCCCAATCTTCAGTAAATTCCTCTTAATGCTTAACATGTGTGTGTGTGTGTGTGTGTGTGTGAAAGGGAGGGTGGAATTTCAAAAAAGAAGTGTGGTGAATCCAAAATTAAAGAACCGAAAATTACGTCAGAAAAAGTGTTACAAAAAGCAATTTCAGAGAGTATGTTGTTCTCTTATGTATGAAAAGTCTGAGAAATCTGTATGATGTTACCATTTTGCATACCTTTAGTCTGTATATATACATCTGGTTATGCATCTAGGCATAATGCTCGTTCAGTTATAATACTACGAAGCATGAAACTCATTTCCTTGCACTTTTAAGAATAATCAGATGATAATGTTCATGGATCACATTTAAAAATCTTTATTCTTTATCCCTGAAAAAATATCAATATCTGTACCTTGCTACTGAACTTCAAAACTTTAGGCATGTGCAAAGATTACAGAATGATAAAGAACTCTTATGTTCTGGGAATAGTGCAATGACTACAGCTGAAATTCTTATCTGCCCAAGAGTAATGGTCAATATCTGAGGCAGGCACAACTTAAAATGTTTCTCTAACACTTGAAGGTGATAAGTACTGGTTCAATAAACTGTATGTAACTGAACATCTCTGTACTTAAAACTTCCAAGTGTATGTTCGATGGAGTGTAAGGGCGGGCAAGCGACAACACTGGCGGGTCCTCAGTTCAGGTCATGTTGCTGGGGTTCCTGTGGTTTCATCACTTCAGGCAGCTCCGGGGGAGAGGATAAGGGAGTCAGGTCCAGAGGTTCAAACTCTCCATTCTCCTGCCTAAAAATATTACACAACAATTACGGTACAGAAAGATACCCTCCAATCTCCTACCATAACATAATACATAATAACTACAGAAATATTAACCCCAAGTCTCCTCTCTCATGTCTGTTATAAGACAATTAGAGAAATTATAGAAAAGCAATGTAATTAGGAAATGACATTAGCAGAAATGATGCTTGCTGTAATGAAGCTGAGGAATGGGAAATCAACAGGTGCTGATGAGCTGTATGCTGACATGATTACAAGCAGCAAGAGTATGATCAACCGTTTGTTTTAAATACAAAAAGCAAGTTTGGATATGCGAGACTCTACCAGTAGAATGCAATCGGGCTGTGACTGTACTCCTGTACAGTTAAGTCTGTTGAGTTATGTCAGCTATATACTTAGGCATTTATCATCACCATCCAGACCTTTATAACCCTAGGCCAGGGCGAGTAGCAGCAGCTTCCAGATAGCCAAAGTTTGCCCAGTTCAATGGGCCATGCTTCCATTAACTCATCATTCAAGCCCACTGAAACCTGGCTCCATTTAACAGGCCAAAAGGTTTCCACCATGTACTGTAACTTCACATATACCTATCCAATAGAGTCAATCTGAACACTGTCACATTAAAAAGGGGTGACAAATCCCTGGCCATAAAATTCTCCACACAAAATCGGGGTTTCAATTCAAATCTGAGAAAAAAATAACCTGTATTCCATGATTATTCTAAGTCCTTCTGGAGACAAAGCATCATGTCTACAATGGCAATCTGCCCGGATGAAGAGTAGATTACCTCCATCGAAAGTAAACTGATTGTGACAAATAAGGATGGTGTCCTTCCCTCACAGTCTCAAGACCTACCCACACAAAGTATCATAAAAACAGAAACAGTATTAGAGTGTAATATGCTCATTATTACATGTACAAAAATAGAGGTTAAATGCATCTAGGTACAAGTGCTTGAGGCAAAGCTTCTGCACATACAGATGACTGCAGACTGTACTACACTTACATACCAAGTACAGTAAAAGACTTGTCTTTCGGCAACCAATGTCTCGGAAAATCCAACTTGGCAGTTTTAAGAAACAGTCCCATTCCGAGAGTTTTCTGGCTTTTCAGCACATTTTCCGACAGGTATTGGTACGTGGCAGTTTAGAAAAGGGCATCATGTTTGTCAGCCATCTAGTGTAGTGATGTCACAGACTTTACTCCTCCCATAAGGCTCACTGGCTAGCTACCAGTGGTCATGGGTGAGATGGTATGAGTGGTGTGTATGACTCTATTTGACATCGTACTCCTCCCATAAGGCTTCCTAGCTAGCTACCAGCACGCTTGGGTGAGACAATATGAGTGGTGTGTACTTTTGAAATTGTAGTGAACTCATGGTGAAATTTGTCTTGGTTTTACTCTGTTTTTCAGGTGCTTAGCATTGGAAAATGACTTCAATAAAAGGGACAGCTTTCTTCTGTGATGAAGAAACGCACATATAAGTTGCTTTCTATTTCACGAAAGCTAGATTAATGAAAAAATTGGAAGCTGGTGTTGCAAGAAAGAAATTAATGAAGAGTTTAACGTGAGCTCTTTCACGATTTATGATATAAAGATGTCATGAAAGACTTTGTAGTAACTTGTAGAGAAGGTTTGTTGTTTAGTTGTCACTCTCGATTCTTGTAGTTGGAATTAAAGATGAATACAGTGAGTTGATCTTAATTTATTATCTTCAGAGAAAATCTAAGTTGAGCAGGGTATGTCTTACAGAGACAATATAATAAGTAAGTCTAGTTGGGCCCCTCTTTCTTGTTCACTCTCTCCACTACCTGTCGGTTCTATGGCCTGTCTCCTTCTGAGCTCTGCTACCAAAATTCTGGTGAAACAGGGGTCGTGTCACGTGTGTTACACTGTGGTTGGAAAGTTCCAGAAACCTGTGTGTGAGTATGTGTGTATGTCACTAGGCTTTGTTCCCATGCTATCTCGCTGACACACTACCTACATCATCGCCTGACTTTGCTGCTTCCTGTGTAATGGTCAACATTTCCTCATTTAACTTGCAAGATCATTTCCCTTTCCCAGGCTTGAATGGAGCTGTCTATCTATCTATTTATCTATCTATCTATCTATTATGAATTGTAATTATAATATGGAGTCCTAACAAAGAAACAAAAGTGTGACCTCTACAAGTTTGTGTCAAAAGGTTTGAGTGGCTCACTGATTGAACGAAAAGTTATGAAAAAACCCAAGTTGACTGAGCTTGATGAAGTGTTATACAAGTGGTTTGTGGTGCAGCGCTCGGAAGGGAAACCTGTGTCAGGCCCAGTGATAACAGAGAACCCCAAGATATTTGAAGAGAAAATGAAAATAACTGAACCATGTGCCTTCTCAGATGGTTGGCTTAGGAATTTTAACCCAAGGCGTCCCGACGACGTATGGATACGTCACCATGTTTTGTCACGGTGACACCCGACGACGTATCCATACACTTTGCAATTGCAAGGTCCATCATTTGTACATTTTTCAAGTTTCACAGGTGATTTTTGGTAAGCAAATGTGGGAGACCTTCCTCTGCCCAATGCCTGGCGGGGATAATGCCTGGCCTCACCTGACCCCCCCTTCCCCCACATGCCATTTTCTCGGCAACTCACCTGTTAGCAGTGACGTGGCCAGTAAAGACATGTCACACCACGGTCTCTCCAATGATGAAATTCAAGGCAAAAGTGATTCCTGAGGTGGAGGACAAAGGAAGAAATATGCCAGAGGAAGAAACAAGCAGAAGTGATGAGGTGGTAACGTCATAAAAAAAGGTGCCACATGTTGATGTGTTTGGTGAATGAACAACGCTTATATCGCCTATATTATTGTGTGAAAACCAATATACTCCTGTACTACATATAAATTCATACCAAATACAGTACAATCCCAGCTATCCGGTATCCAGACAAACGGAATACTCAGAAAAACGGGAAAATTCAAGGGCTGGTAAAAATGTCAGTAAGTTATAACTGTGCGCCATTTTGAATGGACCGCCAAACTGCCGTTTTATCATGTCACGCGAGGCTGGGTGAAGTCGGACTAAGCGAGGTGAAGGCATTTCTGGCTAATGTAAATCCCTAGTAAATCCTCTTAACCAGCCCTCCTCCTCTCTCTTTCCCCTACTTGAATTCAGTCATCCTCCACACCCTCCACAATTTCCACAAATCACCAGTCTGCTTTTTACCACCAGACAGTAAACAAGCTCTCTTGCTGTTGTGTTGCTCTGATGGACGGTAATTTCAACATTCCAAAATGCCTAAAGAGCAAACTAAACGGAAGCATGTCGTGCCTACCTTGAAACAGAAGCTGGACATATGCAATAGACTTGAAAAAGGCAAACATTATAAAACACTGATGACCGAATATAATGTAGGAAATCCAACGATTTATATAAAAACCCAGCATCCAAGCTCAATGAATTTTTCATGAAAAGCAAGACAAGTAAGTCCATTTAAAAAAGGCATACTCTTCATCGTTCAAGTGGTTTTGCTTAGAAAGATCTAGGGGAGCACCTATTTCTGGTCCTCTTATCAAAGAAAAAGCAAGAGAGTTTCACAATAAAATGAATACAGAAGTCGAATGCGATTTCAGTGTTGGATGGTTAAATCGTTTCAAAGACAGGCATGGAATTTGTAGGCCAGACATCTCGGGAGAAAGCAAATCAGCAAACGCCGGTGTTTTTCTTCCTAACGGACCGACTCTAACTTGCACCACATAAATTCATCTTAGAACGCATGTGTGCTGGCAGAGATAAAAAAAAAAAAAAAATGTTAATAGGAATGAAGGTTTACTTTGTTGGAAGAAAAAAAAATATATATGCTTGCACTTCATAAGTACATCATTTATTTTATTTTGTGCAAAACAGCTGATTGGCGGCAGTTGAAGGGTGGAATGATGGAGGTCAGTCGGGGCCGGGACCGTAAGCAAAGCTTTGTGTGGGGGCACAGGTGTGATAATTCTACAGTGCAGTCTTAACATCAGTTCACCAATAAATGTTCAAGATTTTATTTCTTTATTTTTCCACTTTTATGAGTACAGTACATACAACGAATACTTTGGTAGTTAACAATGGTGCAAAACAGTGACAGAATGGTGGTGGTCAGTTGGGGCCGGGATCGTAAACAAAGCCGATGTGGGGGTACAGGTGTCGTGATAATTTACCAATAAATATTCAGGATTTTATTTCTTTAGTTTTCCACATGAGTACAGTACATACAAGAAATTATTCGGTAGTTAACAGAATGGACTTGTGCATTTTGCAGTACCGGTACTGCAAGGCATTCCATGCACGTCCATTATGACCATGGTGTGTGTTTGCGAGGCAATTTTTCAGGTGGAATCTCTTGGTGTGCCCCCTGATGTGAGTGGTGAGTACCTGAATTGTATTTACTGCTGTGATAATGATCACCTTTGTACAGATTTGAATATCAGAACCACGGGAAAAATCTGTAAGAGGGAAGGTGAATTCCCCAAGCCACCCGGTTAACTGGGATTGTACTGTAAATAAATATCTAACCAGTTATGAATGGTTTGGAATAGCTACCCCTCCCATAGAAAATGTTTTCTCTCCAGCCTGGCCTGAGAGAACACGGTAACAAGGTGATGGTACTCTTACTTCTACCATGTTTCTAAACTCAACTGAGCACCCTCTGAATTTTCGAAGTTTTCTCATAAAAAGCGGAGGTTTTAGCCCCCTCCAAAAAAACAATCGAAAATCTGCTGGGACTGGGGGGGGGGGTTAGTGGTGAAAAATCTCCTGGGATACGGCGGGTTAAGCAATGGCATGGCATCAGGCAGCTGGATGTTAGCAGCAAATCCCAGTCTGCTGCTGCTGCTGCCAAACGCTACAGCCAAAAATTTTCTGAGCTAATCAGAAAGCATGGATTACTGCTGTGCCAAATGTATAATGCAGACGAAACCGGCCTATTTTTCAAGAATACGCATGAGAGAACTTTGGCTGGGGCTGATGAAAAGGCTGCAAAGGGCTTCAAACGTAACACGGAGCAACTAACAGTCTTGATGTGTGCAAATGCTTCAGATACACACGTTAAAACTGTTCATTATTGGCAAATACAAGGTTAGGCAAGTTTTTTTCTATCATAAAAAAAATACCATATGTTCTATCTATCTATTGTCAGATGCCTTAATCCTGTTCGGGGTGGCCACAAACAAATCGCCTCCACGTCGCCCTGTCCCTCGCCATTTCATTGCCCTGCTCCCAACTCACACCCCCCTCTCTCACATACCAACCCACCCCATTCCTCCATCTCATCCTCAGCCTCCCTCTCCCTCTCCCCCCCTCCACCTCACACACACTCTCTTCGTCAGTCTTTCACCCTCCATCTTCTCCACATGGCCAAACTACCTCAGTGTATTCCTCCTAATGCTTCCTATCACATCCACATCCACACCTCAATGGTCCTTTATATCCTCATTTGTCACCCTGTCTCTCCATGTGACTCCACAGGCTCCTCTTAAATAACTCATTTCCACTGCTCTCACTCTTGATTTGTGTCCTTCCAACAACGTCCAAGCTTCGCTTCCATACGTTAGAGTTGGTATCACTATACTGTCATGTAGTATCTTTTTCACTTCCATGCTCACCTCCCTGTTTCTTATCACTGCTTTCAAGGAACCAGCAACCTTTCTTCCCTGCTGTACCCTCTCAAGCACTTCACCCTCCAAACCTCCATCCTTACTCATCACACTACCCAAGTACTTAAACGTACTCACATTTTCCAATTCCTCACCATCCAACCTCGCTGTACATTCACCGACTTCACCTCTCTCAAAGATCATCACTTTACTCTTCCCTACATTTACCTTTAGATTCCGTTTCTTAAACACTCTCCCAAATGCATCCACCAAGCCCTGCAGCTCCCATTCGTCCATCAGTCTTTACTCAACAACACAGTATCATCTGCAAACAACAGTACAGGGAGTTTCCAAACACTACCCTCTCTCACCAGGGCCACTCCAACATCCACTATCCTACCTTGTACCACTTTCATTACCCCATCCATGTACAGATTGAACAACCATGGAGACATGACACATCCCTATTTCAACCCAACTTTCTATCTATCTATTGCCAGACGCCTCAATCCCGTTTGGGGTGACCACAAACAAATCGCCTCCAAGTCGCCCTGTCCCCCGCCATTTCACTCCCCTGCTCCCAAATCACACCCCCCTCTCTCATATACTTCTCCACCCCATCTCTCCATCTCATCCTTGGCCTTCCCCTCCCTCTTTCCCCCTCCACCTCACTCACATACACTCTCTTCGTCAGTCTTTCACCCTCCATCCTCTCCACATGGCCAAACCACCTCAGTGTGTTCCTCATAACGCTTCCAATCACATCCACATCAACACCACAACGCTCCTTTATATCCTCATTCGTCAGCCTGTCTCTCCATGTGACTCCACAGGCTCCTCTTAAATAACTCATTTCCACAGCTCTCACTCTTGACTTGTGTCCTTCCAACAACGTCCAAGCTTCACTTCCGTACGTTAGAGTTGGTATCACAATACTGTCATGTAGTAACTTTTTCACTTCCATGCTCACTTCCCTGAAGTGCTTGAAAGGGTACAGCAGGGAAGAAAGGTTGCTGGTTCTTTGAAAGCAGTGATAAGAAACCCAACTTTCAAAGAGAAAAATTCACTCAGTTCACCATCCACAAGCACTGCAGCCTTAGCACCAGCGTACATACTCTTCACAGCATTCAACAACTTCCCATCTACTCCATATATTCTTAATACTTTCCACAATCCTTGTCTATCCACCCTGTCATACGCTTTCTCCAAATCCATGAAAGCCGCATACAACTTCTTTCCCTTCTCTAAAAACTTTTCCACTAATGATCTAAGAATGAATATCTGATCTACACAACCTCTTCCCTTCCTAAAGCCTCCCTGTTCTTCTCCAACTAATTTCTCTGTTCTTTCTTTAACTGTCAATAAGTATCCTACCATACACTTTTCCTATTATACTAAGAAGACTAATGCCCCTATGATTACCACACACTTTTTTTTCTCCTTTTCCTTTGTACAAGGGAATAATTATACCTGACTTCCAATCCTCCGGGACTCTTCCTTCCTCCCAGGCCAATCTGCACATCTTCCACATCCATTCTACTACTATCTCTCCCCCATGTTTCAGCATTTCACCACACACTCTATCAATTCCTGGGGCTTTCCCCAATTTAACTTTCTTCATTGCTTCCACAACTTCTATCCTACTGATTTCTTCCAGTCTTCTCACCTCCTTCCTTCTCCCAGCCATTCCCCAACCACTTATACTCGCATTACTTCCATCCTCTATGTTCAACAATTCCTTAAAGTGTTCCCTCCATCTGCTCACTTTTTCTCCCTTCTCCACTAGTTAAATACCATTTTTAACTTTCACTCCCCTGCAAACTTCACTTCTGCCCTGTCTTACTCTCTTCACCTCTTTCCAGAACATTTTCTTGCGGTCCCTCCATTTTACACTCAAATTCCTTCCAAATTCCTCATCCACTCTCTTCTTACTCTCTCTTAATTATCTTTTCACCTCTCTCTTTCTTTCTACATATAACTCTCTCTTCCGCCTCTCAACTTCTTCCACGTCCCTATTTCTCATCCATTCATTGTATGCTTTCTTCTTTTGTGCCACAGCCTGTTTCACCTCTTCATTCCATCACGCTGTTCCTTGCACCCCCCTCCGTCTTCTCTTCATCCCACACACCACTTCACATGCTGCACATATTTCTTCTGTAAATATCCTCCACACACCTTCCACGTCCCCCATCTGCTCCAATTCACATTTGCCCAATCGTTCCTCCACTTCTCTCTCATATTCTGCCTTTTTCTCATCCTCTTGTAACCTTTCCACTCTCCTTGCAAATACTCCTTCTTCCTTTTCCTTCCCTTCTCCTATTTCTCCATCTTATTTGGATCCTGATTCTGGCCACCACCAAGCAGTGGTCAGAAAGTCCACTCCCCCAACCTCTATAAGCTCTTGCATCCATTACACATCTTCGCATCCTTTCATCCACACACATATAATCAATCACTGCCTTCCTTTCATTCAGTTCACCACCCACCCTTCTCATCACACGCCATGTATACCTGTGGATCATTTTATGCCTGAGGAGGGTATTGGCTATCACCAACCCCCTCCCAGCACAAATGTCCACTAACGCACTCCCATTCTCATCTATCTCAGCAGGCACACCCCACTCACCAACTATTTCATCAATCTTCACATTCCCTACTTTACCATTCATATCACTGCTCAAAAACACTCTCTCATTCCTTCCAAACTTTTCCATGCACACTTCCACATTTGTCCAGAACTCTTCTCTCACTCTGCTTGCACGATCTTGCGTTGGTGCATACACACACACAATCGCCCACATTTGTATTCCGACTTTCAATCATACCCACACAATCCTTGACCCAACTGATCCATACTCTCTTATGGTCTTCTTCCATCTTTTACTCACAACTATACACACTCCTTTCTTTTGCCCTCTCATTCTCACCTATTCCTGCACATATACCCCATCCGTACTCCCATTCTCTCACACTCTCACTTTTCTATTTAGTTTCAGTTACTCCACATACATCAACTTTCGCACCCTCAAGCACCTGGACAATCTCTCTCTCTTTCACCTCATCATTCGCACTTCTTACATTCCATATTGCAATTACCATGTCCTTTGTCCGGTCCTTGGTCGTCATCTTTTGGTCAGTCCTTGTCCGAGGCTTCTTGTTCGTCTTATTAGGTAGTTGTTTTCCGGAAAGGGGCACTAACCCTCTGCCAACCTTTTTAGTCGCCTTGTACGACAAGCGGGGGGATACTGGGGGAGTATTCTTGAAAAAAAAAAAACCTACCCCCACGGGGTAAATGCTGAATATTTACAGTAATGCGTATAGTTGACAAAAAAAAAAAAAAAAAAACACTGAATTGCTTTCATTCTTCATTTGCAGGTCCAGAATCAAGCTCACACTTGCAGTCCCAACTCCGATCATCCATACATATGCATAAATACACCATTTGTTCCTTACTGAATATTTACAGTATTGCATATGGCTAAAAAAAAAAAAAAAAATAATAAAAAATAAATAAATAAAAATAAAAGCTAGAATACGTTCACTGTTCATTTGTAGGCCCAGAATCAAGCTCACACTTGCAGTCCCAACCCAGATCATCCGTACATACATTTCATATGCATAAATGCACATGTTGCTTATCGAATACTGTATTATGTATGGGTGACAAAAAAAAAATAAAAAAATAAAAAAAAAAAAAAATGCTAGAATGCGTTCATTCTTCATTTGCAGGCCCATAATCAAGCTCACACTTGCAGTCCCAAACCAGATCATCCGTGCATACACTTCATATGCACAAATACACCTTGGTTAGAGCTACTGTAGTTTGTGTTTTCTATAAATAAATGCACAAAAAACACACCGAGTATTCTTTATTCACTTCTGATAGTTTTAAAAAATCACACACTAGAAAAGCAGCCAATGTTTCAGCACCTGTTTGGTCTGGAAGGGTGCCGAAAGACCGGACTTCAACTGTACTGATACAAGGAGTTTTTCATGCTCTCAAAGTGTACACTAGCAAGTGACTGAGTACTAATACAAAGGGTTTTCATGCTGTCATACAGTGTACACTAACAACTGACTATGTACTAGTACAAAGGGTTTTTCAAACTGTCATACTATGTACACTAACAACTGACTATGTACTGATACAAAGGGTTTTTCAAGCTGTCATACAGTGTACACTAACAACTGACTGAGCACTAATCCATCCATCCATCCATCCATCATCCAATCCTACATTGCCCCATGAGGAGCGTAGGAGTCCGGGGCTAGGCAGTTGGTCCTGACATTTAAGATGAGAGTGAAGGGTTTTTCATGCTTTCATACAGTGTACACTAGCAGTATTATGAAGATATGTACAGTAGCTCAACCAAGTCACCACAAAAGTATCAAGAATAACTGTTAAGTAGCAATGACAGACTGTGATCACCATTGCAGGGTTGTTCATAATTTTCATTTTTTATTCACTAATCATCACTCACTAGTTATCACAGTTTATTTGTGAAAAAAAAAATCACCATCAGTATGCACAACAATAATGCTTGGTGGGACCTGAAGGAGATGGCAAGAGACAAATATTGGTGGAGAGAGTTCATTGAGACCCTATGCATCCCGTGGGGTGCCACAGGAAATGATTGATTGATTGATTGATATATACAGTAATCACTCTAATATCCGGACGCTCAATATCCGAACATCCCCACTATCCGGACGTAAGAATGTTTCATACTGTACTTTTTTCCACATTATACTTACCTCATTTCACTCTTTAATGTCCTTTATTGGTGTGAATAAGGTGTTAGGAGCTATGCATGTGCAGTAGGAAGATGTTTTTCTGAGTTAGGCTAGGTTAGGGTCCGTAAGTACCAGTCCAGGAGCCAGTCACCAGAATGTTTATTATTGTATGAACCTACTTCTAAACCCTAATTTTATGTTTCTTTTGCATTTATTTCAGTTATTTATGTGCCTTATTGGTGTGATTTGGCTCTTAAATAGGTCCTATGCATGTCCAGAGGGAGTTGTATAGGTGTTTCTCTGAGTTAGGGTCCATAAGTACAAGTCCATAAGCTGGGGCCCAATATCCGGACAGAACCAATATCCGGATCTACCTATGGCTCTATTACGTCGGATATTGGAGTGATTACTGTATATATATATATATATGAGGCCCCGCGTGCGAGTTTGTATCAAGCGCAACTCAAGCCAATCATGCGTTTTCATGTTATGTCACTATTTTAACCCTTCTTTTATATCCCAGGCATGTCGCTTGGTACAATTTCAAACTAGACATAAGGTTGAAAGTCCTCCAAAACACAACACTGAAATCGATTTGTGATGTGAGGGTGGGTGACAGACCGCCAGCGCAGGCGAGTTTGTACCAAGCGCCACCGACGCAGTGAGTCACCACCAATCCACTTCCTATATACATTATTAGCTATTGTTAGCATCTAACAATCGTTGTGAATATAATTTTACTTTACGTACCAGATTATTAAGTAAATTATGTCAATGCTCTGACATGTTAAATAAGGTCAATATTGTTTCTCATTAACCCATAAACTCGTGTGGCTATGTGCCATTTTCAGCATCTCCAGCGCATGCTGTTGGTGGTACTGCGAAGGACCAGTTTTGCCTCAAGCGTCATTGTCATTGGACAAAAACTACTCCAAGTGACTTTTCCCTGCTTTTAATCTGTGCACTATACTATGCTATAATTTGATGTCTTTATGTCCATTAACAACTATGTATTGAATGGTTTTGTGATCATGAACTTTGAGAGAAAATTCTGTCGCACTTGGAAAACAGGCGTTTTCTATTGCACTAATTGGTTTATCCGAAATCTGATTTTACACTCATAATCTGCATCCTTTCCTCTTTACTATGGTTTTTTAATGGAGTCTCTAGCATTATTAAGAACAGAGTAATACTTCGTTGAAGTTGTATACTAAAAATCGCTGATCACTGGCATTTAGAAAAAAATATAATTTCGTATATTTGCGTATATTATTTTCAATGACTAACATTATGGACATATTCAGCATATTTTACCCTTCGTTTTGGTCTTTGAATGAAGTCTCTTGCTTTAAAAACAACGGAGTTATGATCGTTTCAATATTCGCAAACTTTAAATGCGATTTCTGGCTTTTCAAAAAAAACGTCGCATGGTACAAACTCGCGCGCACGGCCTCATATATAAATATAAATATATATATATATATATATATATATATATACTATATGGAGTCTCTGTGGTACAGTGGTAAAGTGTGCATCTTCGTATACTGAAGGACGAGGGTTCGTGCCCCGCCAGGGTAATAAACTTTGGGAGCGTTCTTCTGGCAATGTACTGCATTGGCAGACACAAGGGGTGCTGTGGCTGAACCAGTGCCGCATACTATAAATTATGCTTGCGCCCAGTCAGCTTGCACGGGCCGATTACACTTGGTTCACAGACTACACACACATCCAATGCCACTCCAACACTTATTACACTGACAAGCACTTCTCACCCTACATACAACCTCTACCAGACAGCCTAAGCTGGTGGAGATACATTGGCTGTATCATCCCCACTTCGGTCAGGATAAGCCAGTTCTGCAGTGGACACTCAAGTGGCTGATGAGATGAGAGATATAGTAAATATAAATACAGGACATATATACTGTGTGTGTATACAGTATATATATACAGTATATATATATATATATATATATACAGTAATCCCCGTACTATCCGGATGCCCACTTTCTGGACATCCCCACTTACTGGACATTATCGTCCCAGGATCCAATATTCCCAAAATGGTCCGAAAACCGCAAAAAATTCGAAAAAAATCCGACTTTTTCCCGCCTGTAATTTGAACTTGGTGCGCGCGGCGCGGGACAGCTTTGTTTTGGTGTGTCAGTCCTCCGACGTCCACTAGAGCACCCCTGCATCCTCCCCACTTACCGCTCATCTCTTGTCGTGAGTGCACACTCGTCGTCATGGCTGCCCACATGCTCGCTTTTGTAATGGTGCCTTACCTGCAGCAGGCTCTCCTGCTGCTCTCGTGCCTCTTTTTCATGTGTGATGATGATGGCCTCGCCGCCTGAGAAGAGGATGAGAGTGGTTTTGACTCTGGAAAAGAAGAGAGAGATATTGGAGAAAGTGGATGCGGGATGGTCTTTGTCACGCATCCTTCGTGAGTTCAACCTGGCCCGATCTACTTTGTTTGATATCATGAGAGCCCGAGAAAAACTCATGCAGTACACGGCTGACTTCTCGTCGAAAAGCAAACGCACCATGGAGAGGAAGATGATGTTTACTCCCAAGTATGCTGAAGTCGAACGCTCTACGTTGATTTGGTATCGACAGCAACGTGCTGCTGGTGTGATGGTGCATGGCACGGAGCTGAAGGCTGCTGCTGAGAAGTTCTCAAGGCTTCACGACGCCCTAGACTTCAAAGCATCTGAGGGTTGGCTCTTCGCGTTCAAGTTACAACATGGCCTTACCAACCGCAAGTCTCATGGCGAAGCTTTGGACGATAATGAGGATGGAGTAGAGGAGTTTTGGCACAAGGTGAAGAGCTTGATCGACAAGGAGGGCCTCACTCTCGGTCATGTCTACAACGCTGACGAAACTGGTTTATTCTATCGCTCTTTGCCTATGAACACTCTAGCCGAGGAGACGGAGAAGCGTGTACCTGGCCGCAAGCTCTCCAAGCAAAGTATATCTGCTTTGTGTTGTCTATCTATTGCCAGACGCCTCAATCCCGTTTGGGGTGGCCACAAACAAATTGCCTCCAAGTCGCCCTGTCCCCCGCCATTTCACTGCCCTGCTCCCAACTCACACCTCCCTCTCTCATATACCTCTCCACCCCATCCCTCCATCTCATCCTCGGCCTCCCCCCTCCCTCTTCCCCCCTCCACCCCACTCACATACACTCTCTTCGTCAGTCTTTCACCCTCCATCCTCTCCACATGGCCACACCACCTCAGTGTGTTCCTCATAACGCTTCCTACCACATCCACATCCACACAACAACGCTCCTTTATATCCTCATTCGTCAGCCTGTCTCTCCATGTGACTCCACAGGCTCCTCTTAAATAACTCATTTCCACTGCTCTCACTCTTGACTTGTGTCCTTCCAACAACGTCCAAGTTTCACTTCCGTACATTAGAGTTGGTATCACAATACTGTCATGTAGTAACATTCTCACTTCCATGCTCACTTCCCTGTTTCTTATCACTGCTTTCAAAGAACCAGCAACCTTTCTTCCCTGCTGTACTCTTTCAAGCACTTCACCCTCCAAACCTCCATCCTTACTCATCACACTACCCAAGTACTTACCCATACTCACATTTTCCAATTCCTCACCATCCAACCTCGCTGTACATTCACTGACTTCACCTCTCTCAAAGACCATCACTTTACTCTTCCCTACATTCACCTTTAGATTCCGTTTCTTACACACTCTCCCAAACTCATCCACCAAGCCTTGCAGCTCCCCTTCTTCACTCAACAACACAGTATCATCTGCAAACAACAGTACAGGGAGTTTCCAAACACTATCCTCTCTCACCAGGGCCACTCCAACATCCACTACCCTACCTTGTACCTCTTTTATTACACCATCCATGTACAGATTGAACAACCATGGAGACATGACACATCCCTGTTTCAACCCAACTTTCAAAGAGAAAAATTCACTTAGTTCACCATCCACACGCACTGCAGCCTTCGCACCAACGTACATACTCTTCACAGCATTCAACAACTTCCCATCTACTCCATATATTCTTAACACTTTCCTAATCCTTGTCTATCCACCCTGTCATATGCTTTCTCCAAATCCATGAAAGCCACATACAACTTCTTTCCCTTCTCTAGAAACTTTTCCACAAAAGATCTAAGAATATCTGATCTACACAACCTCTTCCCTTTCTAAAGCCTCCCTGTTCTTCTCCAACTAATTTCTCTGTTCTTTCTCTAACTCTGTCAATAAGTATCCTACCATACACTTTTCCTATTATACTAAGACGACAAATGCCACTATGATTACCATACACTTCTTTTTCCCCTTTTCTTTTGTACAAGGGAATAATTATACCTGACTTCCAATCCTCCGGGACTCTACCTTCCTCCCAGGCCAATCTGCACATCTTCCACATCCATTCTACTACTATCTCTCCCCCATGCTTCAGAATTTCACCACACACTCCATCAATTCCTGGGGCTTTCCCCGATTTAACTTTCTTCATTGCTTCCACAACTTCTATCCTACTGATTTCTTCCAGTCTTCTCACCTCCCTCCTTCTTAACGTAGGCAAGACCATTGGAGATACTAAATACAGCTTAGATAACAAAGAAATTAGCATATCGGAATGCGAGAGAGATCTAGGAGTTATGATTAGTAACGACCTTAAACCTAGGCAACAGTGCATTAATGCGAGAAATAAAGCAAATAGGGTCCTAGGATTTATTTCGAGAAGTGTGAGCAATAGATCATCTAAAGTAATACTGAAACTTTATCTAGCATTAGTAAGGCCACATTTAGACTACGCAGTACAATTTTGGTGTCCTTACAATAGATTGGATATTAATTCGTTAGAAAATGTACAGAGAAGAATGACTAAAATGATACATGACGTCCGGAACCTGTCATATGAAGACAGACCGAAAAGACTAAGTCCGCATCCGCTAGAGAGGCGTAGAGTAAGGGGAGACTTAATTGAGGTGTTTAAGTGGATGAATGGTATAAATAAGGGAGATATTAGCAAGGTACTTAAAGTGAGCGTACAGGATAGAACTAGAAATAATGGTTTCAAACTAGAAAAATTCCGTTTCAGAAAGGAAATCGGTAGAAATTGGTTTGGTAATAGAAAAGTAGACGAATGGAGTAAGCTACCTAGTAAATTAGTTGCTGCCTCTTCCATTGAGAGTTTCAAGCATAGGCTAGATAAGCATATGACAAATAAGGGGTGGATATAGAGTAAAGAAAATCTTATAACCAATACTAATTCAAAAAATTTTTCTTTTCAGGTTACACTATGATAGTCTCTATTCTCCTTTCACACTTTCCTGTAAAATGTCCAGGCCAGTTTTTCTATATGGCGTGGTGTTCTTTCTGACTTTTTCCTGCCGGCTTCGGCTGGAGGGTTTGGAGGGCAGGGGAGAGCCTTCTTCTTTGCTATCCTTATCTCATTCTAGTAGTTCAGTTACTCTTCTAGGAGCTGCCTAGCATGGGCCAACCGGCCTACTGCAGTTATCCTCTCTTCTTATGTTCTTATGTTCATTCCCCAGCCACTTATACTCACATTACTTCCATCCTCTATGTTCAACAATTCCTTAAAGTGTTCTCTCCATCTGCTCACTTTTTCTCCCTTCTCCACTAGTAATCTACCATTTTTATCTTTCACTCCCCTGCTAACTTCACTTCCACCCTGTCTTACTCATTTCACCTCTTTCCAGAACATTTTCTTACGGTCCCTCCACTTTACACTCAAATTCCTTCCAAATTCCTCATCCACTCTCTTCTTACTCTCTCTTACTAATCTTTTCACCTCTCTCTTTCTTTCTACATATAACTCTCTCTTCCGCCTCTCAACTTCTTCCACATCCCTATTTCTCATCCATTCATTGTATGCTTTCTTCTTTTATGCCCCAGCCTGTTTCACCTCTTCAGTCCACCACACTGTTCCTTGCACCCCCCTCCGTCTTCTCTTCCTTCCACACACCACATCACATACTGCACATATTTCTTCTGTAAATATCCTACACACACCTTCCACGTCTCCCATCTGCTCCAATTCATATTTGCCCAATCGTTCCTCCACTTCTCTCTTATACTCTGCCTTTTTCTCATCCTCTTGTAACCTTTCCACTCTCCTTGCAACTACTCCTTCCTCTCGTCTTTCCCTTCTCCTATTTCTCCATTCTAATTGGACCTTGATTCTGGCCACCACCAAGTAGTGGTCAGAAAGTCCACTCCCCCAACCTCTATAAACTCTTGCATCCATTACACATCTTCGCATCCTTTCATCCACACACACATAATCAATCATTGCCTTCCTTTCATTCAGTTCACCACCCACCCTTCTCATCACTCACCATGGATATATATATATATATATATATATATATATATATATACTGTATCTCTCTCTCTCTCTCTATATATACCGTATATATATATATATATATATATATACCGTACATATATATATATATATATATACCGTATATATATATATATATATATATATATATATATATATACGCTAATACCTCGATATACGATACCCCTAGATGAGATACCCTAGCTTAATGATGGGGGCAGAAATACCACCATACCCCACTTAACAATGGCCAGACCCTGGTTTAACGATGGATTTTGATTCCCCCCCCCCCCAGTTTTCATGATATTTCAAACTAAAATTACGTGTTAAGGCTGATTTATAAACAGATTTTAGACAGATTAATGTGTTTTAGCCATTGGTGGGATGAACACTGTCATTCTGGGGTACAGTTTACAAAGCATGATTTTTTCTAGACTTATATTTGGTGATTTTCATATTTTATTTGTTGCTTTTAGTGAGTTATTTACAGGTGTTGCGCTTAGGTTAGCTTCTTTTACAGCTGTTAGGGCATTTAGAATGGCTATAAACTTGTTTTTGGGCTCATTTGAGTGGGTTTTGGACTTGGTTTGGCAGGAAACCCAAGGCTGCTAAATTCTATTACTTTATATGTTAAAAGTGCCTCGATATATGATACCTCATCTAACGATGGGGTTTTACCTAACCAGTTACAGTAAGACCTCACTATAACGGACTAATTCGGGCCGAAACCATTCTGAAAAATGCGAAATTCCGATAAAAGCGACATCCGGACTTCCCCCTGCTAATCTGGACTTTTTCCGATATATTAGACATTAGTCCGGATCGCATGAACAGTTTTTAAACTGTTTTGACTGCCATTGTGGTACTGTACTGTGTTATAACTTTACTACATTAAGCAAAGGGCATAATATATATAATAATACTATATTATACACTGATAAACATGTCCTTTATTTACCTGATCACGGTGAACACAGCTGAAGTGGCCAGGCAGTCCGGACTGCTTCTGACTTTATCGGACTTTTTCCGATATACAGGTTATCCCTTAATTCACGCGAACTTTTTTCACACGATTTCGGTTATCCATGAATTTTTCGTACAATAATTAAAACAAAATTATAGTATTCAAATAAGTAATTTCAATATACAAGAGAAATAAATAAAATATAAAAAATGCCTACCTGCTGCCCGTGTGCACACATATATGTATGTGTGTGTGTGTATGTGTGCGTGGGAGCCTGTGAGGTCAGTCTACCACGCACCACACAGTCAGTTTGAATCCGACGGTCGAACCATGCATGACTTGCAAATCGTTATTTGTGGATTATTTTTCTGCCTTCCAGTAATTGCCTGCCTTGTCTGTCAACATGGGGCATAAGCGTAGTGCTAGTGATGCATGTGGTAACACACCAAAACTGACTTGTAAAGTGATGTTGCTGACAGAGAAAGTTAAAGTGTTGGACAAACTTCAGGGAGGAATGTCGGCGACAATTCTCCACCAGGACGATTCCCCGTCATTTATTTACATACCACTTTAATTAGCAAGTACAGTACACTAGTTTTTTACTTATATGAGTTATAAAATCCACCTGAAAATTAGCTATTAAAGTATTAATTAATCAATAATAAGTATATTAATAGAATGACGGGGAATTGTCCATGTTTTGACGGTGAATTGACTTGATGGTGAATTGTCTCAAAACCGTATGTTTGGGGTGAGTCAACTGTTCATACAATAAAGAAGGAGAAAGTAACATATGGGAGACAGTGAGAGCCAGTGCACCAGACTGTGTAGAAGTGTCTCTACCTACGCCTGTGAATTGTCTTGTAACTGCATGTTTGGGGTGAATGAGTCAACTGTTCATACAATAAAGAAGGCAGAATGTAGCATATGGGAGGCAGTGAGGGCTAGTGCACCAGGCTGCTGAAGTGTCTCCACCTACGCCTGTGCTTGTCAGGTTTCAGTAAAATTTCTTACATTTTTGTTGTTTTTAATACTTTATGCTAGTTTATAAGGTGTATGTTGTGCATGAACAGTATTATTCAGATGTAATATGCATATAGACATGTGTAATTATGTGCACACAAGGGCAGAACATATACGCGAATTTACCACATACGCGAAGGGTCTGGGAACCTAACCCTCGCGTGAATTAAGGGCTTACCTGTATAGGAATTTAATCTGGTAGCTCCTCGAGTCCGATAAAAGTGAATTCCGGTCTATTGAAGTCCGTTATATCGAGGTTTTACTGTACATTGTTAAACCGGGGTATGCATGTATACATATACTGTATATATATATACAGGTATATACATATATATATATATATATATATATATCTATATATATATATATATATATATACAGGTATATACATATATATATATATATATATATATATCGTTTTGTTTTTAAAGGCTCCAACATGCTTGCATGTGTCGGCCTTGGTCACCTAATGGCAGCTCTCCATGCTGCACAATCCATTGCAGCCTCCCTGTTCAGTCCCTTAACCCTAAGGTCACACTTAATGACCTCGTCCCATGTCTTTCTCCGTCTACCCCTCATAACCTCACCCCCAATATTAACACTTCTCACCTTCCTCACCCAATTATCATCCCCCATCCTCTCCACATGTCCAAACCACCTCAATCTACCTCTCTTCATCACAACACCAATACACTCCAGTCCCATGCTACCTCTCAACTCTTCCATCGTAAACCCAGCCCCTCCAGGCCTTGGACACAGGGATGCACTGCACATCCACCTAATCATTGTCATTTCTGTACATCTGAGCCAGCGAATATCTTCCTCCTTCACTGCTCAGGTCTCACTACCATACAGCATTACACTCCTAACACATGCTGCATACAAAGACCCCTTAGCACGTAGGGAGAGCCCTCTCAATGTCAGGAGAGGCAAGAGCTCCCTGAACTTCTTCCAACCACTTCTCACCCTAGCCACAGAGCTAGCTCCAGCCCCAACTCCAGCACACAACATGTCTCCCAAATAACAAAACTCTTCCACACACTCAAGAGATTCACCAGCAAGTTCAATCCTTTCACGTCTGACAATCTCCACCTGCTCACCCCGGCACGCTGTACACATAAAATCAGCATTATCTCGCAGTCTACCTCTGATACCACTACATCTCTTATGCACCCATTTATCACACACACCGCATAAGATGGAACTACTTCCCACGCCCTTGTGGCAAACTGCACATGGCCACTCTCCCTCGTCTTTGACAGTACCCCCACCAACCCTAGATATATATATATATATATATATATATATATATATATATACTGTATAAACAGTACAATCCCAGTTAACCGAGACGCTTGGGGAATTTACCTTCCTGGTTACCGATTTTTCCCAGGTGTCTGATATTATTGTATATACTCATGCCTATAAATACCACTCATATCCATGGCCACACTACGTATTTCCATTGAAATAACCTAAAACATACCCGACTGACGCAACACACTCGGTTGCAGTGTCTTTCAGCAGTGCAAAATGCACAGGGTAAGTCTGTTTTAATGTTTATTCATTACAGTATTTTATTCATCAAACAGAAAAGTTAACTAAAGTAATAAATCTTGAGCATTTATTGGTGAACAGATAATTTGAAAAGAAGTGTCCTACAGTACAGTTATCACGACTCCCTTGCTCACAGTTGTGTATACGTGCCATAGCCTAATCATTTATTACCCACTTGACTGCCATCACCATCCCTCACTCACCACTCAGCTGTTTTGCAGATAGTAAATACGAAGGAATTGCACAGTAATTTTGTCATATAGCCTAAAATAAATGCTTCATCAGCTAGTTCTTCTTCTCTGCCAATGCAAATGCGTTCTACACTGATATCATCTTAGAATGCATTTGAAGACAATGCTGATGCAAATGTGTTCTAATATGACATAAGCTTAAAACATTTGAAGACAATGCAAATATATTTTAAAGTGACATCATCTCAGAACACATCTGATGACTGCAAATGGGTTCTATGATGACAATCTTAAAATACATTTGATGGCATTGCAAATATGACTTAAGATGACATCTTAGAATGCATTTGCATTGGCATTGTCATCAAATGTTCCAAAATTGCCATCTTAGAACGCATGTGCATTGTCATCTAATGCATTCTAAGACGATATCATCTTAACATGCATTGAAAGCCATTGCAAATGCATTAGAAGATGGCATCTTAGAACACATTTGATGACAATGCAAATGCGTTCCAAGATGACACAATTTAGAGCACATATTTGCACTAGCAGAATAGAAATGAACCATTTTTTTTTTATCAGACGAAATTCCTGTACTTGCAATCCCTACACATTTACTGTACTATTTGCAAAACAGCTGAGTGGCAAGTGATGGGTGGAGTGATGGCAGTCAGTGGACACATACACAAAACTAAGAGAGTTGTGAACTTGTGATAACTCTACTGCAGCACACTTCTTCCCAAATCATCAATTCATCAATAAATGCTCATGATTTATTTCTACAGTTTATTTTCCATGTTCTTAAGAATAAAATGAAGAATAATTAACAGAATGGACTTGTCAAGGTATGTTATGTAAGACGATGAAAGCTTGTGAGCGGTTAGAGTTGGTTGGTTTGGTAGAAACCTGCACTGATACCACACATTTTCAGCCAATGAAGAATATACCTTTTTGCAGTGGAATTATTCATCTGGCTTTTCACATCATAACTCGTGGAATTTTCCTATGTCAAATTCTGTTACCAGTCTTAAAATGTTCACCATTTTCAAGACTTGCATTTGTACAGCTTTTGTTTCAAGTTGACCACAGTCCGTTAAGATTAGTTTGCACTTTAGGGTTCAGAATACAAATCACGAATCAGGACAACACAACAACGAGAGCGCTTGTATACTGACTGACTGCGGAAAGCTGACTGGTGATTTGTGAATGTATGTATGCTGACTAAACATGAGGAGGGGGAAAGAGGGGAGGAGGGCTGGAAAGGGAATTAACTAGGAACCGACCTTGAACGGAAATGCCTCCACTTCACATCCCCAGACTTCACCCAGTCTCACATAACTAACCCGCACTGGGGTGGCCAATGAAAGTGCCACACACTTATATTATTAAGATCCTTGTCAGGCCATGAACTTTCCCGTTTGTCTGATAATTCCGGTTGCCTGGTAACCGGATAATTGGGACTGTATGGTGTGTGTGTGTGTATATATACCGTATATACTGTATACAGAGTAGTTGGAAGAGGATGCAGTATACTGGCAAAGTTATAAATAATTAATAAGAGTACAGCTATCTAGGTGTTTATTGTATTCTACATTCCTAATTTGCTCCTTCTGTACACTGATTATTCTATCTATTGCCAGACACCTCAATCCCGTTTGGGGTGGCCACAAACAAATTGCCTCCAAGTCGCCCTGTCCCCCGCCATTTCACTGCTCTACTCCCAACTCACATCCCCCTCTCTCATATACCTCTCCACCCCATCCCTCCATCTCATCCTCGGCCTCCCTCTCCCTCTTCCCCCCACCACCTCACTCACATACATTCTCTTCGTCAGTCTTTCACCCTCCATCCTCTCCACATGGCCAAACCACCTCAGTGTGTTCCTCATAACGCTTCCTATCACATCCACATCCACACCACAACGCTCTTTTATATCCTCATTCGTCAGCCTCTCTCTCCACGTGACTCCACAGGCTCCTCTTAAATAACTCATTTCCACTGCTCTCACTCTTGTGTCCTTCCAACAATGTCCAAGTTTCACTTCCGTACATTAGAGTTGGTATCACAATACTGTCATGTAGTAACTTTTTCACCTCCATGCTCACTTCCCTGTTTCTTATCACTGCTTTCAAAGAACCAGCAACCTTTCTTCCCTGCTGTACCCTTTCAAGCACTTCACCCTCCAAACCTCCATCCTTACTCATCACACTACCCAAGTACTTAAACGTACTCACATTTTCCAATTCCTCACCATCCAACCTCGCTGTACATTCACTAACTTCACCTCTCTCAAAGACCATCACTTTACTCTTCCCTACATTCACCTTTAGATTCCGTTTCTTACACACTCTCTCAAACTCATCCACCAAGCCTTGCAGCTCCCCTTCGTCTTCACTCAACAACACAGTATCATCTGCAAACAACAGTACAGGGAGTTTCCAAACACTATCCTCTCTCACCAGGGCCACTCCAACATCCACTACCCTACCTTGTACCTCTTTTATTACCCCATCCATGTACAGATTGAACAACCATGGAAACATGACACATCCCTGTTTCAAACCAGCTTTCAAAGAGAAAAATTCACTTAGTTCACCATCCACACGCACTGCAGCCTTCGCACCATCGTACATACTCTTCACAGCATTCAACAACTTCCCATCTACTCCATATATTCTTGACACTTTCCACAATCCTTGTCTATCCCCCCTGTCATATGCTTTCTCCAAATCCATGAAAGCCGCATACAACTTCTTTCCCTTCTCTAGAAACTTTTCCACTAAACATCTAAGAATGAATATCTGATCTACACAACCTCTTCCCTTCCTAAAGCCTCCCTGTTCTTCTCCAACTAATTTCTTTGTTCTTTCTCTAACTCTGTCTATAGGTATCCTACCATACACTTTTCCTATTATACTAAGAAGACAAATGCCCCTATGATTACCACACACTTCTTTTTCCCCTTTTCCTTTGTACAAGGGAATAATTATACCTGACTTCCAATCCTCCGGGACTCTACCTTCCTCCCAGGCCAATCTGCACATCTTCCACATCCATTCTACTACTATCTCTCCCCCATGCTTCAGCATTTCACCACACACTCCATCAATTCCTGGGGCTTTCCCCAATATAACTTTCTTCATTGCTTCCACAACTTCTATCCTACTGATTTCTTCCTGTCTTCTCAACTCCCTCCTTCTCCCAGCCATTCCCCAGCCACTTATACTCGTATTACTTCCATCCTCTATGTTCAACAATTCCTTAAAGTGTTCTCTCCATCTGCTCACTTTTTCTCCCTTCTCCACTAGTAATCTACCATTTTTATCTTTCACTCCCCTGCTAACTTCACTTCCACCCTGTCTTACTCTTTTCACTTCTCTCCAGAACATTTTCTTACAGTCCCTCCACTTTACACTCAAATTCCTTCCAAATTCCTCATCCACTCTCTTCTTACTCTCTCTTACTAATCTTTTCACCTCTCTCTTTCTTTCCACATATAACTCTCTCTTCCGCCTCTCGACTTCTTCCACGCCCCTATTTCTCATCCATTCATTGTATGCTTTCTTCTTTTGTGCCACAGCCTGTTTCACCTCTTCAGTCCACCACGCTGTTCCTTGCACCCTCATCCGTCTTCTCTTCCTTCCACACACCACATCACATGCTGCACATATTTCTTCCGTAAATATCTTACACACACCTTCCACGTCTCCCATCTGCTCCAATTCATATTTGCCCAATCGTTCCTCCACTTCTCTCTTATACTCTGCCTTTTTCTCATCCTCTTGTAACCTTTCCACTCTCCTTGCAACTACTCCTTCCTCTCGTCTTTCCCTTCTTCTATTCCTCCATCTTACTTGCATTCTAATTCTGGCCACCACCAAGTAGTGGTCAGAAAGTCCACTCCCCCAACCTCTATACACTCTTGCATCCTTTACACATCTTCGCATCCTTTCATCCACACACACATAATCAATCATTGCCTTCCTTTCATTCAGTTCACCACCCACCCTTCTCATCACTCGCCATGTATACCTGTGGATTATTTTATGCCTGAAGAGGGTATTGGCTATCACCAACCCCCTCCCAGCACAAATGTCCACTAACGCACTCCCATTCTCATCTATCTCAGCGGGCACACCCCACTCACCAACTATTCCATCCACCTTCACATTCCCAACTTTACCATTCATATCACCAATCAAAAACACTCTCTCATTCCTTCCAAACTTTTCCATGCACACTTCCACATTTGTCCAGAACTCTTCTCTCACTCTTCTAGCACGATATTGCGTTGGTGCATACACACACACAATCACCCACATTTGTATTCCAACTTTCAACTTTACCCACACAATCCTTGACCCAACTGATCCATACTGTCTTATGCTCCTCTTCCATCTTTTACTCACAACTATACATACTCCTTCCTTTGCCCTCTCATTCTCACCTACTCCTGCACATATATCCCATCCATATTCCCATTCTCTCACACTTTCTCCTCTCCATTTTGTTTCAGTTATTCAACATACATCCACTTTCGCACCCTCAAGCACCTGGACAATCTCTCTCTCTTTCACCTCATCATTCGCTCCTCTTACATTCCATGTACTCATTACCAAGTCCTTTGTCCGGTCCTGGGTCGTCATCGTTTGGTCAGTCCTTGTCCGAGGCTTCTTGTTTGTTTTTTTAGTTAGTTGTTTTCCGGGGAGGGGCACTAACCCTCCGCCAACCCTTTTAGTCGCCTTTTACGACAAGCAGGGATACTGGGGGAGTATTCTTGAAAACCCCCCTACCCCCAGGGGGGGTATTATTTTTATTTTGACATAATTTTGAAACTGATGATAAAAGTTCATGGGATTCCAGGACTTTTCCAGTACCTTTAGCCTTGAATTTTGAATTTCCAGGACCTGTTGAAAAATAACACTTTTCAGTGAGTTTTCCAAGACTTTCCAGGACAGGACTATTTTTCCAGTATTTCAAGGGCTTTCCAGGATGCATGGGAACCCTGAAATTTAATCCGGCCAGCTTGATCTCTTGTCAGTCCCTTGGCCTCACCAACTTCCATACCTCTCTTCCTCACACACTCATTCACCATATCTCTCCACCTTCTTCTTGGCCTACCTCACCTCCTCCCTCCTTAAAATTCACTCAGATGTATGATAGTTTTTTCACTACTCTATTGTCAACCATTCTCTCCACATGACCATACCATCTCAGTAGACTCTCTGGTGTACATAGACTTCCTAATTCTGCAACTTTTACAATAATTCCGTATACTATCCACTCTCTGTATGCCACATACATTCCTCAGCAGACCCATCTCCACTGCTCTTACACTTGACTTTTAATTTTCATGCCACAATACAGCCTCATGCCCGTATGTTAAAATTGGCACTAACACTTCTTCATGTGAGCCTTACACAGCTGCAACACTCAAGCCTCTGTTTCTTATCAAGGCCTTCATAACACCAGCTACAGGCACTACTCGTTTTACGTTGATTCGGTTTATGATAATTTGCTACAACGATAACAGAGAAGTTCCACCCAAAAAATCCGATTTCTGATGAATTTCCCGCTATAACTATATTGCCTTTGGAAATTTTTGTACGAAGTGCCAGGCACACGCAAGGCGACAGTCGCTTGTCTCAAGCAAGATGGCAGCCCCAGCGAGCAGAGCATTGTTTTGGTTCAGTTGCGGTCCCACCATCCCTTCAAAGCCCTGTCTTTTCCATTCATAGGGGGTGTGGTGGCTCAGTGGAAGAGCATCAAACTCGTAATCAGGAGATTGTGATTTCGAGCCTCACCCGGGACTGCCGTGCCGGGAGTGGTAGCGTGCTCCTGTAACCTAGCGGGGCTATATGATCCAATACGGGGTCTAGCTCGGGGGAACTCCATTTCTCCCATTTTCCACTCGTTCACGTGTGCCCCCCCCCCCATCGTCACCTTTCAGCCAAGCATCGTGCTACAGTAGGCCTATACACTGTGTAGCACCAGGCCAATGTTAAGCAAGTGTGACTGTTGTGTTGTTGCAACAATTTACTGTATGTGAGTAACGCCGCCTGTATTGGTATGATAGTGTTTGTTTTGGTCTTGGAGACGACTTGGACTGACACAGGAAGTGATTAAGGTGGGTTGTCAATTTTATTTCAGTCTTGGGTAGGTGACTTTGGGAAGCTGAGTTGATGTAACCCCCCTTTTATAATGTATTTCAATCTCCCGATTTACGATAAAATCGGTATACGAATTTGTATGACCAAACATAACCCCAACGTAAAACGAGTTGTGAATATACTTTCCTTCCTTGTGTCACTCTACTTTCCACTTCTGGATATTCCCCTCTCTTTTCAATCACTGTACCCAAATATTTGAACTCTCTCACTGATTCCAGCATTTATGGATCTGGAAAATGAATAAGACAAGGTAAACAGAGAGGGATTTTTGAAGGTTTTGTATATGTATAATTTTTCTTTAATGCAAGCAGGAACCAAACGCCAGGAGCCCGCAAGATTGTTCCTTCCAAGAAAAAACAAAAACAAGATAACAGAGAGCCGCATTCAAGATCTGTTCATTTCGAGATGCCTGGTCACACTGCATTTGAAAGACTGGAGGTCATAGGCAGTAGCAAATAGAGAGAAGGAGACAGTTCCAGAGCTGACCTGTTGCATACATGACAGACTGGGAATAACAGTTGGCTCTTGCATCAGAGAGTTGGACAGAAAAGGGATGAGACATTGTTGCCAGACAAGTGCTGCGCGACCACCGTAGAGGTTGAGGGATATAAGCAGACAGTTCTGAGCAGTGACCATAGGAGCAGCAAAAGAAAGGAGATAAAGATGCAACAGTGCAGTAAAGAGACAGAGGTTGAAGGAAGCCTGTATGAGGAGGAGAGTTAATGAGACGAAAAGTCTTTGACACCACCACGCTGAGAAAAGCTGTATGCAGGGAGCCTCTTCACATGTGACAGTTGTACTCTACACAGGGGTGAATAAAACCCATGTCTAAAGTCAACAACTGTGCAGGGGTAAAGAAGGCACAGGGGGAGCTTAGCACACCTAATCTCTTGGAAGCAGATTTTACAAGAGAGTTAATATCTTCATCATCATCATTATCCGGACCTCCTTTCCTACCCTAGGGCAGGGTGAGAAGGAGCAATGTCAAGAAAGCCAAAGTTTGCCCAATTCAATGGGCCATGCCTCCATTCACTCATCATTCAAGCTCTCGAAATCCTGGCTTCATCAGATAGGCCACAAAAGTTTTTACCATGTTCAATAGCTTCTCATATACCTATCTGATGGGGACCTATCCAAAAGCTATCACATTAAAAGGGGCTGCCAAATCCCTGGTTACGCACTTCTCCTTACAAAATTCATCCATCCAGCTCGATCTCGTCAGTATCTTAGCCTCACCAACTTCCATACCTCCCTTCCTCACACACTCATCCACCATATCCCTCCATCTTCTTCTTGGCCTACTGCTCCTCCTCCCTCCTTCAAATTCGCTCAGATATACCTTTTTCACCACTCTATTGTCATCCATTCTCTACACATGACCAACCCATCTTAGCACACTCTCTTTGACTCTGGTGTCCACATACTTCCTCACTCCAGATCTTTTGTGAATCACATTATTCTGTATCCTATCTACTCTGTACTCCACATACATTCCTCAGCAGTCCCATCTCCACTGCTCTTACTCTTGACTTTTCATTTTCAATCCACACCATAGTCTCACATCTATATGTTAACCAATCCCGTCCGGCTCATCTTCCCGCAAACCCTTCCCACAGCCGGGCATTCCTGAGAAAATAATGAAAATCATCTATTTTTTAACCTTCATATCTCAGTTAATACTTAACCAAAAATAAAACAAAAAGTGTCATAATACTCACCAATCCTTCAAGCTGATTGCACCAGATGGTTTGTGAAGTGTGTATAGGGAGAGTGAGTGAGTGGGGAAAGGGGACAATTTTTGTGTTTTTTTTTGCAGGTGTTCGTATGCATGGCAGAGGTTGTGACACAATTAAGGCTTAGACTAGCCCTCCACAATAACAACAATTCGAGATGACTTCCAGAAGACCAAAATCCACCAAAAACACTATTTACGAGAAAAATTTTCCATAACCGTCATACTATACTTGCTGCTGGGAGGCCGGTAACCACAGCAACGACCTTCAGGCAGGCTGCCTGCTCGCTTCACCACCACACTGCCTTACAGACAGAGACAGACAGACACTCGCTCTCTCTCTCTCTCTCTCAGACACACACACACACACACACACACACACACACACACACACACACACACACGCGTTTGTTTGACTTGCATTGTAGCTTGATGCTGACACTGCCGTGTGACTAGAAGTCTGGGTATTACAACTACTACAAATACTATTACTATTACTACTACTACTACTACAACAACTGCTACTATTACTACCACTACTACTACCACCACCAATATAACTACAAAAAAAAAAAAAAAAAAAAAAAAAAAAAAATTGTGAACAAAGTATTCACGTACTGTCTATAATCGGAAATACTTACCACTATGACTTTTTTCTTTCCTGTGATTTGTATTTTTCATCATAACAAATATGTATTAACTAAAACTTTCAATATAAAACAAGGTGACGACTTTATCATGAAACAAACTTTCTGCTCCCATCATTCACATAAAAATACACAAAACCAACATAGCAGTACAGTAGGTACTAAACTAACACAAACTCATGCATAAAACCCAGGCTTCTACCACTTGGTCTTTGTGTGAAAGTCAAAGAAACGGTGCACAGTGCCACCTGACATTCAGCATACCACCACCTCGGCATACAGCGTTGCTGTGGTTGGCGCGATGAATTGGCACAGACATAACGACGCCGGAAGGCTTCTTTGCCTGCAGGTGCTGGGGGCAGCATTTCCATGTAATGCCTACTGAGGTAGTCTCTGCACTGCAACTGCACAGGCAGTTGCTGTACACTGTGCCTCCACTTCACAGAAAGCATTACTTGGCCACATCTCTCCAGAAGGCTGTAAATTACATCCTTCTCAAACTGTCTGAGGGATGTGCTGGTCTGTGTAACATCCTTGTACAGAATGAAGGCATTCAGTACACATGTCAAGAACATGTAAGAATGCCTTCTTGTACCATTTACAGCTTTGCCTCAGACAGTCGATGGTGCTGATCTGCATATCAGATTTATCGACGAGTCGCATGTTGACGTTATAGTCGATAACAGTATCAGGCTTCAAGACTGACTGCCTCATTCTCCTATCGACCTTGCCTGTGTCTACCAACTTACCTTCATGGACCATGGAGAGGACATTTACCTTTTTCTTATCATGCCAGTAAACAACAAGGAGTTTACTTGATTTCAAGGTCCTGCACTCCCCTTCATGATGCCCTTGGGAAAGGATGGCCAATGTTTCCTCTTTGCATGGACAGTGCCACACGATAAAATTTTGTGCTGTTGCAGGTACTTTGCAAGACTTGGTGCCGTGTAGTAATTATCGGTGAACAGGATGTGGTTGCCACCGAAGTACCTGTCCATCAGCTTCTTCATAACTGAGCCAGAGAAGCCATGGGGGTTGTCCTTTGATAACACAGCATTACTCATTGTATACACAATAAAATCTAACATGTACCCAGTCTAGCAATCACACAAAACTAAAAACTTTACACCAAAACGATGTCTCTTTGAGGGAATGTACTGAATGACGGCATGACATCTCCTGTGAAGAACAAGCGACTCGTTGACAGCAACCTTCTGGAATGGCCTGAAATATGATCAATATTTCTCCTTCATCATTTCCAGAATCGAACGAATTTTCCACAGCCTATCATTCAGATGTCAGCCCATATTCGTGGAGAAATGCAGGTACCTAAGGATGTCAAGGTAGTGGGCCCGTGGCATATACAGTGGTCCCTTAACATCCAAAGGGGTTAGGTAACAGAGACACCCGCGTATGTTAAAAATCCGTGGATATCTCCTGCCCCCTTTAAAAGCACCCCTTGACCCTTTGGCTGCAGCGGCTGTGATGACAACATACTGACTGTGCTCACTGTGGAGAAATAGGAAAAAATTGTGTGTTTTCAACTCGTGTTTTAACCCACTTATCACTAATCTTTAGAGCTAAAATTTTTGTCAGACAAACATCAATCTTTCTACTATCGTTTGCAACAAACCGCATGTCCGTAGGCACTCCAAGCATGGAGAATGATTTGACAGAATACAAGGTGTGTTTTGACTCTGATGCAGGGAGGTGGAAATTTTCACCAAACCACAAGACTTTTTCCATACAAAATAGGGTTACAGCCATGTTACCTCATCACGGTAATTGCAAACGGGATTGAGGCGTCTGGCAATAGATAGATAGATAGAATATAAATTAAACACTTCTAGCCAGCCTCCTATGATTCTGTTACGATATCCCAGTGTTTACATTAGACTTTAGCAAAATAGTAATATGGGAGGAAAATCATTACAAACTTTATCAAACTTCATGAATAGCTCTTATTACCATTTACTTTTATAAAGCTTACTGATATAATATCATGAGTCATTTCATAGCATTGATGCACAGTTTGCAACCACAAAGATGTTCGCTAGCAAATGCGTTTAGCATCATGCACCAGTCCTGTATGAGACAGACCTAGCATGTATTCAATATGGACGGTGGGTGTTAGCACCAAACTGGTGACATGTAGAGGTGTATGGTATGTAGGAGGACTACTGGGCCTTGGGAACAGGCTGTGAAGCCTATGCCCACAGTCGGACACACATTAAAAATCA
The DNA here is from genome assembly GCF_032717465.1 of Coenobita brevimanus. Lineage (NCBI taxonomy): Eukaryota > Metazoa > Arthropoda > Malacostraca > Decapoda > Coenobitidae > Coenobita > Coenobita brevimanus. Next base: position 34,957,631 of record NC_137056.1, on the reverse strand, counting down.
TGACCTCTGATTATTGTATAAAATATCAATAAATCACTTGTAATTTATCACAGTATTTCACAATATAATATAAAATAACACTTTCAGCCACTCTCGCATGAGTTCAGTGCGATTTGGGTGTGTACAGTATTATTTCGCATTATTTACAAGAGAGAGGGAGGGGGGGGGGGAAGTAAGAAACCGGTTTAGACCAACTCATTGGGTAAGAGAGAGAGAGAGAGAGAGGGGGGGGGGAGCAAACTAGTTTAGACCAGCTCATCGAGGGTACATGGAAGAAATAAATACTCCCAGCCCATCCTAACTTTTTCCCTGATGAATTAATGGCATTAATAAATGAAGTGGCCAAAAGAAAGAGTGTTATATTTGATTCACTGGATAATGCCATCACCAAAACAGCCATGAACTGTGTTTCCATACAAAACAGGGTTGCATCCACATTACCTCATCACAGTAATTGCAGTAATAATAAAAACAAAGCACTTCTAGCCAGTCTCCTATGATTCTGTTACGATATCCCTGTGTTTACGTTAGACTTTAGCAGAACAGTAATGATGTGAGGAAAATCATTACAAACTTTATCAAATTTCATGAATGACTTATTACCACTTGCTTTTATCAAGCTTACTGATATAATGTCATGAGTCATTTCATAGCACTGCTGCAAGGTTTGCAACCGCAAAAATGTTCGCTAGCAAATGCGTTTAGCATCATGACTTCTCTGATTATCGCAAAAATATCACTTTTATTATATCACAGTAATTCACAATATAAAATAACACTTTCAGCCAATCTCATATGATTTCAGTGTGATTTGGTTGCATATTGCTTCATATTATTTATGAGGGAGGGAGGGTAGGAAACCGGCTTAGACAAGCTCATCGAGGGGTACGAGAGAGAGAGAGAGAGAGAGAGCAGCAAACCAGTTTAGATCAGCTCACTGAGGGTACATGGAAGAAAATAAATACTCCCAGCCCATCCTACCTTTTCCCCTGATGAGTTAACGGCATTAATAAATGAAGTGGCCAAAAGGAAGAGTGTTACATTTGATTCACTGGACAATGCCATCACCAAAAGAGCCATGAACTGTGCCTGGGATAATGTTACATTTGCAGTGAACAGTGTCAGCAGAGTTCAACGAGATAAAATGCTTTAGTGAATCCAGCACCAGTACTGTATCCACCTGCGGATATTTAAAACCGTTTATGTTATATCCATCCACGCATATTTAAGACCGTGCATGTTAAAAACGCGGATGTTAAGGGATGACTGTACTTGTCGAACACAGGGATAGCTGTGATATCATCCACGAGCCAATATTCATGAATATTGTGCTTTTTGTTATATGGCATCAACATAGTCAATGCCGGCCAAACATACATCTCGCTAACATTCGTCACGGTCCATTAATTCATTTTCGCACTCTCTCTTATGTGCGAAGTTTCACCCCAATTGCAGCAGAATTCCCTGAATGCATTTACAGTACTTCCTTCACAATGAAATCCATCACTTCTGTCATGAAAAAAGCAAGGAAAAATTCCACAGCAATTGATGATGGATTACAAGGGAATTCTGGCTGCACACTTGCATTTGTGTCATCAACCACAGGTGCCTTCCTCCAAGGTAAATGTCTCGAACTTACCCAACCTTGGTTCCTGCCTTGTCGGCCATGCACATGGCCTGCCCCGTGCCCTGCCACGGCTCCTAGCATGGCAGCAAGTCCGCTGAATCATCACTAGATGAAGCAGGTGATGATGGTGGTGGTGAAGATGCTCGTGACAGTAATCGTGGTGGTGATGGTGATAATAGAGGGCAGGCACATGCCTGCCGGCCATAAACAGATTTTGGACATGCACCTGCGCCAACATACCCCGACGTACAGTGAAAGCTTGATTATCCAGCTTTTGGTATATCTGAACCGTGACTGAATGGTTCAGTGGTACAGTAATACATAGAATTATTCGTACGATAGCTCCGGTTTAAACAGGAATCATCCAGTTGCTAGGGAGCGAGGCATGGGTAAACCAGAGAGAATCTGCTCACCCTGAACCCACCCACAACTCCTGCTCACAACTCGATCACAAGGGTGGTAGGGTGGAGTTTGGTGAGGCAACTGATACACCTGACCTAGCCTAACCTTGCTGAACTACTTAATAATTTAACCTAATTTAACCTAACCTGGGCTCCAGGTGGGAAATTGGGAAACTAAATCCACTTTTGTGTACGATGAGTTTCTTCCATTATGCCCGAAACAATCGTAGGTACAGCTTAAAGAACGTGATAATAAGAGAAAATCTTTCAGCAAGAGAAGGTAATTTACTACCCTCAAAGTAGAAAAACACAAACAAACTGGAGAAATATGAAGTGAATTGGTGAAGTCTTTAGGCTGTATGCTTAGACAAAAAGTAATGGGTTTCCCAATTTTAGGGAACGAAATGGAACAAGAATGTCTGCTGATCAAAAAAAAAAAAAAAAAAAAAACCAAAAAAAAAAAACTCATTTCATGTGTTCTCATAAGTTAGCTTTCAGTTCTGCATTCTTTGTTAGATATCGCGCTTCCCAACACATTCTGGACCGACAGAGCATAGTTATTTCTTCCTCTTACATTTACCGTTCAATGTTTTGTTCGTTCTTAAGTGTACTGTACTGTATATGTGAAAGAGAGTATTAATACAAACAATAATACATTCCATTAACCCCATCATAGCTGCGAGCCTCAAACAATGCTTTACTGTATTGGCATCAGGGATGTTGAGATAGGAAGAGCTATAAAAAACTGCGAACAATTATGGGAAGGGAATGAAGGTCACTGGTATGTTTACACAACCCTACTCTACCATCTCAAACAGTCAGGCGGCCTGCCACTTCATCTCAGATGTTTTCGCTGATATGTTTAAATGCTAATGTAACATGCACCCTAATTATGAGTAAGTTTCTTCCATTATGCCGGAAACAATCGTAGGTAAGGCTTAAGGAATGTTATGATATTAAGAGAGGAAATCTTCCAGCGAAAGGTAATTTACCACCCACAAAATAGGCAGAAAAATACAGAAAACAAACTAGAGCAACATGAATTGAATTGGTAAGGTTATTAGGCTGTATGCTTGGACGAAAATTTATGAGCTTCCCAACTATAGTGGACGAAATGGAACAAAAATGTTTACTAATAAGAAAAAATACTTTCATCTCAACGTGTTCTCGTAAGGTGGCATTCAGTTCCACATTCTTTGTTTGATGTCACTTCCCAACACATTTCGGACCGACAGAGCATACAGTTATTTCTGCTCCTTACAGTTAAGTGTACATTCTTTTGTTCGTTTGTGTATGTGCTTGTCGTAAAAGGCGACTAAAAGGGTTGGCGGAGGGTTAGTGCCCCTCCCCGGAAAACAACTAACTAAAATGACAAACAAGAAGCCTCGGACACGGACTGACCAAACGATGACAACCAAGGACCGGACAAAGGACTTGGTAATGGCAACATGGAATGTAAGAGGAGCGAATGATGAGGTGAAAGAGAGAGATTGTCCAGGTGCTTGAGGGTGCGAAAGTGGATGTATGTGGAATAACTGAAACAAAATGGAGAGGAGAAAGTGTGAGAGAATGGGAGTATGGATGGGGTATATATGCAGGAGTTGGTGAGAATGAGAGGGCAAAGGAAGGAGTATGTAAAGTTGTGAGTAAAAGATGGAAGACGAGCATAAGACAGTATGGATCACTTGGGTCAAGGATTGTGTGGGTAAGGTTGAAAGTTGGAATACAAATGTGGGCGATTGTGTGTGTGTATGCGCCAATGGAAGATCGTGCTAGCAGAGTGAGAGAAGAGTTCTGGACAAATGTGGAAGTGTGCATGGAAAAGTTTGGAAGGAATGAGACAGTGTTTTTGACTGGTGATACGAATGGTAAAGTAGTGAATGTGAAGGTGGATGGAATAGTTGGTGAGTGGGGTGTGCCTGCGGAGATAGATGAGAATGGCAGTGCATTAGTGGACATTTGTGCTGGGAGGGGGTTGGTGATAGCCAATACCCTCTTCAGGCATAAAATGATCCACATGTATACATTGCGAGTGATAAGAAGGGTGGGTGGTGAACTGAATGAAAGGAAGGCAATAATTGATTATGTGTGTGTGGATGAAAGGATGCGAAGATGTGTAATGGATGCAAGAGCTTATAGAGGTTGGGGGAGTGGACTTTCTGACCACTACTTGGTGGTGGCCAGAATTAGGATCCAAGTAAGATGGAGAAATAGAAGAAGGGAAAGGCGAGAGGAAGGAGTAGTTGCAAGGAGAGTGGAAAGGTTACAAGAGGATGAGAAAAAGGCAGAGTATAAGAGAGAAGTGAAGTAACGACTGGGCAAATATGAATTGGAGCAGATGGGGGACGTGGAAGGTGTGTGCAGGATATTTACAGAAGAAATATGTGCAGCATGTGATGTGGTGTGTGGGAGGAAGAGAAGACGGAAGGGGGTGCAAGGAACAGCGTCGTGGAAGGAAAAGGTGAGACAGGCTGTGGCACAAAAGAAGAAAAGCATACAATGAATGGATGAGAAATAGGGGTGTGGAAGAAGTTGAGAGGCGGAAGAGAGAGTTATATGTAGAAAGAAACAGAGAGGTGAAAAGATCAGAAAGAGAGAGTAAGAAGAAAGTGGATGAGGAATTTGGAAGGAATTTGAGTGTAAAGTGGAGGGACTGTAAGAAAATGTTCTGGAAAGAGGTGAAGATAGTAAGACAGGGTGGAAGTGAGGTTAGCAGGGGAGTGAAAGATAAAAATGGTAGATTACTAGTGGAGAAGGAAGAAAAAGTGAGCAGATGGAGAGAACACCTTACGGAATTGTTGAACATATAAGATGGAAGTAATGTGAGTATAAGTGGCTGGGGAATGGCTGGGAGAAGGAGGGAGGTGAGAAGACAGGAAGAAATCAGTAGGATAGAAGTTGTGGAAGCAATGAAGAAAGTTAAATTGGGGAAAGCCCCAGGAATTGATGGAGTGTGTGGTGTAATGCTGAAGCATGAGGGAAAGATTGTAGTAGAATGGATGTGGAAGATGTGTAGACTGGCCTGGAAGGAAGGTAGAGTCCCGGAGGACTGGAAGTCAGGTATAATTATTCCCTTGTACAAAGGGAAACGGGAAAAAGAAATGTGTGGTAATCATAGGGGCATTTGTCTTCTTAGTATAATAGGAAAAGTGTATGGTAGGATACTTATTGACAGAGTTAGAGAAAGAACAGAGGAATTAGTTGCAGAAGAGCAGGGAGGCTTTAGGATGGGAAGAGGTTGTGTAGATCAGATATTCATTCTTAGATCTTCAGTGGAAAAGTTTCTAGAGAAGGGAAAGAAGTTGTATGCAGCTTTCATGGATTTGGAGAAAGCATATGACAGGGTGGATAGACAAGGATTGTGGAAAGTATTAAGAATATATGGAGCAGATGGGAAGTTGCTGAATGCTGTGAAGAGTATGTATGATGGTGCGAAGGCTGCAGTGCGTGTGGATGGTGAACTAAGTGAATTTTTCTCTTTGAAGGTTGGGTTGAAACAGGGATGTGTCATGTCTCCATGGTTGTTCAATCTGTACATGGATAGGGTAATAAAAGAGGTACAAGGTAGGGCAGTGGATGTTGGAGTGGCCCTGGTGAGAGAGGATAGTGTTTGGAAACTCCCTGTACTGTTGTTTGCAGATGATACTTCGTTGTTGAGTGAAGACGAAGGGGAGCTAGCCTTCATGGACGAATTTGGACGAGTTAGAAACAGAATCTGAAGGTGAATGTAGGGAAGAGTAAAGTTATGGTCTTCAAGAGAAGTGAAGTCAGCGAATATAAAGTGAATTGGACGAGGAAAAAATGGAAAATGTGAGTGCATTTAAGTACTTGGACAGTGTGATGAGTAAAGATGGAAGTTTAGAGGGCGAAGTGCTTTAAAGGGTACAACAAGGAAGAAAAGTTGCTGGTTTGTTGAAAGGAGTGATAAGAAACAGGGAAGGAAGCATGGAAGGGAAAAAGCTACTACATGACAGTACAGGTAAGCCCTTAAATCATGCGAGGGTTACGTTCCCAGACCCTTCGCGTATATGTTCTGCCCTCGTGTGCACATAATTACGCGTGTCTACTAATTATATTACATCTGAATAATACTGTTTATGCACTACATACACCTTATAAACTAGCATAAAGTATGAAAAACAACAAAAATGTTAAGAAATTTAACACTGAAACCTGACAAGCACAGGCATAGGTGGAGACACTTCTGCAGTCTGGTGCACAAGCCTTCACTGCCTCCCATATGCTACATTCTGCCTTCTTAATTGTCCAAACAGTTGACTCATTCACCCCAAACATACGGTTCCAAGCCAGTTCATAGGCACAGGTGGAGACACTTTAGCACAGTCTGGTACACTGGCCCTCACTGCCTCCCGTATGCTACGTTCCTCCTTCTTTATTGTTGGAAGAGTTGACTCACCCCAAACACACGGTTCCAAGACAGCTCACCATGAAGTCAATTCACCATCAAATCATGGACGATTCTCTGTCATTCTATAAATATATTTATTATTGATTAATTAATACTTTAATAACTAATTTTCAGGGGGATTTTATAACTCATATAAGTAAAAAACTAGTGTACTGTACTTGCTAAATAAATTGGTATGTAAACAAACGACGGGGAATCGTCCTGATGGAGAATTGTCGCCTACATTCCTCCCTTAAGTTTGTCCAACACAACTTTCTGTCAGCAACATCACGTTACAGTCCGTTTTGGTGTGTTACCACATGCATCATGCTTAGGCCCCATGTTGGCAGACAAGTCAAGCAATAACTGGAAGGCAGAAAAATAAGCCACAAATAACGATTCACAAGTCACGCATGGTTCGACCGTCGGATTCAAACTGACTGTGTGGTGCATTGGTAGACCGACCTCCCACACACACACATATACATATATGTATGCACACGGGCAGCAGGTAGGCATTTTTATATTTCATTTATTTCTCTTGTATATTAAAATTATTTATTTGAATACTATAATTTTATGTTTTAATTATTGTACGAAAAATTCGTGGATAACCGAAATCGCATGAAAAAAGTTCGCGTGAATTAAGGGCTTACCTGTATTGTGATACCAACTCTAACGTTTGGAAGTGAAGCTTGGACCTTCTTGGAGGGACAGAAGTCAAGTGTAAGAGCTATGGAAATTAGTTATTTGAGAGGAGCATGTGGAGTCACATGGAGAGGCAGACTGACAAATGAGGAAGTGAAGGAGCATTGCTGTGGACCTGTTGTGTTTTTTTTTCCTGAGGCAACCCTGCATGCTTCCACTGGGTCACCTGTGCTTTGGTTTTTGGGTCATACCTGTACACCCAAGTCTCATCTCCAGTGACAGTCTTCAGAAAGTCTGGACTGCAATTTGCAGTCTTGAGCAATGTTCATTCGCAGAGATTGTTGTTCACGAGAAAGGAGAAGAGATTATGACGAATGTGACTGAGCGCCTGCAGTAGATACTGCAAACCGACTTTGAAAAATGTTTAAGGCAGTGTGTCACAGAAGGGGTCTACTTTGAGGGGGATTAATGTCCTAGCTCAACAGGTTACCTACAGTATTTATTTTTTTTTAGAGCCTATACAAGCGTGGGCGGTTGTATGTGTGTATGCTCCGACAGAGGACCGAGTGGCAAGAGTGAAAGATGAGTTTTGGGCGAGAGTAGAAGCACGTATGGACAAATCTGAGCGGAGTGAGAGAGTGCTTTTGACTGGAGACATGAATGGCAAAGTTGGGAATGTACGAGTGGATGGAGTGGTTGGTCAGTGGGGTGTGCCTGCTGAAGTAGATGGGAATGGTAGTGCATTGGTGGACATCTGTGCTGGTAAGGGGTTGGCAATAGCCAACACCTACTTTCGGCATAAGATGATCCACTGGTATACATGGAGAGTAATGAGAAGGATGGATGGTGAACTTGTTGAACGAAAGGAAATGATAGACTATGTGTGTGTGGATGAGCAAATGAGAAGAGTGTGGAAAGGGTGGGGGAATGGAGTCTCGGACCATCACTTAGTGATGGCCAAGGTAAAGCTGCAAAGAAAATGGATGAGGAGACAAAGAGGGAAGACAGGAGGAAACAGCTCCTGTGAGAAGAGTGGAGAATTTGCAAGATAGTGAGAGAATGTCAGAGTATATGAGCATAGTGGAAGAAAGATTGGGAAGGTATGAGCTAGAGCAGATGGAAGGGGTGGAAGACGTATGTAAGATATTCACGGAAGAGATAGGCGCAGCGTGTGAGGTGGTTTGTGGAGTGAGGAGGAGATGCAAGGGTGTGCAAGGGACAGCATGGTGGAATGATGAGGTGAAATGAGCTGTGGAACAAAAGAAGAAGGCATATAGGGAATGGTCAGCGAGGAGAGGTAGGAGAGAAAATGAGAGAGAGAAGTGAGAGGTATATGTGAGCAGGAGAAGGGAGGTGAAGAGACTGGTGAAGAAGAGTAAGAAGAAAGTGGATGAAGAGTTTGAGAGGAATCTGAGTGTGAAATGGAGGGAGAGTAAGAAATTGTTTTCGAAGGAGGTAAAGAAAGTAAAGCAGTGTGAAAGGGGAAATAGCAGGGAAGTGAAAGATAGGTATAACAGATTGTTGGTGGAGAAGAGAGAGAAATTGAGGAGATGGAAGGAGCACTTTGAGGATCTGTTGAATGTAGAGAGTGAGAGCAGTGCGAATATAAGTGGTTGGGGAATGGCTGGGAGAAGGGGAGATGAGAGGAGGGAGGAAGAGATCAGTAGGGCAGAAGTAGTGGAAGCAATGAAGAAGATCAAGTTGGGAAAGGCCCCAGGAATTGATGGAGTGTGTGGTGAAATGATGAGGTATGGGGGTGAGACTGCTGTGGAGTGGATATGGAGGTTGTGTAGACTGGCTTGGGAAGATGGAAGGGTTCCAGAGGACTGGAAATCAGGTATAATCGTTCCTTTATATAAAGGAAAGGGGGAGAGAGAAGTATTTGGTAACCACAGGGGTATTTGCCTTCTTAGTGTGACTGGTAAAATATATGGTAGAATACTCATTGATAGAGTTAGGCATATGACAGGGGAGCTAGTTGGAGAAGAACAAGGGGGATTTAGGACGGGAAAAGGGTGTGTAGATAAGATATCTGTTCTAAGATGTTTAGTGGAGAAGTATCTAGAGAAGGGAAAGAAAGTGTATGCTGCCTTCATGGACTTGGAAAAAGCTTATGACAGAACAGATAGGCAAGGTATGTGGAAGGTATTTAGAATATATGGAGTGGAGGGGAAATTGTTGAGTGCTGTGAAGAGTATGTGCGGAGGAGCTAGGGTTACGGTGCGAGTGGATGGTGAGCTGAGTGAGTTCTTTGATCTCAATGTGGGACTGAAACAGGGTTGTGTGACGGCTCCATGGCTGTTTAATATATACATGGATGGGGTTGTAAAGGAAGTGTAGGGTAGGGCAGCGGATGTGGGGATGGCTCTGATGAAAGAGGGTGAGATTTGGAAGATTCCGGTGTTGCTGTTTGCTGATGATACAGTATTGTTGAGTGAAGTCGAATGGGAGTTGCAAGGTTCGGTGAATGAATTTGGGACAGTGTGTAGGAGGAGGAAGCTGAAGTTAATGTAAACAAAAGCAAAGGTATGGTGTTTGAGAGGAATTTGAGAGGAATGAAGTCACAGAATGTACAGTATGGTTGGATGGTGAGGATATGGAGAATGTGAGTGCATTCAAGTACTTGGGTAGTGTGATGAGTAAGGATGGAACTTTGAGGGATGAAGTGCATGAAAGGGTACAGCAGGGAAGGAAGGTTGTTGGTTCACTGAAAGCAGTGATGAGGTATAAGGAGGTGAGTATGGAAGTTAAGAAGACACTGTATGATAGTATTGTGATCCCTACCCTTACATATGCAAGCGAGGCATGGACCCTGCAAGAGGGGAACAAGTCAAGCGTGAGAGCAGTAGAAATGAGTTACTTGAGAGGAGCACGTGGAGTGACATGGAGGGACAGGTTGACGAATGAAGAAGTGAAGGAACGTTGTGGGGTTAATGTGGATGTGGTTGAGAAGATTAGGAGAAATACACTGAGGTGGTTCGGACATGTGGAGAGAATGAAAGACTGATTTAGAGGGTGTATGTATGTGAGGTGGAGGGAGGGAGAGGGAGAGGTAGACCGAGGATGAGGTGGAGGGATGGTGTTGAGAGGTATATGAGGGACGGGGGGGTGAGTTGGGGGGAGGGTAGTCAAATGGTGGGTGACAGAGCGACTTGGAGGCGTTTTGTCTGCGGCCACCCTTTGCGGGATTAGGGCGTTGGGCTATAGATAGATAGATAGGCTATGGTCACAATTTCCGAACTGACCTCGTACAGTTGCTCCAAGTACTCAGCCCAACAAGCCCTATACTCACTCGGCCCCGACAAGAGCCATCTATTAGCTGTCTGAACAGAGTTTCTGAACAGAGTTAACTTAGGAGGCAGGTCTGGTGTGAAGCTTCATGAAGACTCGATAAGAAGGTCGAATGTCATTCACATGAAAACGGTCTTCCACCTCCTCAGCAATTTCCCTGACATACCTCTCCTTGTCCCTTCTCAGCAAAATGCATGCCTGTCAAGTGAGAAGTCTGTGCTGCTCCTGATCCCCACCCAGTCTGGCAGCATGACTCTCCTTAATTTTGGCCAGTGTCCCTGGTGAGATAAAACCCCTTCTAGATCTCGGGCAATCTCAATGCAATTAGCAGCTATTGCCAGGGCAGCATGTTTAAAGGTATCCCATTGTTTAACAGGGTCCTCGACCATAATGCGCACTTCAAACCAGTTTGAAACTGCCACTGTATACTCATAAGCATACTCCTCATCCATGAGTTTCTCAAGATGGAACTGTTTTTGGCAGCATCTTGAGCTTTTCCTAGTTTTGATTTGTAGCCTTTGAGTCGCAACAAGAAGTTTGTGATCTGTAGCAAAGAACTCTGTACTCCTAAAAACCCTGCAGTTCTGAAGGATCTTTCATTAAGTATTAACAAGGATGTGATCAATCTCCTTTGGAACTCCTTTGGTACTGGAATACCAAGTCCAATGGTGAAGATCTGGCTGCTGGACACAGGATCCAGCAATTCTTAACTTACAGGACTTCACAAAATCCATGAGGTAAGAAATATTGGAATTCCTCATTCCAGAGCTATGGGGACCTACACATACCTTGAAGCCTTACCTGTCAGTGCCAGTAACCAAACTGAAGTCACCCAAGACCAAGAGTGTATCTCGTGAGAAGCACAGTTCCCACAAATGAGACAGTTTTAGAGAAGAACAGCTCCTTCTCTTTAAGATCCCTTACCTCAGTTGGAGCATACATGGCAATAAGTGAGATGAAGTCCAAGGAGTGCTTCAACCTCACTAACATTATACATTCATCAACTGGAGTACCCTGTAGACACAAGAGACAAAGCAAGCAGCAACTGTCACAGCAACACCTCTAAGTTAGGCAACATCATCACAGCCAGATCATAGTATGTACAGTAGATGCTTGCTTTAATTAATTCTGAGGTACCAGAAGCCCATGATAACAGAATTATTCTTTCCTGGTATTTTTGCCTTATTTAATGGGAAATTTCCGTTAAATCATGCACAATTCCATTAAGGAAATTTCGTGCACGATAATGCATTTCTGTGGGTATTAATTATGGGTTCAACCTGCTGTGTGTAGAACTAAGAGTTAGCATTGTTTGCTAGGTTTGGGTTGCTTTATGGATTTAGCGGAAAATAGCTCGAAATATCAGAAAATTTTCCTTTATGTTGAGCCTTGGTTATGGAACTTGATCTGGAGGAAAATTCAAGATAACGGAATGGGGGTTGGCAGAATTAGTTTAAATCAAGCATCAGCTGTATAACCATTGCTACTGATCTCAACATGCCTGGACCACCTGATTCCAGGCAGTACAGCTATGCTACCCCCCAACTGCTCCAACTCATGACAAATGGAGTTGATCATCCTTTGAAAGACTTAGAACGTTCCAAACCTCCACCTGGAGTGCCTTCCGAAGGTTAAACCTCCATGTGCTTCTATTGGTTCGTGTGTCCTCTGCACCACCGCAACACCAGTCAAGATCGGGATTGGGGATAAGAGGTGCCCCCTTCATCCAGCTGCTGGGGTCCCATAGGCTTTACTGAACAACCAACATAATTGGTGTCTGCATGACAGGTCCCGAAAAGCCCTATCAGCCTGGCACCCATGGAGGGACCCCCCCCCTCCACCCCCAGCAAAACTGGGTCAGGATCAGGCAACTCACACAGACCCTGACCCTCTTCCTCTTACGTTGCGTGAGATGGAAGTTTTTCTAGGAATGGGATGCAAACTCCACCCTACTCATTTTCAAAGGGTGTATTATTCCTGTCCTACCCCATCACTTGCCATAATCCTAGCCCTAACTATCTTTGCCCTCCCTGGCTTGTCCCCATATAACTTCTACCCCAAACTCCATCAAAATTTTGACAAATCTGTTTCCACCACTAATGACACTCCTTTAGCAATGCCTGTCTTCACAAGGCCAAAAGGAATACACTGTACTCACCTGAATACTAAAGCCACAGTAGCTGGGCTCTGTGCTCGAGCAGTCTGCGCTGAAAGATTGTAATCACTCAACTGTTTGTCATCTTCAAATATTTCTGTTCCACGTTCACTCATAAGCTGTTGGTTTTCTGGTTCCACTTTCATTATGCCTGAAACAGAAGCATCCTTGTATTACACCATAAAAGCAGAATACAGTATGTCTCATCACAAACTACTTTTCTGAGATTATCTTTTGCTATTCAGTCTACAGTAAATTATTTAAAAATTAGCTTAAAATCAAAGTTCTCCCCCTTTTTTTTCATCCATCCATCCATCATCCAATCCTAAAATGCCCCATGAGGAGCGTAGGAGTCTGGGGCTAGGCAATTGGTCCCGATATTTAAGATGAGAGTTAATGCAAAGAAAAAGGAACCAAAGGCCAGAAGCCCAGAAGATTGTTCCCTCCAACAAAAAAATAAGGGCAAAATAAAAGAGTAATACGATCCAGCCATTATGAGCAGCATGGATACACTGCAATTCAAAGACTGGAGGTCATAGGTAGTAGGAAATACAGACAGAGGAAAACAGATCAAGAGCTGACATGTTGCATACATGAAGGACTGGGAGTAATGGTTAACATTTGCATAAGAGAGTTGAACAGAAAAGGAATGAGAGTTTGCTGCTTGACAGGTGCCGTGGGCCTGCTGTAGTAGTGGAGGGAGGCAAGCAGACTGTTCAAAGGAGAAGTGACCATTAGAGCAGAGATAGAAGAGATTAAGATACAACAGTGCAGCATAGAGACAGAGGCTGCAGGGAGCCAGTAAGATGAGGAGAGTTAATGAAATGAAAAGCCTTTGACTCCACCTTCTTGAGAAAAGCTGTATATGGGGGGACTCACGAGTTTTACTCTATGCATAGGTGAATAAAACCCAATATAAAGTCAACAACTGTGCAGGGGACTGAGTTGGCTTACCACACTTAATCTCTTGGAAGCGGAGTTTACAAGAGAGGTAATATGATCTTTCCAAGATAAATCCTGTGAGAATGAAATCCCAAGTATGTTCCAAGATGATCCAGGATTGAGTTGGATAGTTAAAAATTAGAGGATTCTCCTGTTTCTGACAGGTCAAAAGATGTAAGAACGTGGTTTCTGAAGCATTAAAAATAATAAAATTTCTTTTACCCCACTCAGAGATAAATGAGCCAAGTCAAACATTAAGTGTGCCATAACCTCATCCCTTGTTTACTGAAGTACCATACTTCACAGTACATAAGCCACTGCAGTGTAAAAGACACCCTACTTCTGGAAGGGTAGTTCTGAGAAATAAAGCTTTGCCTCGGCCAAGACTGCAGAAAAGCTGCCTGATATGAGTAGTTTTCACTCAATTACACATTCACCTTTCACAATCTATAATCAGTAGTGTTCATCAGTCACTGGTTTCTTTACTTTTATGTAAAAGAATGGTACAACAAAAAAAAAAAAGAAAAAAAAAAAAAAGAAAAAAAAAAAAAAACTTCCTTACAAAAATTTACTTCATTCCAAGACACCATCTTAACGCTATTTCGTTTTGTTTCATTTAGTTTTTAGAGGTTCCAACATGCTTGCATGAGTCGGCCTTGGTCGCCTAATGGTGGCTCTCCATGCTGCACAATCTATTGCAGCCTCCCTGTTCAGTCCCTTAACTCTGAGGTCCACTTAATGACCTCGTCCCATTCTTTCTCGGTCTACCCCTCATAACTCCACGTTTTTGTTTTTGTTTTTGTTTTTAAAGGCTCCCACATGCTTGCATGTGTCGGCCTTGGTCACCTAATGGCGGCTCTCCATGCTGCACGATCCATTGCAGCCTCCCTGTTCAGTCCCTTAACCCTAAGGTCACACTTAATGACCTCGTCCCATGTCTTTCTCGGTCTACCCCTCATAACCCCCCCCCCAATATTAACACTTCTCACCTTCCTCACCCAATTATCATCCCCCATCCTCTCCACATGTCCAAACCACCTCAATCTACCTCTCCTCATCACAACACCAATACACTCCAGTCCCATCCTACCTCTCAACTCTTCCACTGTAAACCCAGCCCCTCCAGGCCTTGGACGCAGGGACGCACTGCACATCCACCTAATCATGGTCATTTCTGTACGTCTGAGCCGGCGAATGTCTTCCTCCTTCACTGCCCAGGTCTCACTGCCATACAGCATTACACTCCTAACACATGCTGCATACAAAGACCCCTTAGCACGTAGGAAGCGTCCTCTCAATGTCAGGAGAGGTAACAGCTCCCTGACCTTCTTCCAACCACTTCTCACCCTAGCTACAGAAGTAGCTCCAGCCCCACCTCCACCACACAACATGTCTCCCAAATAACAAAACTCTTCCACACACTCAAGAGATTCACCAGCAAGTTCAATCCCTTCACGCCTGCCAATCTCCACCTGCTCTCCCCGACATGCTGTACACATAAAATCAGCATTATCTCTCAGTTTACCTCTGATACCACTACATCTCTTGTGCACCAATTTATCACAAACACTGCACAAGATGGAATTACTTCCCACGCCCTTGTGGCAAACTGCACATGGCTACTCTCCCTCGTCTTTGACAGTACCACCACCAACTCTAGATATCATCACTCTTGTTTTATCTGCATTTATCCTTAAGCCCTTGTGCCCCATACCATCTCTCCACTTCCTAAGCCTTTCCTCCGCCTCCCTTTCGTTCTCTGCAATCAACACCAAATCACCAGCAAACATCTCTCACGGGAGTCCGTTTCTGAAGTCATGTGAGAGGACTTCGAGTACTATGATAAACAACATGGGACTCAAAACTGACCCCTGATGCACACCAACGTTCACAGAAAACTCATCACTCAAATCTCCATTCACACTTACCTAGGTGTGAGCACCCACATACACAGCCATAACCACCTTACCCAGCCACTCCTCCAAGCCAAGCTCTCACTGCCCACTTCACCACCTCTCTAGGAGTCTAGGGACTGTCAAAGGCCTTTTCCAAATCAACAAAAACAAAATACAGATCCCTACGTGTCAACAAGTGAGTTGGTGGAGGGTTAGTGCCCCTCCCTGTAAAACAACTAACTCAAAGTCAAATGGCCACCCCTTACCGGATTATGGCGTCTGGCAATAGATAGATAGATAGATTTTCTTCCCAATATATTTTTCCTGAAGCTGTTGAACAATGAACATGGCATCAGTGGTCCCCCTACCTGGCATAAACCCAAACTGCATCTCATCAGTATTCACTCTTTCTCTAATCATACCTTCTAGAACTTTCTCCATTACCTTCATTATCTGATCTAAAAGCTTTATACCTCTATAATTTCCTCTTTCCAGGGCATCAACCTTCCCTTTATACACATTTACAATTATACTCTTCAGCCAATCATCTGGGACAACACACTCACAAATAATCATATTTATCAGGTCTGTGACTAATCTCACCCCTATATCTCCTGAGGCCTTCAACACTTCGGCAGTCAACCCAGACACACACCTCCTGCCTTCCCCACCTTCATCCTGCCTATTGCCTCTTTCACACAATAATTTGAGAATTAACCCCTTAACAGCGAGGCATCACTTTTGTGATGCTTGGGGGCAAGGGATCATACCGTGGGGCGTCACTTTTGTGATTCTGTGTTATTTTGAATTCGCCCGGGCTTTCAAGTGCTGGCTTGTATCATCTATCAGTACTGCCAATGTCCAACACTAGTCAGCACCCCTAATCTCATCTGTACTCCCATCCATTGTTGACAATTTAGCCATTTCTCCCCGTTCTTGACTCCCCTCCATTACCCTCTACTCTCGCCTGCCTGGCCACGCTGTGCTAAGTGAATCTTCCCCGAAATTTTCCACTGATTTCATCCATTGAAATAAGCCCTATGCCCTATTCTTATACAAAATAATATATACAAAAAAGAAATAAGGTAAGTAATAGTGCCATACACCTGGAATTGGCTAACTATCACCTGACAACGCCTCACGTGCACTCGTTCGTTAATTTTC
The DNA here is from genome assembly GCF_032717465.1 of Coenobita brevimanus. NCBI lineage: Eukaryota > Metazoa > Arthropoda > Malacostraca > Decapoda > Coenobitidae > Coenobita > Coenobita brevimanus. The sequence continues at coordinate 34,941,100 of NC_137056.1, read as the reverse complement.
CCTGTTTATTTCCCCTTGAAATATGCCGTATAATCTATTCTCGTAATAAAAATATATATAAGAAAGGAAGGGAGAAGCCTAAGTGATATTTACCTTCACCTGGAACTACCTAATTTATTATGTATTGTCTAGATTTCCTGCCAATCATTTTATAGCGTATATATTAGCTGCTGTCACCACGCTGACATTGGCAGCCTTTCAGTGCCCCTGGGCCACCACAGCATTCAGTTTACTGTCATCTTTCAAGGTGAAATCATGTCGGATTCACGCCTGTCCAATTCTGCCACTTTTTAGCCCCATGCAAAGGGCCCTGTGACCTCTACCCCTACTAAACCTCGTGTGGAAAGGGGTAAAGGGCTAAGTGACTGCTGTGGAACGTGAACTGGTTAATTCATCAATGAAAATGATGGACAGTGGCTACGATCTTTCTGGTGACTAAAACAGTGCAAGTGGAAATGTAAATAATGTGTAAATAATGTGCAAACAGCAAGTGAAAGCAATGAATGTAAATATAAGTGAACAGTGGAAAATAGTTTTATAAGTTACTGCATGTGACAGTGCATAACACAGTGCAAATAAAATAAAAATGTAAATAATGTAAATAAAATACAGAATGTAAATAGAAATGTAAATTAGTAGTAATATAAGAATACGAGTATATATACTAGGAGTAATGAAAATGAAAGTTTCACTCTAGCATGTATGAATACTATGAGTTATGAAAGTGAAAGTGACAGATTCGCTATCAACGCTAGTATACAAGACGAGAAAGGAATGCTACTTATTTTACTGAAAGAGAAATTGAATGCCTACAGTGACAATACACTGCTATTACTGAAGGAAACTTATGGATAAAGACTGCAGATATATACGTGTTATATAGTAATAGAAATATAAAGTGTGAGTGTTTTTATGGATAATAAATGACAGAATACCAGCGGTGAACGAGCGCAATTGGGAAGCTGGTACGCGCTTGTAATTTTCATTGCTTTCAGTGTTTTTTTTTTTTTGAAGTATGGATTCCAAACTATTTGAAAATCATAGAATAGTGTTTCTAGTGATAACATCAGGCTGTGGTAATCATATTACGGGGTGTCGGGAAATGTAAAGTGGAGACTTCGTTACCCAACTTCAGAAGTCTCCACAAGTCCTACGGTACTCAACGATGGCTCAACAAACATCCCAGGAGAAAGTTAAAGGTATGTGCCATACGCATATGTAATTATAATATTCTAGGACTAATGACTGATTTTTGGCAAATATTTTTACAAAGGCTGTCGGAGCACGAATATCCCCGCGGGACACGCAAGGAGCGCCAAAACAACCCCTCGGTTTAGGGGTTAATGCAAATCTCCATTAAAGTATAATTAATATGTATCAATATAGATAAATATTATTTTTCTTCAATTTACAACAACTGAACTCACTAAAATCCATTCTTATTCTTTCATTTAATATCTATCTATGGCCAGATGCCACAATCCTATAAAGGAGTTAGTGGTTTTATAGGGAGGGACACTAACCCTCTGCCAACCCACTTGCTGACACGTGGGGAACATGTGTGGGTTGGTTATATGGTTACCACCCAGCACTGTAAATGGTTTCCTGGCAGAAAGGAAACCATTAGGCTTGTCACTCAATGTAAAGCCACCCGCAAAAGAAAGAAGAATACTAAAAATTGACAGAAAAGATGAGGGAAATAGGAAGAGAAGGGGGCAGACACAGAATAAGAATGATAAAGGTGAAGGCTGAAGTAGGCAGCACAACATCAAGTGAGTGGATGATAGTTGCCACCACGTACCACAAAAAATTATTACCTCCAATTGGTTATGTATATTAAAATCACAGACAACACAAACAGTAAAAAAAAAAGTACAGCAAACATTTACGGTATTTCATTTACCCTTACAGTACCCCGTACTTGTCAGATATGTACACCACATGTCTGGTGTTACGGTATTTTCCTAAATTCAGTTTTGACTCGCTGCGATACGAGACTACTGTAACCTGCTCCTGATACCTCACTACCTACAAACAACACATCCACCTCGTAAACTGAAAAATATCCTTTAACAAACCAACCAACTGAAATAGGATACGAGTCTTTTCTGCCCAGCTGACTGGTATAATACAAACATGCTCTTGAACGCTACTTCGTTGCCGTCATTAATTATGCACTCTCACTAACATCTAAACACCTCCATAATAATATAAAAATGTACCATAGCACTTGCATATACACACTTAACAAAAAAGCATATTACTGTACAATGTTTTACAAATGAAGTCCATTACAGCAAAGCTGTTTGGGAACAGGGTACAGTGCAGCCCCATTATGCAACAAGGTTGCGTCAAGTAAAGACTTATTGCATAACGAATTATCGCATAATGAGGTCTATATAACATGGGTTCAATGGGGTTAGGGAGGGTGGCCTCAGCTGCAAAGCCTTAAAAAAAAAAAAAAAAAAAAAAACTGCCACCCACCTAATGTTTGTTCTGTGCCAGTACAGGTTGTCACCAAAGGTTCCCCACCCCCCAAGATGGGGGACAGTTGGGTGGCCTGGATGACCACTTCAGAAAGAAGATACAGTATCACTTTACTTCATATCACATACTACTCTACATTAGTATTTATTCAGTACTTGTGCTGTTATTTGGTGAGAGTAATGGTGTTTCAGTGACCTTTCATGCACAAAATAAAACAAAAGGCAAAGATCAAGGCCAGTGTAAACACTGGTCAGGCATCTTGGCTCAGACAACTATGTAGAGGCCTAAAAAGCGGATGACGATTACGCAAGGCTGACTCGATTTCCAGGTCACAAGTTTCAGTATTCACACACACAAAGTATCACTTCACTTAATATTGCATGCTGCAATACAGTCATTACTCGTTTTACGATGTTTTGGTTTATGATACTTCGCTGCAACGATAATAGAAATGTTCCACCCCAAAATCTGATTTACGATGAATTTCCCGCTATAACGATTTTGCCATCAGGAAGCGCCAGGCACAAGCAATGTGACCGTCGCTTGTCTCAGGTAAGATGGCGGCCCCGGCGTGCAGCGCATTGTTATGGTCCTGCCACCCCTTCAAAGCCCTGTCTTTTCAACTTGTTCATGTGTGCACCCCTGTTATAGTCACCTCTCAGCCAAACATAGTACTACAGTACAGTAGTAGTAGTAGTAGTTGTTCCCTAGGCAGTCTGGCCGAACAGCCCCGAGTCCCTTAGGAAGGCCATGGCAGAGACCGGGCTTTCCCACAGAGCTCTCAAAGAGTGTATGTTGTGTTGTTGGCGTAGGTGATTGTGTGCAATGCAGTCTTCCATAATATGCTTAATAGTATGGGGTGCTGTGTTGCATCCTGGACAGGCATCAGCGATGGAGTCATCCAGCCTCTTCTGGTAGCTTAAGAGGGCTGGATGGTGCCAACATCTTAGCCTGGCCAGGTGGACCCTGTCCTCACGAGGAAGATAGGATTCAGAAGGGTGGATGTCAGGAGGCCGTGCATGCAGCTGTGTGTTGTCTTTAAGTGACTGAATGGAGCGGCGAGTGATCTGAGTGTGGATATGCTTCTGGAAGCTGGTCTGAGGTGTGCAAGGGGGGAGAGATGACAGTACTTGTGTATGGTACCATGTGCTAGGTGTTGTTTTGATGTTCCTTGGTGTGGGTGGATGTGCAGCCATGTACTGTAGTAGATGTTGTGGAGGCTGCAGCAAGAAACTGGGTGCCTCTCATGTCTAGGTGATCCTTGACTTTGAGGACTTTGGTTTCTTGACGTAGGTGGTCTGTGGGTGTAGTAGCTGTGCAGCCTGTGATTATTTTTAGGGCCTTGTTCTGTATGGTCTGTAGAGTGTTGTAGTGTTTTGGTCAGGTTAGAAGCCCAGGCAGGGCTTGCATAATTCATCACTGAACTTATGTATTGTTTGTATACTGTGGTGGTGGTTTCTTTGTTGTGTCCGAATGTACCTCAAAGCATTGAGTCTTGGTGTTATTTTATTTTTAATGTTTGTGATGTGTTGTTTAAATGACATTGATGTACTGTATGTTACACCAAGGATTTTGGGTGTGTGTGTGGTAGGGGAGTGTTGTTTATGGTGAGGTGTAGGATGTGACTGTGTTCTGCTGTCCAATTTGTGAGAAGAGTCACTGTAGATTTGGTTGGGTCTATTTTGAGCCTGTTTGTGGTGAACCATTCATGTAGTGTGTTGAGGTAAGGTTGAATGATGTGTGCAGCTGTGTTTGCATTTTGGTGTGTACATGTAAGTGTTATATCATCTGCATAGGAAGCTATATGTATCTGTGGTGTGTGAGGTGTGGGTACGTCATGCATGTATAGATTAAAGAGTGTAGGGGACAAAACAGATCCTTGGGGGACGCCGTTTGTGAAGTTTCTGATGTTAGAAGACTGACCGGCAAATGTTACGTGTGCACATCTGCCTGCTAAGTAGTTTCCCAGCCATCTTTTTGTGTTATTGTGCATGTTTGTGTTGAATATTTTGTTTGTGAGGTTGTGGTGGGGGATGGCATCAAAAGCTTTGCTAATGTCTAGTGTGACTAGGAGTGTTCTATGTGGTGGCCTAGCTGAATTCATGCCATCGAAAACTCTCTGTGTGAGGTCTGTAAGAAGGGTGTTTGTGGAGTGCAGTGGCCTAAAGCCATGTTGTGACTGGGCTAGGGAATGTGAGGTGTGACTAGTTGTAGTATCAGTCGTTCAGTGACTTTAGAGGGGGTGCAGAGGAGTGTGATGGGGCGATGTGAGGAGGGTAACATGGGGTCTTTGTTGGGTTTAGGGATAGTGATGATATTGCCATGCTTCCAGATGTTGGGTATTATGTTGTGTGAGTAGCTGTAGTTTGATATGTTGGTGAGTGCTTGTATGCCTTGTGGTCCTAGGTGTTTAAGGTGAATGTTGCTTATGTTGTCTGGTCCACAGGCAGATGAGTGCTTGAGGTTGTTAATGATGTGCTTCGTCTGGTTGTAAGTGAAAGGTGCGTAGTCTGGGTCTGTGGGGAACTGTCTCTTACGTCTGATGATACGTCGGTCTTCCGGATGGGGCGTTAGATGGCTGACTTATGAAAAGTGATTGATGAGAGTGTTTGTTGTTTGTTTGAGGGTATGGTGTCTGTTGTTGTGATTGCAACATGTGACTGTGTGGTGTTGCTGTTGGAAAGTGTGATGCTGTTTAGTGTTTTGTAGAGTTTGCTGATGTTTGTTCTGTGGTCAAGTGTTTGGAGGTAATTTTTCCAGTTTGGTGTTTGCTGTTCCGATATTTTACTGAAGACAGTAATCCCTAACACTGAAAACTGACAAGCACAGGCATAGGTGGAGACACTTTAGCACAGTCTGGTGCACTAGCCATCACTGCCTCCCGTATATTCTCTCATATATTAAAAGTATATATTTGAATACTATAATTTTGTTTTAATCACTGTACGAAAAATTCATGGATGACCAAAATTGCGTGAAAAATGTTCGTGTGAATTAAGGGATTACTGTGGATTTGTGTGTCCAGTGGTAAGCTCAGTCCCAGCGTAGGCCCCAGTGCTATGGTTGGTGCAGGTATGGGTCCCAGTGCTAAGGTTGGTGCAGGTATGGGCCAGATTTCCCTCCCCCTAACCTGTTCCTGTCTGACTCAGAGGCTGACCACTAGTGCCTGTAAGCACAGGCTGTCCCCCAGCCTCGGGAGGGACAACTTGGACCAACACAGGAAGGAATGAAGGTGGGTTGTCATTTAAGGTTCAGTCTTGGTTAGGTGACTTTGGGAAGTTGAGCTGACATAACCCCTCTTTTATAATGGGTTTCAATCTACCGATTTAAGATAAAATCGGTATATGATAAGGTATGACCTGATGTAACCCCACTGTAAAACAAGTAATGACTGTAATTATTAATGCACTTGCACTGATATTTGGTGATAACAACAGTGTTCCAGTGGCCTTTCATGCAAGAGTAGAGGCCCAAAATGGAGATGATGGTTATGTAATGTAATGATTTCCAGGTCACACATTTCAGCACTTCACACCCAAAAATTATCTATCTATCTATTGCCAGACGCCTTAATCCTGTAAGGGGTGACCACAAACAAATTGCCTCCATGTCCCCCTGTCCCCCGCCATTTCACTGCCCTCTCCCCAGCTCACACACCCCGTCTCTCATATACCTCTCCACTCCATCCCATCCTCGGCCTCCCCCTCCCTCGCCTGCCCTCCGCTTCACTTACACTCTCACCGTTGGTCGCTCACTCTCCATCCTCTCCAAATGTCCAACCCACCTCATTGTTTTTCTCCTAATGTTTTCTGTCACATCCACACCACAACATTCCTTCACTTCCTCATTTGTCAGTCTGTCTCTCCATGTAACTCCACATGCTCCTCTCAAGTAACCCAGTTCCACTGCTCTCACTCTTGACTTGTGTCCTTCCAAAAAGATCCAATCTTCACTTCCTATACATCAGAGTTGGTATCATAATACAGTTACCTCTCAAGTAACACGAGTTTAAAAATAGTGTTTTCGTCTTAACATGAGCAAATATTTAAGGAGACAGCCTATGTTTAACTAACAAGGGTTTCTCGATTTAACGTGACTTTACACATCCATGCTGGTTTCAAATTAGCCGCGCGCGCTTTGGACAGTCCCAAGCTGATAGACCGTGTGTGGCAGTTTAAGCATAAATACAATTGTTTATTTGTCTGTTGCTTAAACTGGTTTTATTCGAACTATAATATTCGAAAATGAAGTCTGGCCAACGGCCATACCACGTTGAGTACACCGCTTCCCGTCCGATCAGCGAAGTTAAGCAACGTTGGGTCTGGTTAGTACTTGGATGGGTGACCGCCTGGGAACACCAGATGCTGTTGGCATCCCTACGTGTCACGTGGGGTTGGTGGAGGATTAGTGCCCCTCCCTGTAAAACAGTTAACTCTAAGCCCTTGGCCACCCCGTTTGGGATACATGGCATCTGGCAATGAATGAATGAAAAAAAAAAGTCTGGCCCCATTCTGAGCAATTTGGCTCATTTTCGGACAAAATTTGGCCAGGAAAGTGATGGTAGATCTATAATGTTACAACTTGATGCTGCAGAACAGAAAGAAGAAAATCACTAAGACCAAGATAAAGCAGTTCTTTATGAAGAAGACAGAAAACTTAAGGGAGTTACCTTCATCACCCGTAGCACGGGAGTCAGAGGAAGAGGAAGAGGAAGGACAGCAGAGCGAGGAGAGACAACAAATTTAGGGTGGGGAGCGGTGGGCGGTGGGGGAGCGGGGTAAGGAGGGACAGCAGCAGACGACGAGTGATGCATAGATGAAGTGAGGCTGTGTGTTGTTATTGTTTGTGACTTACTTACTGTAATGAAAATGTTGCTTTTACTGTTGTGTTTTTATGACCTACTAATGCATTAATAATGTTGAGGAACTTTCACAATGCCATGAATGAAGCAGAATTGAAAGAGAATCCACATAAAAAACAAAAACCGTATGTAATTGGGGAGAAGTAAACAACGCTTCGGCCTAACTAAGGCTCAAATGTTGTTTATTTCTCCCCAGATATACTGTTTTTGTTTTTTACGTGGATTTTTCTTCAAATTAATATTGTTGCTTTTAAGTTTAGAGTAGCATTACTCCCCAAATGGGTAGACTTTCCCAGAGTCCAAGAACGTAACCCCCAATATTACCATTGTTTCTTATGGGAAAACTATGTTTAAAAAAACTTGGTTTTTAACTAATGCGACCTCTCTAGTAACCTAACCCTCACGTTATTTGAGAGGTTACTGTATTATCATGCAGCGACTTTTTTACTTCCATGTTCACTTCCTTATTTCTTATCATTGCTTTCAAGGAACGAACAACCATTCCAACTTGTTGTACCCTTTCATGCACTTCATCCTCCAAATTTCCATCTTTACTCATCACACTACCCAAGTACTGTACTTAACTGCACTCACTTAATATTGCACACTGTACTACAGTAATCCCTCGATTACTTGACGTAATAGAGCCATCGGTGTATCTGGACATGTATGAAATCCGGATACAGAGCAATAACCTACCTACCAATACCCTACCTCTAACCAACCTGTATGTACAGTACCCACCTTATTGTGGCAGCGTTCTTCGGTCTTTCAGTTATTTAGACACCAAAACACATATGGGAATATCCAATACAATGCTAGCAATAAGAAAACAAAGCATAAACAACAAAAATCCACAAATACCCTACCTATATGTTCAGTATCCCTCCATACTGTGGCAGTGTTCTTTGGTCTTTCAGTTAATTTAGACATCAGAACACATATGGGAATATCCAGTACAATACTAGACACTAAGAGAATAATGCATAAACAACAAAAATCCACAAATAAATAAATGAAGAAGATGAAGGCTGCAAAAAGAATTTTAGTAAAGTATAGTACTGTACTTGCCACCCAGTGAATGGCGGACAAACATTGTGACCCGCTAGCCTCTAGTTGGTGTACAGTGTTTCTGTGTGGTCTTGTGGCTAATGTAAGAAGAGTGGGGACGTGAGGCAACTGCCACTGAACACAGTGAACACAGTGATGCCATGTCTCTACTGGCTGGCCAGTGACTCTGAGCATTTGGTAGGGAGGCAGACAGCCATTTCTACTCAGCTGGTGGAAAATGTTCTTTTACCTGCAAGCGGCTTGGTTCCAGAGGGGGGCCAGGTGACTCAGACCATTCGGTAGCAAGGTGGACAGCCATTACCACACAGCTTGTGGGTTTGGGTCTGTGTTACTTGCACACAGATATTAGCTCTGAGTGATCTGGATGGCTGGGGGACTTTGACCATACAATGAGGAAGTAGACAGCCATATTTGTTCAGTTTGTTGGTTAGGGTCTGTATTACCCACGCGCGGCTGATAGCCTCCGAGTGATCCAGGTGACCGGGACTTTGACAGTTTGGTAAGGAACCAGATGGCCATATTTGTTCAGCTTGTGGGTTAGGGTCCATTACCCACGTTTGGCTGGAGAGGCCACTCGGCCACCAAACCGATTTTTTTTAACTTGTAGGCCGCCCAACCAACGATGTCGAAAATTTTATATTTCGATAAGGACAAATAAATCCAGATATGGATATAATAGAACCAAGGCCTACCGTTTGGATACGGAGCATCTGGATAACCGAGTGCTTAATTTTTGCTAAGCCCTTGCACTGTTGTCTGGCAATAATAATGGCATTTCAGTGGCCTTTCATGCACAAACTAGAACAAAAGGCAATGATCACAGCAAATGTAAGCACTAAGTGGCCATTTTGGCTTGCGTGAGTCGCCACATCCGCACGAGATTCTCAGAAGCTGCTGTCGACAATTGTTGTGAAATCACAATTAATATCTTAACATTGTACCAAGAAGGGTATAACTTTTTTATTATTGTTGTAGTGATTTATCACATAACAGGGCATCATAAAACGAGGCTGCACTGCCAACATCTGTCTCTACTCTTTTCTCTCAATATCACTCCCTCACTGTCTGCTATGTTTGCCTCGCAACATCAATGATTAACAAAGCATACTGTTTCTTGTTTTATATTGCAGGGAACCAATTGCAAGCTCCTGGCCTCTGGTTTCTTCTTGCAAGCTCCTGGCCTTTGGTTTCTTCTTCCCTGCTATAAAAAAAAAAAAAAAAAAAAAAAAAAAAAAAAAAATTTACTAACAAGAGTCATTCACCTCAAAGCAAATCCAGTATACAGTAGAGAAAACATCCACTGTTACACCTTAGTAACACTGCTGCCTCAAAATTGCTGTGGTTTTCTCGCTCTCTCTCTCTTACACACACACACACACACACACACACACACACACACACACACACAATGGTGAAAGTAAAGAAAGACTTGGAAACAAGGATGGAAGAAAAAAGCATTAAGAAGGAAGTGAAAAGAATAATCCAAAACAATCCTAAGTTAGTCAGAGATTCAGTAGATATTAACAAATCTATGGTAATCCCTGGTATAGAAGAGGAAGAAGTATAAAACAAGATCTCAAAAGACAAAAAGGAGATGGCAAATGTAATGGGCAAATTGAAAGAAGTATCATAGGAAATCTGTAGTAAAGACATAGAGGAACACAAAAGGTTAGGGAAATATGAGAAAAGCAAGTCAAGTCCCCTAAAGGTAACCTTCCAGAGTGTAAACACCGTGGAGGAGATACTAAAAAATGTAAAGAATCTTATGGAAAAAGAAGAGTTAAAAAATGTATGGATAAAAAGATGTCTAACATAAGAGGAACTGGAATTACTGAAAGAGAAGAGGGAGGGAGCAAAAACAAAATGAGGGAAGATCAGAGGAGGAGAAGAATAAATTTTTTTACAAAGTAATTGGATTGCAGGTATGAAAGTTGTACATAAACAGGAGGGAATAAAAAGGAGGAAGGTAGTAGAAAATTATGACAAGTATATAAACAAGATGATTAAGTTGATGTACTCAAATGTGGATGGAATGGTATCTAAATTATTAGAGATGAATGATTATGTCAGAGAAAATGAACCACATATAATATGCCTAACTGAAACAAAATTAACACCAAGGATATCGAATGACATCCTAAACTTAGAGGAATATAATATATGGAGAAGAGATAGGAACTTAAAAAAAGGAGGAGGAAATATAAAATTAACTAAGAAAAATCTAAAAGTCAAAGAAATAGAATTAGATATACCCTCACAAGTAGAACTGATTGCAGTAGAGATAAATACATCTGAAGGGAAAGTAATTGTAGCCAATTTGTACATGCCACCCAGATCAAACACATGGGAAAGAGATGAATATAAGGACCTGGCGGAGAGTACAATTCAAAGTTTAAGAGCATTACTACATAAAATGGAAGAGAAATAAAAAAGAATTATACTAACTGGAGAATTTAATACAAATATAAATTGGAATACTCTAGATATAATAAGCCAAGAAAGCTGTTGGGACCAAAAGCTCCTGGATCTTGTGCAAGAGTTTTTCCTAATGCAACATGTAAGGGAAAGCTCCAGAAAAAGAGGACTCGATGTGCCCTCAATGCTAGATCTCATATTTACTAGGCAAGAAAACGACATTGACAATTTAATATATCACCCTCCATTCGGCAAAAGTGACCATGCAGTACTAAATTGCAATTTCAGGATTGCATATGACATAGATATCAGCAATGAAAGTTACAAAAAGAGCCTAAACTATAAAAAGGGAAAGTATCATGACCTAAAGAAGTACTTCTTAAAAACTGCTTGGGAAAAGGAGCTTAGAGGACAAGATTTAAATGCTATATATGAAAAATTCTGTGAACTTTATGAAATAGGAGTCCAGAAGTACATCCCACAGCACAAAGAAGCAGAAAAGAATAAAAAAGAAATGGTTCAATACAGAATGTAAAAAATCAAAAGAAAAATGAGATTTGTTGTGGAACAGATACAGAAGAGACAATAGTAAAAGGGCATATAATAATTACAGACAGGCAAGAAACGATTATACAAGAATAAGGAGGGAAGCCCAAAAACAGTTTGAGGAGGATATCATAAATAAAAGTAGTGATCAACCAAAGCTATTTTACAGCTACATCAGAAGCAAAACCAAAGTAAAAGATAAAATACTATCCATTACGGATGATGGAATCACCTACTGTATACACAAGAGAAGGATATTTATGAAGCACTAAACAAGAAGTTCCAATCAGTTTTTACAGAGGGAAAAAATTTTGAGAGGGAATATGTGGAACATGCATGCCCACACATACTACCAGATATACAAACATCAGAAAAAGAAATACAGGAGGAGCTAAGTAAATTAGACAAAGGAAAAGCAAATGGTCCTGATGAAATTTCATGTTGGGTGCTACGTGAATGTGCAAAGAAGTTAAGTAAACCATTATTTATAATTTTCAAGAAATCCTTGAGTCAAGGTAAACTACCTGACGTTTGGAAGAAAGCAAACATTGTTCCCTTATTCAAGAAAGGGAATAGACAATATCCACTTAACTACCGACCAGTATCACTAACCAGTGTTGTAGGCAAGGTATTAAAAAAGCTTATACGAAAAGCTTGGGTAAATCACCTACGAGAACACAGTATGATAACAGAAAGACAGTTTGGTTTCAGAAAAGGAAAATCATGTGTTACTAATCTGTTGAGCTACTATGACAGAGTAACAGACACATCACAGGAAGGAGAAGGATGGGTGGACAGTATCAATTTAGATTTCAAGAAAGCATTTGACACAGTACCACACCAAAGACTTTCATGGAAACTGTACCATCAAGGAGGATTTCGTGGCAAACTGTATTGTTGGATGGAAGATATTCTCATGAAAAGAAAAATGAGAACAGTACTAAGGGGAAATTACTCATCATGGAAAGAAGTGACTAGTGGAGTACCACAGGGCTCAGTGCTGGCACCAATCATGTTTTTAGTGTATATAAATGATATAGACGTAATGCTGGAAATGAAAGCTATCTATATATGCTTGCAGATGATGCAAAAATACAAAGGAGAATTACTAATACAGATTCTTGTAAAGAGCTACAAGAAGAATTAAATAAACTTCATGAATGGAGTAATACATGGCAAATGGAATTCAATGTGGACAAGTGTCATGTAATCAAGTTTGGTAAAAGTGGAAAAAGACCTGATTGGGATTATACATTAGGAAATAAAACCCTACACACATCAGAAAGAGAGAAGGACCTAGGTGTGATTGTCAATAACAGACTATCTCTGGCTGACCACATCAGTGAGAAGGTACGGAACATGTATACACTGCTTGCCAATATGAGAATAGCGTTTACATACATAAATGAAGACATGCTAAGAAAGATAATAACATCATTCATCAGACCAACCCTGGAGTATGCAACAGTAGTCTGGAGTCCTCATCTCGAAAAACGCATCGAGAAGATTGAAAAAGTTCAAAGGGCTGCTACAAGATGGGTACCAAGCTTAAGGGATCTAAGCTACAAAGAAAGACTAAATAAACTGAATCTACCAACACTACAGGATAGAAGGAAAAGAGGTGACATGATTATGCTATATAAATGCACATCAGGGAAGGAGAAAATAGACATAAATGATTACTTAACGTATGGGGAAGCATCAGCAAGAGGACACTGCAAAAAACTGCATGAAAAGAGAGGTGATAAAGACGTAAGGAAATTTAGTTTCCCAAACAGAGCACTTGATCAGTGGAATGCACTATCGAATGAAATAGTGTGTGCCAAAACAATTCACAAATTTAAGGATGTGTACGATAAATATGGTTTAAGACACGGGACAGTACGAGCTTGACTCATTCCTGTAAAGATACAATTAGGTAAGAACACACACACACAAAACATGGCGAGCGGAGGCAGTCAAACTCTTCCCAGTAAAGTAAAACTTGATTTTACAGTACTGAGCTCAATACAGAAGAAAGAGAATTTACTAATAAATTAGGATGGAGGAGAATTCTAGAAGTTTCGAGTATCGTGGAGAGGCTGCTGAAGAGACTGGAGAAAGTGGAAAATGTGGCAAATGAGCTAAGGGCTGAAAGTACAGTATTGAATTATGGCAAAAGTTGGAAGCAAATGAGGAGGATACAAATGGGGTTATTTCTGATCTACCATATTTTGAGAGAAAAATGTAAACTTTGAGTAAGAAGACAGAAGAAAATGAAAATGTTAAGAAAACTATCAAATATATCAAAGGACTGCATAAGGAATGGAAGACCGAAAAGGAGGAGGTGTAACTGAACTTCACGGACATAAAGGAAAAACCAACTGAAGGAAAAGGTAGAAAGTGTTATAAAAGAAGAGGGAAATCTGGTAAGGGAAACGGATGGCAAGAAAAAAGGTGCAGCTGTTTTGGGGGTTAATGAGGATTTAATGCCAGTCCGTCACATCTGAGAGAAACAGGAAAAAATGGTGGCCATAAAGACAATAAAGGAAGTTCAAGAGACAGATGCAGCATTGGATGAAGAAACTGAAGAGGCTCACAGGTTAGGAAAGTATGAAGGAGGAGGTGAGAGACCCATGAAAATCAAATTCAAGTCGCAGACTGCTTAAGAAGTTATTGTACAGTCATGGCAACCGGCTAAGAAAGAGGAGTTTAAGAAAATTTGGATCAGAAAAGATTTGAATGAGGGAGAAAGAGCTAAAACAAGTGAATTAAACAAAGAAGCCAAGGTTAAAATGCAAATGAGAACAGAGCGGGAGAAGAAGAAATTCTACTAGAGAGTTTTTGTACCTAAAGCTGAGGAAGTGGTACAGGAATGCAGCTGGGGAGGAAGAATCAGCTTAAAAGAAGTAAGTAAAGGATGGAAAGTTTCATACACAAATGTTACTGGGTTGATATCTTCACTTGACGAGACTAATGACCACCTGAGGGTACATAAGCCAGACATTATGGGATTGGTGGTAACTAAATTGAATGACACAGAAGATATCATAGGAACTGGTTAAGGACACTACAATGTATGGAACAGAAACACACTTCGAAAGAGGGGAGGTGGAGTAATGATACTGCTAAGGAAAGACATGGTTGTGGACAAGGTTGAAAAGGGTGAGGATATGGCAGAGGTGATCAAAAAAAGTAATGGCGGAAAAAGGGACCTCGCAGTGATCTATGTTCCACCCAAGACCAAAGCATGGACTAAGGGACAATATGAAGGAATGCTTACAGACACCAATGAATGCTTGGAAAGATACATAAACACAAGTAGTGACATAGTAATGATGGGAGATTTTAACTGTGAGAAAGTTTGCTGGGAAGGTTCGTACACAGAAGGTGGAAAGGAGTCATGGAGAAGTAAAATGTTAAGTATCGTACTGAGTAACATCATGACACAGTGGATTAGAGAGAATACAAGATTCAGTGGATATGAAGAACCCTTTGGATCCACTACTACTTAAAAAAAAAAAAAAAAAAAAAAAAAATCATCATCATCTGCACCTCCTTTCCCACCCTAGGGCAGGGTAAGGTGTAGCAATGTCCAGACAGCACAAACCTGCCCAATCCAAATAGGCCATGCTTCCATTCACTCATCATTCAAGCCCCTGGAATCCTGGCTCTACCAGATACGCCAAAAAAATTCACCACAGACGCTGCCATGCTCACAATAGGTGCCAAAATCCCATATTATGCACTTCTCCTCACAACATTCATCCACCCAGCTCGATCTCTTGCCAGTTCCCTAGCCTCACCAACTTCCAATCCTCTCTTCCTGTAACACTCATCCACCATATCTCTCCACCTTCTGCTTGGCCTACCTCGCCTCCTCCCTCCTTCAAATTCGCTCAGACATACCTTTTTCACCACTCTATTGTTATCCATTCTTTCCACATGACCATACCATCTCAGGAAACTCTCTTCGATTCTGGTGTCCACCAACTTCCTCACTCCACCCCTGTCACAAATCACATTATTTCGTATCCTATCCACCCTCTGTACTCTACATACATTCCTCAGCAGTCCCATCTCCACCACTCTTACTCTTGACTTTTTATTATCATGCCACACCATAGTCTCACACCCATATGTTAAAGTTGGCACTAACACTGCCTTATGTAAGCCTCGTGCAGCTGCAACACTCAAGCCTCTTTCTTATCAAGGCATTCATTGCACCAGCTACTTTTCTTCCTTGTGTCCCTCTACTTTCAACTTCTTTTGCACATTTTCCTCTCTTTTCTATCACTGTATGCAAGTACCTGAACTCTCTCACCAATTCCAGTCTTCCTCCATTCACTGTGACATCACACTGGGAGTCACCTTCTCTCTCAATAACCATCACTTTACTCTTCTCTGCATTTACTCTCAAGGCACGACACTCACAGACACCAGCAAAACTCTGCACTAGGCTACCAAGTTCTTGTCCGGTACTTGCAAGCAGTACTGCATCATCTGCATACAACAAATTTGAGATATTCGAACTATCACCATTCACTACCAATGCCATCCCTCTCTCCATTGCTTGTGTTTTTACTTCTCTCATCACACAACCTTGTCGCACGCCCACACTGATCATGACCCATTCATTTAGATGCCCATTACCCCTTACACATGCTTTGATACCATCATAAAAACTCTTGACAGCACCTAGCAGCTTACCATCTACACCATACATGCACAAAACTTTCCACAATCCCTCTCTGTCTACTTTGTCGTATGCTTTTTCCAGATCCACAAATGCCATAAACACCTTATGGTCCTTCTCACAAGCCTTCTCTGATATCTGTCTCACTGAATATACTTGATCCACACATCCTCTGCTACTCCTAAAGCCACCCTGTTCATTACTCACTAGGACTTCTGATATCTCTCTTACTTTCTCTATAATAATTCTTCCATATATCTTCCCTACCACACTCAATAAACTTGTGCCTCGATAATTTTTGCACTCATTTCGCTCACCTTTATTTTTGTACATGGGTACAATCACAGTCTTTTTCCACTCTGCAGGCACAGTTTCACTCATCCGTGCATTCTTACAAAGCTCTTCATTCCACTCTCTCCACTACATTTAAGCATCTCTGCATACACCTCATCAAAAAAAGGATATTATTGAAGAGATGAAATACAACTGCCCATTAAGAAAAAGTGACCACATACTCTTTGAGTACATAATTAAAGAAGAAAGAGATGTGGCAAGTTCAGAATCACATAGAAATTGACAATATAATTATGGTAAAGCTGATTTTGACAAGCTAAGAAAATACTCCACAGAAACTGTCTGGATAAATTTCAACAAGGAAAGACGTACAGGCAAACCCCAGTTTAACCCGCCGCATCCAGACAAATTTTTCACCAATCCTCCTCCCCCCATCCTGGCAGAATTTCGAAAAAAAATTTTGGGCTAAAACCTCCGCTTATTATTAGAAACATTGAAAATTCTGAGAGAAAGTGCTCAGTTGCGTTTACTGATACGGTACAGGTAACAGTACCTTCACCTTGGTACTGTGTTCTCTCAGGCCAGGCTCCAGAGAAAACGTTTTCCATGGGAGGGGTAACTATTCCAAACCATTGAAAGCTGGTTAGATATTTAATTATTTGGTACGAATTTATATGTAGCACAGGAGTATATTGGTTTTCAGACAATAATATAGGCGACATAAGCGTTGTTCACTCACCAAACACATCAACATATGGCACCTTCTTTTACGACATTACCGCCTCATCATTTCTCCTTCTTTCTTCCTCAGACTTGTTTCCTCCTTTGTCCTCCACCTCAGGAATCACTTTCACCTTGAATTTCGTCATTGGAGAGACAATGGTGCAACACGTCTTTACTGGCCAGGTCACTGCTAACAGGTGAGCTGCCGAGAAAATGGCATGCGGGGGGTGGAGGGAATCAGGTGGGGCCAGGCATTATCCCCACCTGGTGCTGGGTAGGGGAAGGTCTCCCACATATGCCTACCAAAAATCACCCTTGAAACTTGAAAAATGTAAATGAAGGACCTCGCAATTGCAAAATGTATGGATACGTTGTCGGGTGTCACTGTGACAAAACGTGGCAACTTATCCATACGTCGTCGGGATGCCTCGGGTTACTGATGCAATTGGTTAAGTATAAACCCATCACTAGGCGAGATAAAGTATCTTGGGGTAGACTTAACATGTAAAGTATAGAGATGCATTTTTGGGTTGGGTTTCCCCTCCAGCAAGTACTAAACCCACTCAAATAAGTCCAAAAAAAAAGTTTAGAGCCAATCTAAATGGCCTAACAGCTGTAAAAGAAGCTAACCTCAGCCAAAAACCAGTGCCTGTCTCGCTTGTACCCAGTCAAGGTCACTGGAGAATGTAATCTCGGACTCTTATTCAAACTCGGTAGAGAAGATGCACCAGCACTGTATCGAATCCCACCATCACAGTCCTGGGACAGTAAAATAAACATCTTTTATGCATAAAAATTATGTATGAATGATGCACAACCGTCCAAGGCACTAACTGCTGTGACAGAGAATCACTGATGCTTGACGGGGAATGCAATTAACGATGCGACCGGGATAGCCTTTTCAATGGCCCCACTTTATGTCATTTTAATTACTGTTCTGGTTGCTGAGCTCCTTTATTTTCTTCTCTCTTATTTTCCAACATTTATTTTGAAATTCCTTTGTATTCTAAAAGTGTTTCCCTTGAACAGCCCAAATGTAAACACATGATTTATCACTCAATGATGCGATCGGGATAGCCTTTTCAACAGAACCTCTTTGTGTCGTTTTAGTTACAGTTCTGGCTGCTGAGCTCCTTTATTTTATTCCTTATTATTTCCCAAAATTTATTTAGAAATTCCTTTGTATTTTCAAAGCATTTTTCCTTGAACAGCCCGAATGTTAATACATGATTTATCAATGTCACAGTTTTCATCAACGAAAGAAAAATTTACTCTTAAGGCTTTCACAATTACAGTACTAATATTTATTCAAAACTATTATTATGTATTCCATGACAGGTTAGATGTTCAATGGTCAAACACCAAATATTCTTCGTTGAGCCACCTAGTTGTCCACACTGTTTTGTACCTCGTCTGATGGGTGAGAATCTATACCCCAAATGACACTGTTCACTCCACCTATGAATAAAACACATTAATCTAAGTCTAAAAACAGTTTATATATCAACCTAAACACAAAATTTAAGTGTAAAAGATTATCAAAATTGGTAAATAAAATCAAAACCCATCGCAAAACCTGGGGTAGGCCTACAATAGGTGAGGCAGGGTGGTATTTCTACTCCCATCACTATTCCGGGGTATCACATCTAGGGGTATCATAAATTGCGGTTTGTCTGTACTCAAGTGGGAGGAGTTTTTAAGCATATACTGTACTAGGATGGAGTTGAAAGATACGTACCAAAGGTGAAGATCAAGGAAAGAAACAAGTAGAAGTGGTTTAAAAAGAGATGCGAAAAATCAAGAATGAAATGCAAAGAGGCTTAGAGAAGATGGAGATGAAAGAGAAGAAAAACAATCTATGGGAGAAATATAAACACTGGAAAGGAATTCAAAGAGAAGAAATTACAAGAAGAGTGTAGTAGACACATGCAAGGATGAACCAGTGCTCTTCTACAGATATGCACACGGAAAATTCAAAAACAAGGAAGGGATATACAGAATGAAAGTAGATGGAGTCATTTACGAGAATCCAGGAGCACTGGCTGAGGGGATGAACAAATGTGTTCAAACCATTTTACAAGAGAGAGTGAATTTAGTGAAAATAATGACAGACCCAAGGACTTAGTGTTGGAAGAAATACAAGTAGATATACAAGATATAATGAAATCCATGGAAAAACAAGATGTTAAGAAAGCACTGGGACCGGATGGAGTGTTTAACCGGATAAAAGATAAGTGTAGAAAGGAATTAGCAGGAAAGATACACGACATCATTATGGGCTCACCAGCAAAAAATGAAGTCCATCGGGACTGGAAAAGAGCAAATGTGGTCCCCATATACAAGGGACGAAACAAGGAAGAGCCACTGAGTTATAAGCAGGTATCACTAACCAGCGTTGTTGCAAAAATTGTGAGATTACAGTGAAAGACCAATTCAAATACCCTGAAGGAACTAATACAGTAACAGACTGTCAATTTGGCTTCAGGAAAGGAAGGTCATGTACTACAAACCTACCGTACTAAGCTTTTACTCAAGAGTGATAGACAGTACACAAGAGAGGGATGGATGGATTGATTGTGTCTTTTTGGACCTAAAGAAATCATCTGAGAAGGTTCCACACAGGAGATTGTTGTGGAAACTTGAACAGACAGGTCTAAAAGGAGCTTTACTTAAGTCGATGAAAGATTTTTTGGAGGACAGGGAGATGAAAACAGTTGTAAAGGACAAGTAGTAGGAGTGGTATAATGTAATTAGTTGTGTACCTCAAGGGTCAGTTTTGGCACCAGTATTGTTCTTGGTAAATGATATGGTGGAAGGAACAGACAGTTATATAAGTCTATTTGCGGATGATGCTAAACTATTAAGGAAAGTGAAAAATAAGGAAGACTGTAAACAGCTGCAATGGACCTTGATATACCTGTCTGACTGAAGTCAAAGATGGAAAATGTAGTTTAATGCAAAGAAATTAAAGTAATGGAATTTGGAATGAGTACAAAGAGACAAACAGGAAAATACAGAATGGGGAACAAATGGATCAGGAAAACTAAAGAAGAGAATGACTTAGGGGTACTGTTTTCAGACAACCTTTCAGCAAAAAATCACATAATCAAGATCACCAGAGATACATATAACCTTTTGAGAAATATAAGAGTTGTGTTTATTTATCTGGATAAAGAGATGATGAAAATGACGACTGTATCAATGATTCGCCCGAGGCTGGAATATGCAGCAGTGGTATGTGAGTGCGTTTGTGTACAGTAATGAGTAACCCATTGACTGCGGCTGTATCATATATGATTTCCTACTTTCAAAAATTTCGCCATCAGAAATGGCATGAAATAAATCAGCTGGCTACTCATGGCACCCTATAGAATATTGCCATACAAAGATTATGCATTTTTACGAGGAGCAAAGCTCACCTCAGCTACCAACAAAATGACGAGGGTAATGGTACAAAATCTTCTCAATGCCGCCACTGGCAGTAGCCCAAGCAAATATTGGATGAAATCTCTGGATGAGTGTAGTGATGATAGTGATACGTTGTTAGATGATGACAGTGATGGTTCAGATGCTGATTTACACCTTATCTGATCGCGAGATTGACACTGACGACACAGTGCAACCATAACACATCGTTTGCCTAGCACCACTGCACAGGAAATATTTACTACTTCACGGACCTGTTTCAGAGGTAATTTTTTTGTTTGCTATATTGTGTTGTATACCATCAAACTAGTGATTTTTTTCTTTATTTTTTGATGGTATTATTTTTTTTCTAATACTGTTTCTAAATAATCGAAAACTGCCGCACACTGGATGTATAAGTAAACAAACACTGATGCAGTGAATGGGGTAAGGATGGAAGGTGAGAGGGCGAAGAGCTTGAATGGGTACAACAAGGAAGAAAGGTTGCTCGTTCCATGAAGCAGTGATAAGAAACAGGGAAGTGAGCAGGAAAGTGAAAAAGTTACTGTATGACAATATTATTATTCCAACTCTAAAGTATGGAAATGAAGCTTGGACCTTCTTGGAGGGACACAAATCAAGGGTGAGAGCAGTGGAAATGAGTTACTTGAGAGGAGCTTGTGGAGTCACATGGAGAGACAGACTGACAAATGAGGAAGTGAAGGAGCATTGTGGTGTGAATGTGGATGGGGTAGAAAAAGTTAGGAGAAACACCTTGAGGTGGTTTGGCCATGTGGAGAGAATGGAGAGCGAGAGACTGATGAGGAGAGTGTATATGAGTGAGGTGGAAGGGGGGTAGAGGGTGGGGGAGGCTAAGAATGAGATGGAGGGATGGAGTGAAGAGGTGTGAGTGAGGGGGGTGTGAGATGGGAGTAGGGCAGTGACATGGCAGGGGACTGGGTGACATGGAGGAGATTTGTTTGTGGCCACTCTTTACACTACAGGATTAAGGCAGATGGTAATAGAAAGATAGACAGGCATGGTCACTACATAAGAAGAAGGATAAAAGAAGGATTGAAAAAATACAAAGAGCAGCAACGAAGATGATACCTGGCTTGAGAGAATTACCGTATGAGGAAAGACTGTCGAGACTAAATCTCCCAACCCCAGAAAAAAGAAAAGAATAAGGGGAGATTTGATTAATGTGTACAGAGTATCCAAGGGAATGGAGAAGCTTCATGGGGAGGACCTGTTTTTGTGGGAAGAAAGAGAAATGATGGGTCATGGAAAAAAAAAATTAAAATGGACCACAAGCCCAAGAGACATCAAGAAATACAGCTTCCCTTACAGAACTATTGAAGCATGAAACAACCTGGATAATGAGGTGATAAATGCCAAGGATATTCATGATTTCAAAACCAAGCTGGATGTAGTTATGGAGACGGGACAGTACGAGCATAGCTCTTTTCCCGTAAATCACAACTGGGTAAATACATCTAGGGACACACACACACACACACACACACTTGACAAGTATGAATAGAAAACAAATGCATGATGAACACATCATGGAAATTACAGATGAGCACAAGGGGTGGAAGAAAATTCTATCTATATACCTAGGCTGCTTCCCCCAAGGAAAGGGAGGTAGCCGAGACAGGACGACACACTCCCCATTTACTCATCCATTCAAACACATTCATTCGCATCTTAGCCCCAAGGGGAGAACGGACAGATTCTCACCGCACCACACCGCACAAGGGTCGACTGTGCAATGCAATCAGTGACATCTGCAGCAGGGCCCGACAGCAGAGCTGCTTTACCCCTGCCACATCATAGCAGACCCATCCCCTTACCCGCACCTGACCTGACTAGCTGATCAGACCAAATGCGGAAGAATATCCCCTAAGGGCTGCGTCATCACTTATTCATTTACAATTTCTCTCCATTTATTTCTGTCAAGCACAGCCACTCTTCCTTGCTCAACTGACATCCCTCTCGCATCCAGTGCTCTCTTCACACTGTCCATCCATCCTATTCGTGGTCTTCCTCTCAGCCTTACACCTCTCACATCAGATCTAGTTATTTTTTTCACCAATCGCTCATTATCCATTCTCTCCATATGCCCAAACCATCGCAACACCCTCTGCTCAACTCTACCAGCCATCTCCCGAACAACTCCAGTACTCCTTCGCACTTCATCATTTCGCACTCGATCCATACGCGTCACTCCACACACTCCTCAGACACCTCATCTCCTTTACATTCAAACTTTTCCTCTCTGCTACACCCATATTCCATGTTTCAGCCCCATATAATGCAGTCGGTACCACAACACCCTCATACAACCTTCTCTTTACATCTATTCTAAGCGAACGACATCTAAACACTTTTTTCATTCCTCCCAGCACCTTTCCTACTTCATTTATTCTAAACTTCACTTCTGCATCTATTCTTCCATCCACAGCAACATGTGACCCTAAATATTTAAAACACTCTACCTCCTCAAGCAACTCGCCATTCAAAGCTATATTCATCCCCCTACCATCTACCAACCTCGTACACTTTATCACTTTACTCTTACTTTCATTTACTTTCAATTTCCTCCTTTCACACACCCTTCCAAACTTCTCTACCAACTGTCTCAATCTCTCCTCTGAATCAACCACCAGTGCAGTATCATCTGCAAACAGCAGCTGCTTCAGATTCCACTCTCCACCATCAACCTTCACCAGACTCAGACCTCCACCTAAAACTCTTGCATTCACCTCCCTTACAACACCATCCATGTAAATATTAAACAACCAAGGCGACATCACACATCCCTGTCGCAGCCCCACTCTCACAGGAAACCAGTCACTCACAGCATTTCCCACTCTTACACACGCTCTACTATTTACATAAAAACTTTTCACTCCTTTTAGTAACCTACCATCAAGTCCATACAATCTTACAACAGGCCACAAAGCCTCCCTATCAATTCTATCATACACTTTCTCTAAATCCATGAATGCCCAAAACACATCTTTGCCTTTCGCTAAATACTTTTCACACACTTGTCTCACAGCAAACACCTGATCCACGCATCCCCTCCCTCTCCTAAAGCCACACTGCTCTTCACCAATCACTCCCTCTGTACCCTCTCTAACTCTCATAATTAACACTCTAAAAAATAAATTTTAGAACAGAAGAGAATGGAAAACCAGGAAAAGGTGGAGAAGGAAATGGTTAAAGTACTAAAAAGTAAAGAATCTTTAGTCAGGGATGTGGCAGATAAGAAAAAATGTGTGATAATTTCAGGATTGAAAGAAAAGCCTATGTCAAAATGATCAGAACGGAAAAAAGAAGAACAGAGAAGGGCTAAAGAGAGAGTATCAATAGTTATGGAGGATGACAACAAAGCTCAAGAAGATACTGAAGAGGAGTTTAGGCTGGGATGATACACAGAAGGATAGGCACGGCCACTGAAAGTTAAGTTTTGGTTGCAGGTCACAGTAAACAAGATCGTTAATAGGACATGAAAACTAGTTGACAAGGAGGGGTTCCAGAATGTCTGGATAAAGAGAGATGCAAATTAGGAAGAAAGAGCTAAAAGGAAGGAGCTTGTCAAGGAAGCTAAGGAAAAAAAAACAAGAGAATGAGGGAAGAGAAGACAGTTTTACTAGGGAGTTATGGATCAAAAATTGAGGAAGTGGTACCGACGGACAGAACAAAAAACATCAAACAAAAGTTTCCAATCGGTTTTCACTTGGGAAAATGTTTTTGTGGAGGGGAGGGAGTGACTAGAAATGTAGTGTTAAAAGATATAAAAGTGGAGGTGCAGGAAGTGTATAAATTATGGGAATGTAAGGAAAGCCCAAGGGCCTGACAAAATCTCTAATTGGATACTAAAGGAATACGGAGAACAACTGGCAGATGAGACATACGGCTTAATTGTGTGTTCTCGAGACGAAGGGAAAATGCCTCGGGAATGGAAGAGGGCCAATGAGGTACCAATTTACAAAGGAGGGAATAAGGCTGAGCCCCTTAATTACAGACCACTGTCTCTGACCAGCATGGTTGCAAAATTGTGCGAGAGAATCTTGAAACAGGTGTATTAAATATCTGGAGGAGATGGACATTTTGGCAGAAAGTCAATTTAGATTCAGAAATGGAAGGCTGTGTGTCTCTAATCTGCTGAGCTTCTACTCAAGGGTAACTGATGTGCTATAGGAATGAGATAGTTGGGTGGCTTGTGTACTTGGGTCCGGAGAAAGCCTTTGACAAGGTACCCCATAAGCAACTAATGTGGAAACTGGAGCACATGGGAGGAGTTAAGGGGGACCTCTTGGAGTGGATGAGAGACTTCACGAGAGACTAACAGATGAGGAGAGTAATAAAGAACAAGATGTCAGGGTGGAGGGAAGTAGCATGTGGAGTCCCACAGGACTCGGTGTTGGCACCCATACTGTTACTGATTTATGTAAACAATAGTTCTGGCACCCGTAACGATCCTGATTTACGTAAACGATATGGTGAATGGAATGATCATTTATGCAAGTCTGTTTGCCGATGATGCGAAGATCATGAGGAGAATAGAAGCTGAAGAGAACTGTACAATGCTGCAGGATGATCTGGACGGGATTTACGAGTGGAGCCAGGTCTGGGAAATGAAATTCAATGCAAGAAAATGCAAAATATTGGATATGGGTAATAAAATACAAAAAGGCCATCATTGAATTACTCACTGGGAATGCAGCAAGTCACAAGGCAAAAGAGAAGAGAAGGACCTGGGAGTGTTGGTCCAGGATAGTTTGTCACCCAAATAACACATTAACAAGATTGTCAGGGAGACATATAAGCTCTTGGCAAATATACGAGCGGCATTCAATACATGGATGAATGGATGAAAAAACTGACAGTGACTGTTAACAGCCCCAGGTTGATATATGTGGCTGTGATATGATGCCCACATAAAAAGAAAGATATAAACAAGATTAATAGAATACAAAAAGCAGCAACCAAGATGGCCCACAATCTGGCAGATCTATTGCACAGGGAAAGACAAAAAAAGCTGGGTCTACCTTCTGTAGAAGAAAGAACAGAGGGGGGAGACATGACTGCAGTGTTCAGGGCCATGATGTGAGTAGACAAAACTGACAGAGAAGATCTGTTTGTACGGGATGGGGGAGCAACAAGAGGACATGGAAAGAAACTGAAATGACAAGTTGCCTGAAGGATATTAAGAAATACAGTTTTCTATATAGATGCACTGACCTGTGGAGAGACATGGAAAGAAACTGAAAAGACAAGTTGCCTAAAGGATATCAAGGAATACAGTTTTCCATATAGATGCACTGACCTGTGGAATACCCTGGACAAAGGTATCATCCAGTCCAAAAACTTAAACGAGTTTAAAATTTGACTGGTTGAGACTCAGAGACGGAACCCCATGGGCATAGCTCGTTTCCTGTACACTCAATCCTCCCGTACTGCAGACAATAGGGACAGGACAAGGACCATGCTACTCAAACCCCAGTCACTCAAATACTATGCATGTATAATGGTACAATGTGTTCTGGCGACTTTCCAAAACTCTCACTTCTATCCTTCTTACCACCCCTACCCCATATAAATAAACCTCTACTTACACCCACCATCAGGTAACATTGAAAAAGATATAACTATGGTAATTAAGAACATGAATGGTCTTAAAAATAGCATTAACAAAAACAAAAATTGGGCTGTGGGCTGAGTACCCTTGTGCTGTTGATGCACAGCTCCCTAGCACTATCCCCCCTGCCCCCCCACCCACAATGTTGTTGTTGTCATAACGTTTCGCCTTCTCTTGTATCATGCTGCCTTCGGTATGGGCGTTAGGCCATATGCTTAGATGAAAATTTATGGGTTTCGCAGTTATAGCAGATGAAATGAAACGAATTGTTTGCTAACCTGAAAAAATTACTTTCATCCATGTGTTCTCGTAATTTAGCATTCAGTTTCACATTCTTCATTTGATTTTGTGCTTCCCACACATTTTGGAGTGACTTGGCATATGTCTAGTTCTTTCTCCGATGCTCCACATTATGCCCTAGAAGCCTCTCAGTCAGCTTTAGGACAACATTATGAACTTTCACTGCTGCCACGTTTGCATCACCAGGGTTCTCATGAACGATCTTTATCTTCTGGTCCTTCCACATTGTTCTGATGGTGCTTTCATTCATGCCATGCCTTTTTGCCATTTCTATGCCTCTTTCCCTGCTCAAACTCCTTTATAGTAGTTGTAGTAGTACTTGTTCCCTAGGCAGTCTGGCCGAACAGCCCGGAGTCCCTAAGGAAGGCCACAGCCGAGACCGGGCTCTCCCACAGAGCTCTCAAGGAGTGTATGTTGTGTTGTTGGTGAAGGTGATTGTGAGCAATGCAGTCTTCCATAATGTGCTTAATGGTATGGGGTGCTGTGTTGCATCCTGGACAGACATCAGCGATGGAGTCATCCAGCCTCTTCTGATAACTCAAAAGAGGGCTGGATGATGTCCACATCTCAGCCTGGCCAGGTGAACCCTGTCCTCATGAGGGAGGTAGGATTCAGAAGCGTGGTTATCAGGAGGCAGTGCATGCAGTAGTGCATTGTCTTTTAAGTGACTGAATGGAGAGGCGAGTGATTTGAGTATGGATATGCTACTGGAAGCTGGTTCGAGGTTGGCGACGGGGGAGAGATGACAGTATTTGTGTATGATATCGTGCCCTCCCTGTAAAGCAATTAACTCTAAGCCTTGGCCACCCCGTTTGGGATACATGGCGTCTGGCAACGAATGAATGAATGAATCGTGTGCTGGGTGTTGTTTTGATGTTCCTTGGTGTGTGTGGATGTGCTGCCATGTAGTGTAGTGGATGGTGTGGGTTTGTGGAGGCTGCCGGAAGAATTTGTGTGCCTCTAATGTCTAGATAATCTTTGACTATGAGGACTTTGGTTTCTTGGTGTAGGTGGTCTGTGGGTGTAGTAGCTGCACAGCCTCTGATTATTTTTTGGGCCTTGTTCTGTATGGTCTTTAGAGTGTTGTAGTGTGTTTGGCATATGGCCTAATGTCCTTTGTTATCTCACACTTCTGGGCATAATTTCTACCTGCCTCTTTCCCTGCTCTAACTCCTTTACACTCTCATACTTCTGGGCATAATTTCTACCTGCCTCTTTCCCTGCTCGGTCTCCTTTATTATCACATACTTCTGGACATACGCGAAGATGTACCGCTTTCTGGGTAGTTGGGGCTGATCAAGTGGCATGACTGTCATGTCCTCACTCCACACGCACGCACACACACACACACACACACACACACACACACACAAAATCTTACTCCACAGCGTTGGTAGAACTCGGTGTGATGCAAGGAAGGACTGATAGCCGTATGCTCTATCGGTACGAAATGTGTTGGGAAGTGTGATTTCAAACGAAGAATGTATAACTGAACGCTAGCTAATGAGATTACATGAATGCAAGTAAAATTTTTTTCTGATTAGCAAACACTTTTGTTCCATTTCATCCCCTAAAACCACAAAATCCATATAAGTGTGGGGTAAACTCAGTCAGACGTGAGAAAGTTCTGATAGCTGTATGCTCAGTCAGTCCGAAATGTGCTGGGAAGCATGAAATCGAACGAAGAATGTGGAACTGAATGCTGACTTACGAGACCATATGGATGAAGGAGTAATTTTATTCCAATTAGCAAAACATTTTTGTTCCATTTTGTCCCTTAAAACTGCACAACCCATATGAGCGTGGGGTAGAACTCAGTGAGGCGCGATAATGGACTAATAACTGTATGCTCAGTTGGTACCACATGTGATGGGGAAGCGCAAAATTGAACAAAGAATGTGGAAGTGAATGCTAACTTAAGAGAACACATGAATGAATTTTTTTTTCCCTCATTAGCAAACATTTCCAATCCATTTTCTCCCCTAAAATTGTGAAACCCATATGAGTGTGGGGTAGAACTCAGTGAGATGCGAGAATGGACTGACGGCTGTATGCTCAGTCCAGTGTGTTGGGATATGCAAAATCGAACAAAGACCATGGAACTAAATGCTAATTCATAAAAACACATGGATAAAAGTAATTTTTTTCTGTTTATCATACATTTTTGTTCCATTTCTTCCCCTAAAATTGCAAAAGGACTGATAGCTGTATGCTCAGTTGGTCCCAATATGTTGGGAAGTGCGAAATCAAATGAAGACTGTGGAAATGAGTGCTAATTTACGAGAACATATGGATGAAAGAATAATTTTGTTCTGATTAGCATATATTTTCGTTCCATCACGGGTATCTGTGCTGTTGTGCGCAAATGTTGATGCTCTGACAGATTGGGGCCAATGGTGCTTGGCAATGCGAAGCAACCACGTGCAATGAAGCCCATCATGAATACAGTAGTTTGCCTGTGGACTCTGACAGCAATACTAAGGCTTGGTTTACAGGCAGGATAACTAAGTCCTGGTGTTCTGACTGCTTTGAGCCCTCAGTCAAGGGGTACCAGATGAGGAAGCACAATGTGCAGCCAGGTGAGGTTAAGGCTCTTTTACTGTTGAACCAGGCCCCAGCCTATCCCTCTGAGGAAGTGCTGACAACCCACGATGGGGAAATCAAGGCCATGTTCCTGCCTGCCCATCCTGCAGCCCATCGGTCAGGGGGTAATAAACACATTTAAACGCCATTAAAGGAGGCTGATGCTGGCCGACATTCTGGTGGGTGAGATGGAGCCAGAGGAAGGAGAGGACACCAGATGGCAATGCAGTGTTAAGGCATGGAAGAAGTAAAACATGCATGACACTGTGCTAAATATCAGGAAGGCACAGGACTTTGTGGCCACCAGGACTCTTATTTACAGGTGGAATATGACATTTAGCCAGAGGGAGCACATGCAGTATCAACAAAAGGAGGCAGCAGATTCTGAGGTCTTCACTGCAGAGGAGTGCAGGGAGGCCTTTCACCAAGCAGGCAAGGATGAAGTGGGCATAGAAAACATCCATGAATGGATGGACATGAACACTGGTGACCCTGGCTACCACATCCAGTCTGAAGAGGAAATTGTGGCTGAAGTGACCGCAGCAGTCACCAGCTGAGGAAGAAGTCCAGCAGTCTACCAACAAGGTCAGACTGTCCCAAGCCAGGGACAGTGTTGACACACTTCTGGATTTCATCACCGACAGCAATCATGAAGATCTGCGAGTGTTTTACCCTCACCTGAGAGAAATGAGGACCAGCATTAGGAAGATCCAGAGGAAATGTATGCCCCTGAGCAGACCAAGATCAATGATTTTTTTCAAACCACCACTACCATGTAAACCTAAGGAAAGGACGGACAGTTGCACATCAGACATTTCCTTGCCATTCGACTCTACCCTCCCCACAACTGAATCTGATGTCTCTCTGCCCTTGACCTCTGCCCATGGGATTCCTACACCATCACCAACACCACCCCTGATGCTCCCCAGCCCCTCTGTCACGCCAGTACCACCTCTAGTGCTATTGAAGGGTGACTCGACAGTGACTAAACTACCCCCAGGCCTGTGGCCAGTATGGCTACCATACCTGTGTTGGGCATATTTCTGCAACAAGTGTAGAACTCCTACTTTTGGAGGTATGCCTTACTGTGTTTTCTATCCCTATTTACTATACAGGCAAGTCCCGGATAACGAGCAACCGCTTAACTTGAATTAGCAAACACAAGGTCTGGAAATTTGCACCACTGCCTGTTTAAAGAGCAGGTAAAATCCCCCCAAATCCCAACTTACAAGAATCAATACAAGTATTTTTATTTCATGTGTATTAACCCTTTACTCCTGCTTAAAATTGTCTGTCACAGGTGTTGGTGGTTGGTGAAGGTTACTTGGCTGGTTGTTCATCCCATCCCTATTTTACCCATAATTTATATTATTCTGCTTATATTAATGCTGTTTTCATATTTCAGGTGTATTACCCTTTTGTATTAACCCCTTATTCCAGCTTAAAATGATTAGAAAGTCAGTTTTGGTGGTTTGGGGGGAGGCTGCACGAAGCCCTAGCTCCCTAATCCTACTTTTCCCCTAAGTTCTTCACTTTCTTTGACGAGAATTCGGCTAACGAGCAAAATCCTTGTTCCCAATTAGCTTGTAGGTTCGGATCCCGCCTGTACTACAGTGCTTTATTTCATACACTACTATCCTCACCTTATTCTTTATGTATGAATATTTTATTACTAAGTTCAGTACTGTACAATATGTATCACTGTTAACATGCACACAGTAATGCCTCTTAAGTGTGGGTATTAATTATGGGTATAGACTGCTGTGTGTAGCATTGAGAGTTAGCATAGTTTGCTAGGTCCAAGTCTGCATTGTAAGGAACGCGGCCTGACCGTTGGCTTCAAGGACTGATCAGAAAGTTCCTCAGAAGTGTACCGGAAAAATTTCTTTTACACTGGACTTTAGTTATTGACCTCAACTTAGCAGAAAATTCGAGAAAACGGAGTAGTCGTTGGCTGAATTAGTTCGTTAAATCGAGCATCCACTGTAGTTAAATTATAGCAGTGGGTTGGGGGGTGGGGATTATCTGCAGATTCTGCTATTCGCAGGGATGTTTGAAACATACAGCTGTCAAAAAGGAGGACTGACTTATACACTTTGCACATTTCACTGAAACCACCCTCCCCTATGCCCAGACTCTGGATGGAGTTGTTAGTGATTTTCAACTGAAACATACCAGTATGTACTGTATATTCTATTTAAAGGCCCAAATTTAACAATAAATATCATGCAAGTAGGGTAGTTAAGTAATGATTGCTTGCACTGTTGATATCTTCTGCTTAAAAAAAAATATATAATGAATAAATATGGGCACATTAATTTTTTTTTAAACTCTGGATATGTAGTGTTAGTGGTGGAGGCTGAATTAGCCTGGCAGGCAGATTAGTACTGTACTGTGGTTATATAACTGTTTTGATGTCCTACTACTCCAAAACTTGCAGCCGTCATGAGAGTAGGATTGGGCCTTTTGATATAGGGTTCAGTCGCCAGCAAAGAAGTCTTCTCATCTGCTGCCCACATCAACAATAGTTCCTCATAATGCACTTTTAGAATTGATAATGAATTTTTACACCTTCTCAGTAATATAATTCTGTGCAAAAGTAAAGTTTTCTAGTTTCAATCATCTTTAATCTTAGGGTCACTTAACACAGTAAGTATTAATTTTATTTTTAACCCGCCCCATCCCAACGTTTTCTAGGCAGTGGTACGCCCCAGTCCTGACATTTTTGGACCTTTTTTTTTTTTGGCTCAAACATCCGCTTTTGGTGAGAAACATCGAAAATTCATAGAGAAATCGCTCACCTGAGGTTTAAAATACTCGATCTAGGTATGACTGGGTTTTTTAACAGGCTGGCACCAATGAAAAAGAGTTCTATGGGAGGGTAACTATTTTATCCACTCATAAACAGTATTTATTTATTTACTTGGTACGAATTTATATGTAGTACAAGAGTATATTGGTTGTCAAATAGTAATATAGGCATTATAAGCATTGCTTCACTCACTAACTCATCACCATTCATGACCTTTTTTTCCCACATTACCTGATCATCATTTCTGACTGTTTCTTCCTCTAATGCTATGTAAACTTTGTCCTCCACATTGTCATCGATTGGGGAATCACTCTGGCCCTGAATGTCTTTATTGGCCAGGTCACAGGTAACAGGTGAATTGCTGAGACAATGGCATGCAGGGAGGGGGAGGGGTTATGCGGTGTAAGGTACTGTCCCTGCTTGGCATCTTGCAGAGGAATAGAGGAAGATGTCCCGTGTATACGTGCCAAAAATCACACGCGAAATCACTCGCAAAAATTGAAAATTGTGCAAATTAGGGACCTTGGAATGTTGCCGTGTTAAGTCACGTCTCCGGGATATGAATGCACATCATGTGAGGACGTGAATTCACGTCTCCGGGACGCGGCGGGTTAAAAACCTGAAATTCAAATACCCTATATGTGTACATACAAGGAATGGACATCACAGGACTGAATAAGAAAGTGCATCAAACAGTAACGTACTATTTTTAAGAATTTTTCTGAAATACCTTGGATTATTTTTTTGAGCTCCTTAACTGTTGTGGTTTCTTTTGCATCTGTGAAGATTGTCGTTTTCTTCCTCCGAACCATCAAAAACACATCCTGGAAAAAAAATTTGAAGTTAATCATTAAGTTTCCAAACCAAACACAAGTAACTGGTGTAACTGTGCTCGAGGCATCCAACGCTTCCAATTGACAACATGGAGGTCTAAACACCACTGCCCTGTAACTGGCTAGTGCACTGTCTCAGAAAGGCAGATGGGTCCAAGTCCCACCAGTAACTACAACAAACTGTTCCAGCCCTAAATCTTGCCAATTAGAAGGGCTGCAGTCCCAAACAACTGTTACAACCAACTCTGAAAACAAGTGTTGATTCTGTTCCTCAAATTTTCATCTCTTTCCTCTAACAATACTATATTCATTTCCACTTACTAAACAGTACTATTGGCAATACTTACAGTTTAAGGAAACAATGAGGTACTGCAGAACACTTATTAATGAAGACAATTAGTTCCTGAAATCATTACGGCACATGTAATAATTTAACCCAAATAACAACTACATCTTAAATGTTGGGACCAACCGCCTAACCCCGGGCTTCTATGCTCCTCATGGGGCAATGTAAGATTGGATGATGGATGGACAACTACTGTCCAAGATGTTTATGGCCCCATTTCTCAAAGAATGTCAATAGGGTCTTATGATCTGCATAGCTGTATTTGCAAACTTGACATTCAAGGGGAGAAAATTACCACTATCATGGATATCTGCGTAACATTTGCACAGTAAAGGTAATTTCCTACAGTAAATAAAAAATTGCTTTGTGGTAGGTGGGGGCACTCACCATCTACTCACTTGATGTAGTGCTGCTCTCAGGTGTCTGCCCTTTCCACTCTTCCATCCTTCTTTCCTTCCATCCTCTTCTGTCTTCCTTTCCTTCATTCTTTCCTTGTCCTTCTGCCTACAGGTGACTTTACACTCCCTCTTCTGTTTTTCTTTCCTTCATTCTTTCCTCTTCCTTCTGGCTGTGGGTGACTCTACACTAAGTGACAAGCCAAATGGTTCCCTGTACACCTGGAAACCATGTACTATGCTGGGTGGTAACCATATAGCCAAATTTTGGCACCTGGTGGTTTAGTGGGTAATTATTGCACTCCAGTAGGATTGAAGCAGTGAAGGTTTATATCCAGGGGGTGGTTGGAGTTGATTGCTCATGTAATGCCACTCAGGGATGGGTGAGGCTGGTCACTCTCATCTTAAATGTCGGGACCAACTGCCTAGCCCTGGGCTTCTACGCTCCTCATGGGGCAGTGTAGGATTGGATGCTGCTGCTGCTGATGATGATGATAACGTCTTCTTCAGGATGCATGACAAAAAAAACTTCTGCACGACTTTTTTGTGCAAGATGGATACCTCTACTCATCCCAAGGGGATCGAGTGCAGCAGTTTCCATTTGTTCCTGAAGTTACAGACATGACAACAGAGACAATATTTGGTCAGTGACAGTGATGTAATTCCTCATTCAACACATTTTCTCTAAACGCACTTTTCACTGCAAGGCTGCTAATCAATATAAGAATACTTCTAACATATCATGCAAGTGTTCACTCTGAGGTCAGGATGTGCACAGAAGGGTTAGAGCTGACACACTAATACAGATCTTGACTATAATAAATCCCTATTTCTTTAACTTGATTAGGGAAGTTCACATTTATATAGTAAATACTGATACATATTACCACTACATTAATCAATTTTGTTAATCATTTGATGCCTTTAGCACGATTTTGTAACTATCTGTGAACATAATATCTCTTGCTGGAACACAACCCTCACTAACATAATTTTAACAGTTTTTAGGATCACACCTATCTTATAAGTGTTAAGAGATGAATTAATGTAATTATGTAAGTTTTAATGCCGCCAAGGGTCTCGGGGTGGCCCCCAGTCAGGTTATCTTAAGAGTTAACCTGTCTTTTTCCTATGGTTTTTAATGATTCTCTCCATTTTGACCATTAATTTCTGCCAGAAGTAACTCAATTTGGTGTCTGTCTCACCCTGAAACACCCTGATCCCCAAAGTCCCCCAATCTGTATTAGCATGGGGTGGGATCCTTAAAAAAAAAAAAAAAAAAAAAAAAAAAAAAAAATGAAAAAGGAATCACTACGAACCTTACGAAAAAGCTTTCAAAGTGGCAAAGGTGCTGGGTGAATATATATATATATATATTTTATGAAAATCTATGAAACAATGAACAAAAACTAATTACATCAAAGGTGACAATCACCATCCACTCAAGTGATTTAGTGCTGCCTATTTCTTTCTTCGCATTTATCATTCCTTTTCTGTGTGTGCCCTCTGCTCTTCCTGTTTCTCCCATCTTTCCTGTAACTTTTTATTATTATTCTTTCCTTTTCAGGTGGTTTTACATTAAGTGACAAGCATAATGGTTTCCTGTAAGCCAGGAAACCATTTACAGTGCTCAGTGGTAACCATATAACCAACCCATACCGGTGCCTGTTCCCTATGTGTCAGCAAGTGGGTTGGCAGAGGGTTAGTGCCCCTCCCAGAAAAACAACTCACTCAGAGACAAATCTCCATCCCCTGCAAGATTATGGCGTCTGGCATTAGACAAACAGATAGGCAACAGTACAGTACAAATGACGTGCACTGATAATGAAGGTTGGTAAATGTACAGTTTAGTTTAAACAGCGGGAGGACCTGACCAGTTCACTTCTTACAGTTTGTTTTCCATATTTTCCTTACTTTTGTGGTGGTACACAATTTCTTCATGGTGATTTGGTTTCCTGTTGTTTTTATCCATATTTTGTTTTCCCAACACTTGTTGTTTCTTTAGCGTATTGGCCCTAATGGTGGATGCGCTTGACTACTGAAATTCATTTGGTTTTCCATTTTGGTGTGTTTACTTAAGTTTACCATGGGTTAGGTTAGGTTAGACTGGGTTAGATTATGGTAAGATTAATGACACTGGGATTGGTTAGGTTTTGCTTTGTTAGATTAGGATTAATATGGCAAGCCATGCATTATTTTCAAATTCCCCATTGAAATAAGTGTTGACTGGAGCCTTTGTTATTTTTTTACAAATTAGCATATATAGTCAGCTTATTTCCAATGTCCGATTATAAAATGGTCATAAATAAGTCTCATTACTGTACTACATAGTGTGTATACACCTATAAGATTTTATGGAATATGAAGTACTGTATGTTAATTTAATCGGAGCCTTATTTTGCTAACTTGTATCATATTTTAATGGATGTCTCCTATCTGATCTATATATTGTACTCATAAAGATTTGCTCTATGATCCCACTTACCTTCACCATCCTATTGTCGTGTATTGATTACTGAACGCTCTTGACACTCAATACCGTTTTGGTGCACATTTTACCTTGCAAACATTTCAGTCCACATGCTGTGAGGTGTTACAATCTCTCGGGGGTCTAAAAGGTCAAAGCCCCTCAGTTAGGTTTCAATAACTCTGCAGTTAGACTTCCACTGCTATTTATGGTTTTTAACTTGTGTACAGGGGTAGGTGGTGGCGACCATCATTCACTCACTCGATGTAGTGCTGTCTACTGCATCCTTAGCCTTTATCATTCTTTTTCTGTGCCTGCCCTCTCTCTTCCTATTTCTCCTATCATTCCTGTCACTTCTTATTGCTTCTCTTTCATTTACAGGTGGCTTTACATTGAGTGACAAGCCAAATGGTTTCCTGTAAGCCAAGAAACCATTTACAACACTGGGTGGTAACCATATAACCAAACCATACGTGCTCCCTATGCGCCAACAAGTGGGTTGGTGGAGGGTTAGTGCCCCTCCCTGTAAAACAAATAACTCAAAGTCAAATGGCCACCCCTTAAGGGATTATGGCATCTGGCAATAGATAGATAGACAGAGCTTGTGTACATTTGAGTTTGTTTAGAGTACTGATGTCATGTCCAATTGGCAGGATCAGCAGTAAACATGCTGTCAGGAGCATTCAGGAGGCTTTTTTTAACCCCTATGTGGAATTTTACATGCGCCCCTGGCCGACGCTGGGGCCATTTTCTGAAGTTTCGAAAACTGATTTTTTTCCCTTGCCATATTGAAGAGGAAGTCTCGATGTACCTGGCAGTGCAAATTTCAGTTTCCTAGACCCATCCTGTGGTGTGCAATCAAACACAGAAGTTGTGTAAATTTAGGCAGCTGATACTAGTCACACGTAGGTATTGCAGTGACGCAACGTCACTTCTTTTTTTTACCAAAAAGTATTGTAAGTGGTGCTGAAAAGGTGTGAAATAACTAGATATGTATATTCTGAAGTTTTTCAGTACATAATATGCAAGGTTTGAATTTAAAAAATTATATTATGAATTTATTTTGCATTTTTTGGTGTTTATTGAGTTTATGGTAGTATCAACTTATTTTTGTAGTTTGGGTGGTGGAGTTTGTTGGAAAAGGGAGGCGAGAGTTTCTGTTTTCAGACCTAAATGAGATAAACGTCATCCCTTGAGTGTACAGGCCGGACAGTGAGGGTTAAAATGCAAAACGACCTGCCATTTGCACCTTGCAGGAGCTAATTAGCAGGAAGGGAAGGGAGGCCTTTCCACCCATGAAAGCATCACGTGAACACGGAAAACTTTCCTGTTATGTTTGTAAAAGGCAAAGAATGCGTAAAATGATTCAAAACAGTACAACAAACTTAAGCAAATAGGTAAAGTTACCAAGACAAAAATGTATGATCATGCCTTTTTTGTTTATGCCTGTATTTATTCATAATTGTAAACAGGGTGGTTGTGTGTGTTTTGCAAGGGAGGACAATGATTATATTTTCTGTCTGGGTTGAGATAATGGGTGTAGTTGTGCTTGTTTAGGTATGGCCATGAGTGAAAAAATAGAAAATTCACTCATCACAGCAGCAGGCTCTGAACTGCTTGATGGGATGTATGAGGGTGTAGTGTAGGTCAGCCTGAAGACGCTCAGAACGTTCATTCACTTTCCCCCAAGTTTTTGCCGTTTTTTATAGGTCACGCTCAAACAACGCCTGCAGCCATTTATCGGCCAATTGTCATTCGATGCCGGCGGCCATGAAGGGGTTAATATCACATAATGTCACTTGATGTAGTGCTGCCTACTTTTCCTTAGCCTTTATCATTCTTTTTCTGTGCCTACCCTCCTCTCTTCCTATTTCTCCCATCTTTCCTGTCACTTCTTATTGCTTTTCTTTCCATTACAGATGGCTTTACATTGAGTGACAAGCCAAATGGTTTCCTGTAAGCCAAGAAACCATTTGCAATGCTGGGTTGTAACCATATAACCAATCCATACGTGCTCCCTACGTGTCAACAAGTGGGTTGGTGAAGGGTTAGTGCCCCTCCCATAAAACAAATAACTCAGAGTCAAATGGCCACCCCTTACGGGATTAGGGCGTCTGGCAATAGAGATAGATAGATAGGGTATACCTTGTTTGTTCTCTTCAATATTTTCCCTCCAAAAATAAAATGTTCATCACCTGTGAGGTACAGTACGTCCTCAATTTAATGAACTCATTGTAACGCAAGCCCACAATTGTGAAATTATTTTTTTCTGTTATTTTTGTCCTATTTAACAGAAAATTTCCCGATAAATCAAGCTTAATTCTGTCAAGGAAATTCCGTACACAATAATGCATTTCAGGGGGTATTAATTATGGGTTCAGACGGCTGTGTGTCCAAACTCGGTAGAGAAAAAGCGGCAGCATTATATACAATCTGATCATCAAACGGTCCCAGGACAATTAAATAAACATGTTATGCATTATAATATAAGAATGATACAGAATCGTCCAAGGTGCGAACTGTTGTGATGGAGAATTGTCGATGTTTTGATGGGGAATGCGACTGATGATGCAATCGGGATAGCCTTATCAATGACCCCTCTTTATGTAATTTTTGATACTGTTCTGATTGCTGAGCTCCTTTATTTTCGACTCTCTTATTTTCCAACATTTATTTAGAAGTACCTTTGTATTTTCAAAGCGTTTTCCTTTGATCAGCCCGAATGTAAACACATGGCTTACTGGTGTCAAAGTTTTCATCAGTGTATAAAATATTTACTCTCTAACATTTTCTAATTATTAAAATCTATTTACAATTACTATTATGTATTCCATGATAGGTTAGATGACAGTTCAATGGTCAAACACGAAATATTCTATGTTGAGTTGCTTAGTTGACCACAGTTTTGTACCTCATCTAACAGGCGAGAATCCGTACCCCAAATGACAATGTTCACTCCACCTAAGACTAAAACACATTAAGTCTAAAAATAGTTTATATATCAACCTAAACACAAAATTTAAGTCTAAAATATCATCAAAATTGGTTTAAAAAAAAAAAAAAAAAAAAAAAAAATCACAAAACCAGGGGTAGGCCTACCGTAGGCAGGGTAGGGTGGTATTTCTACCCTCATCACCATTCCGGAATATCGCATCTAGGGGTACTGTAAATCGGGGTTTGCCTGTATCTCCTTGCTTGTGATCTTCAAACCTTTCTTAATACCTCCTAATGATCACATCCTTATTTACTATAAAAAGCAATGGAGATAGCACACATCTTTGCATCACACTAGTCATTACTTCAGACCATTCATCTTTTTCGTATCCAGTCCTAAACATGACAGGGACTATCTTTCATAATTTTCAATTCATTTACAATACCCAGATCATCATCATCATCATCCAGACCTCCTTTCCCACCCTAAGGCAGGGTGAGCAGTAGCAATTTCCAGCCAGCCCACATTTGCCCAATCCAATGGGCCACGCTTCCATTCACTCATCATTCAAACCCCCAGAATCCTGGCTCTATTGGATACGCCAAAAACATTCACCACATTCTATAGCTTCACATAAACGTGTCCAATTGAGTCAATCTGGATGCTGCCACGTTAAAAAGGGGTGCCAAATCCCTGATCATACACTTCTCCTCACAACATTCATCCAGCCGGCTTGATCTCTTGTCAGTTCCCTAGCCTCACTGACTTCCAAACCTCTCTTCCTCATACATTCATCCACCATATCTCTCCACCTTCTCCTTGGCCTATCTCGCCTCCTCCCTCCTCCAAATTTGCTGAGACATACCTTTTTCACCACTCTATTGTTATCCATTCTCTCCACATGACCATACCATCTCAGCACACTCTCTTTGATTCTGGTGTCCACCAACTTCCTTACTCCACATCTTTCACGAATCACATTATTTCGTATCCCATCCACCCTCTGTACTCCACATACATTCCTCAGCAGTGCCATCTCCACTGCTCTTACTCTTGACTTTTCATTTTCATGCCACATCATAGTCTCACACCCGTATGTTAAAGCTGGAACTAACACTCCTTCATGTAAGCCTCGTGCAGCTGCAACACTTAAACCTCTGTTTCTTATCAAGGTATTCATTGCACCCGCTACTTTTCTTCCTTGTGACACTCTACTTTCAACTTCTATTGCACATTTTCCTCTCTTCAAACTTTTCTTCCTTGTGACACTCTACTTTCAACTTCTATTGCACATTTTCCTCTCTTCTCTATCACTGAATGCAGATACTTGAACTCTCTCACCAAATCTAGTCTCTCTCCATTCACTGTAACATCACACTGGCAGTCACCTTCTCTCTCAGTAACCATCACTTTACCCTTCTCTACATTTACTCTTAAGGCACGACGCTCACAGCCCTTGGCAAAACTCTGCACTAACCTACCAAGTTCTTGTCCAGTACTTGCAAGCAGTACTGCATCATCAGCATACAACAACTCTGAGATTTTCCATCCATCACCATTCATTACCAATGCAATCCCTCCCTCCATTACTCGTGTTTTTACTTCTCTCATCTCCCCATCCATATATTTATTGAACAACCAAGAGGACATCACACAACCTTGTCGCATGCCCACACCAATCGTGAACTATTCACTTAGATGACCATTAACCCTTACACATGCTTCACTGCCACCATAAAAACTTGACGGAACCTAGCTGCCTACCATCGACATCATACATGCGCAGAACTTTCCACAATCCTTCTCTGTCCACTTTGTCATATGCTTTTTCCAGATCCATGAATACCATAAACACCTTATGGACCTTCTCACAAGCCTTCTCAGTTATCTGTCTCACTGCAAATATTTAATCCACACATCCTCTGCCACTCCTACAGCCACCCTGTTCATCACTCACTAGGACTTCCGATATCTCTCTTATTTTCTCTGTGATAATTCCTCCATATACCTTCCCTGCCACACTCAGTAAACTTACGTCATGATAATTCTTGCACTGACTTCGCTCACCTTTATTTTAGTACGAGGGTACAATCACAGCCTTTTGCACTCTGCAAGCACAGTTTCACTCATCCATGCTTCTTTACATATCTCCAACAAGGACTTCATTCCACTCTCTCCACTGCACTTAAGCATCTCTGCATACACCTCATCAACCCCAGCTGCCTTCCCATTTTTCAGCAGCTTCACAGCACATTTCACCTATGTGAGTGTCACGTCTTCTGGTACTGCATTCCTTCTCTGCACACCCCCAAAACCAATCATGTTTACAGCTGCTCTGCTCTCTGTATTCCCATTCATTAGGCTTTCAAAATATTCTTTCCATCTGTTCCTTACTTCATCCCCATGGGTTAATTATCTACCACCTACATCCTTCACACCATCACATTTCTTTCCGCTTTCACTTCCACATTTCCGCACCTCTTTCCAGAATAACTCCCTATTTTCAGAGTACTTCTCACTCATTTTGCTTCCTAGATCATCATTTACCTCCTTCTTTTTCCCCTTTTTGGTAGGTGGTGGCGACCATCATCCACTCACGATGTAGTGCTGCCTACTTCTTCCTTAGCCAGTATCATTCTTTTTCTGTGCTTACCCTCCTCTCTTCCTATTTCTCCCATCTTTCCTGTCACTTCTTATTTCTTTTCTTTCCTTTACAGGTGGCTTTACATTAAGTGACAAGCCAAATGGTTTCCTGTAAGTCAAGAAACCATTTACAATGCTGTCCTCTAACCACTTTAGCCACTTCTTCCTCTTTTCCTCCACTGCTTTCTTAACCTCCTCAACCCACTATGCCATACCTTTCTTCTTTGCTGTTACTCTTGCCACACCACACACTACTTTATCATTCCTGACTAAGCAATCCCTATATGCATTCCACAAGCTGTCCACATCCATTTCATTCCAATTCACTGATTCTAACTCCTCCTCTACTTTGGTCCTGTAATCATCTGCCATTTCTTTGATCCTCAGCTTCTCAACTTTCAGTCTTTCTCCCTGACTGCTCCTCTCTCTCCTGATCCACCTCACTCCTCTCAGCTTGATCTTACATAGCACAATCATATGATCTGCCAGACCTCCACATCGTCCTCTCACGGCCTTCATATCAGCAACCATTCTCATCATCGACCTCTCTACGAGCGCGTAATCAATCAGGCTTCTTTCAACACAATCCTCGTTCCCTCTATACCATCGTTTATGTTACTAAAGACTGTGTAACTCATGACACCCAAATTATGTGAAAATAACTTGTTACTCAAGAGCAAGAAGTTACAGTATGTTTGTTGACATCAGAGGTGGTGTACTGCAGTGGGCAATAGGCCAATTCAGACTCAGTAGGACAGAAGTTGTGGAAGCAATGAAGAAAGTTAAATCGGGGAAAGCCCCAGGAACTGATGGAGTGTGTGGTGAAATGCTGAAGCATGGGGGAGAGATAGTAGTAGAATGGATGTGGAAGATGTGCAGATTGGCCTGGGAGGAAGGTAGAGTCCCGGAGGATTGGAAGTCAGGTATAATTATTCCCTTGTACAAAGGAAAAGGGGAAAAAGAAGTGTGTGGTAATCATAGGGGAATTTGTCTTCTTAGTATAAGAGGAAAAGTGTATGGTAGGATACTTATTGACAGAGTTAGAAGAACAGAGAAATTAGTTGGAGAAGAACAGGGAGGCTTTAGGAAGGGAAGAGGTTGTATAGATCAGATATTCATTCTTAGATCTTTAGTGGAAAAGTTTCTAGAGAAGGGAAAGAAGTTGTATGCGGCTTTCATGGATTTGGAGAAAGCATATGACAGGGTGGATAGACAAGGATTGTGGAAAGTGTTAAGAATATATGGAGTAGATGGGAAGTTGTTGAATGCTGTGAAGAGTATGTACGATGGTGCGAAGGCTGCAGTGCGTGTGGATGGTGAACTAAGTGAATTTTTCTCTTTGAAAGTTGGGTTGAAACAGGGATGTGTCATGTCCCCATGGTTGTTAAATCTGTACATGGATGGGGTAATAAAAGAGGTACAAGGTAGGGTAGTGGATGTTGGAGTGGCCCTGGTGAGAGAGGATAGTGTTTGGAAACTCCCTGTACTGTTGCTTGCAGATGATACTGTGCTGTTGAGTGAAGACAAGGGGGAGCTGCAAGGCTTGGTGGATGAGTTTGGAAGAGTGTGTAAGAAACGGAATCTAAAGGTGAATGTAAGGAAGAATAAAGTGATGGTCTTTGAGAGAGGTGAAGTCGGTGAAGTCAGTGAATGTACAGCGAGGTTCGATGGTGAGGAATTGGAAAATGTGAGTACGTTTAAGTACTTGGGTAGTGTGATGAGTAAGGATGGAGGTTTGGAGGGTGAAGTGCTTGAAAGGGTACAGCAGGGAAGAAAGGTTGCTGGTTCTTTGAAAGCAGTGATAAGAAACAGGGAAGTGAGCATGGAAGTGAAAAAGTTACTACATGACAGTATTGTGATACCAACTCTAACGTACGGAAGTGAAGCTTGGACATTGTTGGAAGGACAAGTCAAGAGTGAGAGCAGTGGAAATGAGTTATTTAAGAGGAGCCTGTGGAGTCACATGAAGAGACAGGCTGACGAATGAGAATATAAAGGAGCGTTGTGGTGTTGATGTGGATGTGATAGGAAGCGTTATGAGGAACACACTGAGGTGGTTTGGCCATGTGGAGAGGATGGAGGGTGAAAGACTGACGAAGAGAGTGTATGTGAGTGAGGTGGAGGGGGGAAGAGGGAGGGGGAGGCCGAGGATGAGATGGAGGGATGGGGTGGAGAGGTATATGAGAGTGGGGGGTGTGAGTTGGGAGCAGGGCAGTGAAATGGCGGGGGACAGGGCGACTTGGAGGCGATTTGTTTGTGGCCACCCCAAACGGGATTGAGGCGTCTGGCAATAGATAGATAGATAGATAGACTCAGATTCAATTGTCCCCAAACATTTCAGGTTACAGAAAATAAAAATGACAGTGATGTAACAATCAGAGCCATTTTCTTATAGACCTACAGTATGTTCTACAGGAAAATTATATAGTATATACTAGACACATCCCAGGTGATTAACATTTAATTTTTTATTCAAAAAAATGTTCGAAAACAAATGAAATATATCTACTTAGTGATATTACTGAAAGCTGCCCGAATGCCCCCGACAGCTTATTTACTGCTCATCCCACTGACTGAACATGACGTCAGCATACCAAATAAACTCAAATGTACCAGTATACAATATAAAAACTAATAGCAATGGAAGCCTAACTCAAGCAGTTGGAACTTAACTGGGGGCTTCATCTCCCAGATCCCTCCCCTAATGATTATAATCTACTTCACAGCATGCAAACTAAATGTGCATT
This sequence comes from Coenobita brevimanus, assembly GCF_032717465.1. Taxonomy (NCBI): domain Eukaryota; kingdom Metazoa; phylum Arthropoda; class Malacostraca; order Decapoda; family Coenobitidae; genus Coenobita; species Coenobita brevimanus. Next base: position 34,896,909 of record NC_137056.1, on the reverse strand, counting down.
AGGTAAAACCTGCACTAAAATACAGTAGTGTAGCATCCACAGGGGTGATTTGGACCGAGTTTTTGACAAACTTTTATATTGTTTACATATATACTGAACTACAAGGCTCAAATTTTAATACAAACATAAATGAATCAATACCTGTATGACAATATAATTTCAGTTATTTTCATATGCAATTTATATAGTTACATATCCAGAAATGTGGACCACATTGTGCAACAAAATGGGGTGATATGGTCTGACACTAAGGGGTGATTATGGACCACAAGAAAAATCATACTTTTGATTTTATTAGCTAGCTAATTAGTCTCCTTGGTTATATTTCTTAGCTCAGTCAACCTACTGGGTCCTAGGATGCTACCTTAACTGAGAAAAAAAAAAAAAAATCTGGCATTAGCCAAAATAAAATCTCTTGTTAGCCTGAATAAAATGAAGTTTAAATTCATTACAGAATGGGTTTTTATTCAAATGTTGAAAATCAAGCTAATTCCTTTTAAACAATAGCTATGCTTATCTAACAAGCAGAAAGGTAAAATTCCACCGTCCATTTAAAAAAAAAAAAAAAAAAGCTAATTGGATTATTTACCTTGGAAAACCTACATTTGCTGATTTAGCTACATAGCACTTGAAGCTCGTGTATGCATTTTTAAGCTCTGTAACTGAAAAAGTGAAAAGCACTGTGCCCCTTACATCCAAAGGACCATGAGAAATAAATTTTCAGGGGACAAAGGAGATATCATCCCTTAGAGGCCAATCAAAATGATTGGTATTTGGCTTATTATACAAGAACATCAGGGTTACGTCATCATTGTTTATATCTGTCACCCTTCCAACATAATACTTCTTGTCAAAATACACTGCATAGTATTTATTCATAGTAATGTTTCTCTGTATATCTGAATAGTATTTTTCTATTCGCTTTTCCATTCCATGTTTCTCCTCTTCCACCTCTGATCTCTCTCTGCGTGGCTCCTCTTCACTCTCACTGTAAGATAGCTACTACGGGTGTCAGTCCTTCTTCCTATACATCTTCATTCTCAACTTTCTCAATCACCCTTTTCTTTCCCTGACCTTTCGTCTTATTTTTTTTTCAGCATTTCTTTTTCTCTCATTTCCATTACCTCTATAAATTCATCACTTGTTATAGGTCAACCTTTGCTACTGGAATTATTCTCCTTCAAACCTTTTTCCCAGAAGCAGCCACAGTGGATCTTACTGGATGCCTCCTAACTGGAGTAGCATGGATGTCTTCAAAATCTGACTCATTAGTCTGATAGCAGAGCTGGACCACAATCACCCTAGCGATGAATTTTCACCAAGGTGATTATGGTAAAAAAACAGGAAGAGCTAGAGCTTTCATGATTATTACAGGTGAAAGCAGAAACAACTATTATATGATATAATTTTCATAGAGACTGACTCATTCAATTTTGCACAGGAACAAAGTTTGTCAAAAGCGCTGATTTTGTAAACAAAAGTTTGCAGACAGTTTGTGTTGCACCATTTTCATATTTCCTTTCTGGTTCCTCAGTTCTGTAACACATCGAATTTCGCATTCATAATCACCCCGTAAATGTGAAAATAGTTGCTTTACTATACTGGGTGTTCAAAACTGCATATATGTTACGTATCTAGATACCAGTGACCGAAATAGGAAGGTGGACTGAATCAACCTGGACCACTTTATGGTCTGAATCACCCCTGTTGGTGTTAGTGTGTTAAGAGCATTTGTTAATCATGGCACATTCAGCAACAGGTGCATTTGTATGCCTGGAGAAATGCCAGATGTCACCAATATATTAATTTTTCAGATGGAAAAAAAATCACATCATCTATCTATCTATCTATTGCCAGATGCCATAATCCCCTAAGGGATGGGCATTTGACTCCGAGTTATTTGTTTTACGGGGAGGGACACTAACCCTCCGCCAACCCACTTCCTGAGACATACGGAGCACATATGGTTTGGTTATATGGTTACCACTCAGCATTGTAAATGACTTCTTGGCTTACAGGAAACGATGTGGCTTGTCACTCAATGTAAAGCCACCTGTAAAGGAAAGAAAAGCAATACGAAGTGACAGGAAAGATGGTAGAAACAGAAAGAGAGGAGGGCAGATACAGAAAAAGAATGATAAAAACTAGGGAAGAAGTAGTCAGCAATACATCAAGTGAGTGGATGATGGTTGCCACCACCTACCACTAGATGTCAGGCAATAATTGAATGTCCTTTTTCATGCACCTTACATATTGTAAAAATATATATAGTCTACTTCTCTTTAAAACAGTATTGTGACAATGCAGCATAAAAAAAAAAAAAAAAAAATCCACAGCAGTTGCAGCCTGGTTTATGCATGCATAGAAATATATATCTTTAACCAATGACAGAAGTTGGTTATAATTTATACTAACAAATTAAACTCCCTGTGAGTAAGAATAAAACTTAATTCACTTCAAGAAAGCACGTCGATATTTAGATGCTGCCTCTGGTACAACAAGTTTTCCGAGCAAACCAAAACAGCCATCTGTCTTCACTCGCACTGATCTACTCCATCAGTTGATCTGTGTATGCTTGCTTCAGACAGCTGGCAGCACTAGGCTCTGATACACCCTAACATTTTAGAGTCAAATAAATATTAAACTATGGATAGACCATACGTGCCATTTTTTGTACATCAAATACAATATACAAATGTCATTATTCATATGCCTCTTTTACTTCTTACAGTTCAAAAACCGGCTTATTGGCAGATCTTGTCCTAACCTTCTTAGGGAAGAATATGTAAATACAGTAATCCCTCTAATATCCGAACGCCCAATATCCGAACATCCCCACTAACCGGACATAATCCTCCTGGGATCCAATATTCCCAAAATGGGCCAAAAACTGCAAAAAATTCGAAAAAAATCTGACTTTTTTCCCTCCCATAATTTGAAATTCCCGCCTGGCGCCAAACAGCTGTTACACCATGGTCCCTTCACCCCTTCCTTCCTCCCCCTCCCCCCTCCCCTGTCAGGTTGCCATTTGGTATTTTTCATTACCAATTGTGGGCCAATTTGGTAATGAAAAATTCGTTTGGTAATGCATTAGAATAATGCATTACCAAATGGATTTTTCACATGTATGAGGATACACAGGATGGAGATGGTGGATTGTTTGCTCTCTCTGATTAATCTGCTACCCTACATAGTGTGAAAATAATCAACATGGTGTTAGTTATAAGGAGAGTGATTACAAGTATTTCCACTTGGTAATGAAAAGTTATATTTGACAATGAAAGTTGAGGAGATTGGTAATGTGGCTGTTGCGATCTGGCAACTCTGTTACTCCACCAACATCAACAGTCACAGCTTAACTCCGATGGAGAGCAGATACTCATAACAGTGCAAGCCACAGGTGCTTGTTTTTTGTGAATAAACAGTGAATAAACTGCAATACCTTGCCACTAGAACACACAGGAATTTACAGTGTTGTGCAGTGTTAAGAAATTAGAGTTTAGAGTGCAGAGGATTAACTGTGGACTGCAAACTGGCGGTTCAAACCAGTCCAAGACCAAGGGACTTGCAAGTACCCAGAATGTTTAATATTGTATAAACTCACCTCTAAAACCTCATTTTATGGTTCTTTTGCATTTATTTCAATCTTTTATGTCCCTTATTGGTGTGATTTGGGTCTTAAATAGGTGCAATGCATGTCCAGAGGGAGTTGTATAGGTGTTTTTCAGAGTTAGGATCCATAAGTACTAGTCCATAAGCTGGGGCCCAATATCCGGACAGGACCACTATCCGGACCTGCCTATGGCTCTATTGATCCGGATATTGGAGGGGTTACTGTACTGTATACAGTAAGCCCCCGCGTTTGGCGAATTTCAACTTGGCGAAATTCACTTTTGGCGGTAGGGTGGCCACGGACCACCGAATGCACGCTTGGCGATTTGAATTCAAACTTGGCGGTCCCCTGGCGGTCCCCCCAACTCGATGTGCCACAAGAACAGCCCCAAAAGCAGCCACAAGAACAGCCGCAACCTCCCCAGCCACCCCAACCTCCCCAGCCACCCCAACCTCCCCAGCCAAGCTTCGCTGCCCTCTTTAAGCTGGATGCTGACTTTTCTGGCTTCGATGAAGTGGATGATCAAGCAAGACAAATGGTTGCTAAGGGGGTTATGGGGGAGGAGGGGGAGAGTGATGAGGAAAGTGGTGGTAGCAACTAAGCTGCCCCCACTGCCACTCCGACGTCCCCAGCCAAGCAAGCCTATCTTCACTCTATTTACGGTTAGTTACAACCTTTATATCATGTCTTATTAGCTTTATTTATAGTTTATTGGTCTGTTTTCTACATGTGTACAGTATTAATATGTGAAGGCAAAAGATTTTATTTCAGCTCGAAAGATGGTGTTTTAGGGGTCAAAAGGGGGACTTTGGCAATGACCAAAGACTGATTGAGGCACTTTATAGGCAATTTATATGGTAAAAAGAACTCGCGTTTGGCGAAATTCGAATTTGGCGGTAGTTTCGCCAGACTAATTGGATCGCCAAAAACGGGGGCTTACTGTACTAGTTTTTCGATGATATTTTGGGTGAAGTACCATAATTAAGGTGATTTACATTTTTTAAAGCTATTTGCTTAACCAATATTGCAATTATCGATCAGAAAAATAACATCGAAGTTTAACAAAAAACCCCCTTAGCCCGTAGAAACAAAAACAAGATATAGTTTCTGGTGGCGTCTCGCAGATTTTCCACTCTGCGCGAACACTCCTATTGTCAAAAGACCATGCGATGGCAAAGGTAGATGCGATCATCAAGCAGATTTTCATATACATCACAGAGAAGATATCCACTGAGATATGATACAAGTTATCAAAATAGCATTCAGTGATTAAATCAAAATACTTCATAGTCCATAATATCCAAGATACACTACATGTAGTATGAAGTTCAATATGGAACTTCCTAAAAAAAAATAAATAAAAAATAAAGCCCACCACGTATGCTTTGTTAACCCAAGGCGTCCCAACTACGTATGGATAGGTTCCCACGTTATGTCATGGTGACACCCGACAACGTATCCATACGTTTTGCAATTGTGAGGTCCGTCATTTGCACATTTTTCAAGTTTCGCATGTGATTTTTGGTATGTATAAGCAGGCAAGGTGCAATGAGAAGGAAAATAAGGTATGGTCCTTCTGGGGAAGGCACGAGTGGTGTGACGGGAGTAAGGGGTGAATGGGAAAGTGGTGTGACAGGAGTGAGCGGTGAAAGGGAAACTGGTGGGGGGAGGGAGGCAGTACAAGCACATGGTGTACGTGGGCAGCAGGCAGGTGAGAAGGAGCCGCTCCCTAGCACGTTTTACGCCCCGCAGTATTCCCGCACTTCCTTCCCACAGCCCCATGATGTGAGGAAAGGAAGGAAAGGGAAGGGAAAGAGGAAAGGAAAAGAGAGAGGGAAGAGGAGCGCGAGTGGGGAAGGGCACCGCTCTCCTCCTCCCCAACCTCCCCCACCATCCTCTCCTCCCCACCCTGACAAGGAATACCACACCTTGTTACATTACTGATATTGTGTATGCTTCCGATAATATAACGCTCACTGTAAAAGTAAGGCCTGTACATATGCGATAATATGATGCTCAGTATAACAGTAAGACCTGTAAGAATGTGATAACAATTATATAAAGAGGAAACGGGTGCAATGTTCGTGGAAACGTATTATATAAGTTGAAAAATAGAGTGTAAGTTGAAACAAGTCATAGCGACTTCGCTCACTATGTACACATGCGATAACACGATACTCAATATACAGTAATCCCTGTACTTTCCGGACGCCCACTTTCCAGACACCCCACTCACCGGACATTGTGGACCTGGACCTTCAGAACCCAAAAATGGCCAAAAAAAAGAAAAAAATCCCAAAATAATCCAAAATTTTCCCCACCCGTAATTTGAAATTGCCACGCGTCACGGAACAGCTGGTACACCACGGACCCTTCACCCCTTCCTTCCTCCCCCCTCCCCTGTCAGGGTTGCCATTTGGTATTTTTCATTACCAAATGTGGGCCAATTTGGTAATGAAAAATTCTTCTGGTAATGATTCAGAATAATGCATTACCAAACGGATTTTTCACATGTATGATGATACACAGGATGGAGATGGTGGATTGTCTGCTCTCTCCGATTAATCTGCTAGCCAACATAGTGTGCAAATAATCAACATTCTGTTATTATAAGGAGAGTGATTACATGTACTTCCACTTGTATATATAATTAGTGAAGAATAAATGCTTCCTTTAAGAATTTGGTAATGAAAATTGAGGAGTTTGGTAATGTGGCCGAGTTCAGAACTGGCAACCCTGTTCCCAGTTACTGCCTAACCTTTGTTCAGGGAAGACGTCCATCGTAATCAATGCTGCACGTGCTCGTTTTTTGGGAATAAACAGTGTATAAACCGCAGTACCATGCCACTAGACCACATGGGAATTTACAGTGTTGTGCAGTGTTATGAAATTAGAATTTAGAGTGCAAAGGATTAACTGTGGGGTGACTGGAGTGCAAAGTGGCGGTTGGAATGGTGGTTGAAACTGGTGTGGTTCAGTTAAGAAGAATGTGCAGTGTTAAACAATTATAACTCACAGTGCAAAGAATTAAGTGTAGCACAACACTGGATTACTGTATGTGCTTCAAGAGCATTTTCACAACTACCAGAGCCTTAGAGAGTTAGAGGAGGTGGCCACAGACATGCTTAAGTACAGTACAGTACCCTGTATACTGCTAGGCCTTAGTATTTTCCATACTTACTTCTAATTCCTCATTGTCTGGTTCCTTTTAATTTATTTCATGCTTTACATCCATTATTGGTGTGAATAGGGTCCTAAATAGGTTTAAATAAGTACTATGCATTCTGGTAGCGAGTTATTTAGGTGGTTTTCAAAGTTAGGCTGGGTTAGGGTCCATAAGTACCAGTCCAGCAGTCAGAGGCCCACTTTCCAGACGGGACCACTTTCCAGACATGCTTTTGGCTCTATTACATCGGACAGTGGAGCGATTACTGTAATAGTCTATCTATCTATCTATTGCCAGACGCCATAATCCCGTAAGGAGTGGCCATTTGACTTTGAGTTATTTGTTTTACGGGGAGGGGCACTAATCCTCCACCAACCCACTTGTTGACACGTAGGGAGCACGTATAGTATGGCCTGTAAATATGTGATAACAGTTATATAAAGTGGAAACGGGTGTAATGTTAGTGGAAAAGTATTATGTAAGTTGAAAAATAGAGTGTATGTTGAAACAACAGTCATAGCGATTTCACTCACTATGTACAAAGACACAAATATCTTCCCAAAGTTTGACGAACATATAGTGGAAAAATCGAACCATTGCAACATGCAGTAGTAGAGATTGGGTTTTCATTGTATTTCGCCAGGTGTAAATTATCTTTGGACGGAACTGGGAAGATAGTTTTGTCTTTCATTGTACATAAGCAATAATATGATGCTCAATATAATAGTAAGGCCTGTAAATATGTGAAAACAATTATATAAAGTGGAAACTGGTGTAATGTTAGTGGAAAAGTATAAGTTGAAAAATAGTGTGCAAGTTGAAACAAGTCATAGCGAGTTCACTCACCCCATACAAAGACAGAAATATCTTCCCAAAGTTTGATGAACATATAGTGGAAAAATCAAACCATTTGCAACACGCAGTAGTGGAGATTGGGTTTTCATTGTATTTCGCCAGGTGTAAATTATCTTTGGACGGAACTGGGAAGATAGTTTTGTCTTTCATTGTACATACGCGATAATATTATGCTAAATATAATCGTAAGACCTGTAAATGTGTGATTTCAGTTCTATAAAGTGGAAACGGGTGTATTGTTAATGGAAAAGTATTATACAAGTTGAAGAAAGAGTATGTAAATTGAAACAACAGTCATAGCGAGTTCGCTCACTATGTAAATATGCGCTAATATTACGCTAAATATAATCGTAAGGGTTGTAAATATGTGATAACAGTTCTATAAAGTGGTGGAAAAGTATTAGTAAGTAGAGAAAATGAACGTATGTTGAAACAACAGTCATAGCGAATCATATGTGACCGATTTGGGCAAATTCGTTATGCTCACTCAATGGAACAATGCTTATTTCACCTATATTTTTGTGTGAAAACTAATATATTCTTATAATACATGTTATTTTGTTCCAGATTAATAAATACCTACCAATTCTGAGTGATTTCCAATACGTACCTCAACCATAAAAAAACAGACAGCAGCTGAGCACCTTTACAGAATACAGTACCAGGTGCGGAATGGCTAATCTGTTTTGCCCGTTTCTAGTCTCAGGTAAGCACTTTCTCTGTGATCTGCCATTGTTGCTCACCAAAAGCAGAGGTTTGAGGGAAAAAAAAAAAAAAACTGCCGGGATGGGGGGGGGGGGGGGGTCCGTGGTGGAAAATCGGCCGGGATGGGGCGGGTTAATGTATAAAAATTTACAAAAGATCCTGTCAAAACTCCATACCAACGGGAAATCTGGAAATACCGCATCACTGTCATACCATAACTAATCAGGTTAGGTGAGAGTGTGAATGTGAGTATGGATGGGGTACATGTACGGGAGTGAATGAGAATGAGCAGGCAAAAGAAGGGAGTGTGTATTGTTGTGCTCAAGAGATGGAAGGAGAATATAAGAGTATGGATCAGTTGGCTCAAGGACTGTGTAGGTAACATTGAAAGTTGGACTACAAATGTGGGAGATTGTGTGTGTGTGCCAGTGCAAGATCGTGCAAGCAGAGTGAAAGATGAGTTCTGGACAAATGTGGATGTGTGCATGGAAAAGTTTGAAAGGAATTAGAGTGCTTTTGATTGGAGATATGAATGAAAAAGTAGGGAATGTGAAGGTGGATGGAGTAGTTGGTGAGCAGAGTGTGCCTGCAGTACATAAGGATGGCAGTGCTCTAGTACACATTTGTGCCAGGAGGGGGTTGGTGATAGCCAGTACCCTCTTCAGACACAATGATCCATAGGTATATGTGGTATGTGATGAGAAGTGTGGGTGGTGAACTGAATGAACAGAAGGCATTGACTGCTTACCAGTATGTATGTGTGGATAATAGAATGAGAAGTGTGTAATGGATGCAAGAGCATATAGAGGTTGAGGGAGTGGACTTTCTGACCACCACTTGGTGGTGGTCAGAGTCAAGGCGCAAATGAAATAGAGGAGTAGAAGAAGGGAAGGACAGTAGTAGTAGTTCATAAAAGAAGGGTAGAAAGGTTACAAGATGATGGAAAAAGGGCAGAATATGAGAGAGAAGTGGAGGAGCAATTGGGTAAATATGACTTGGAGCAGACGGGGGACGTGGAAGGTGTGTGCAAGATATTCACAAAAGAAATCTGTGCAGCAAGTGAGATGGTGTGTGGGGTGAAGAGAAGAAATAGAAGACGAAAGGGCACGCAGGGAACAGCATGGTGGAATGAAGAGGTGAGACAGGCTGTGGCACAAAAGAAAGCATATGGTGAGTGGATGAGAAACAGGGATGTGGAGGAAGTGAGAAATGGAAGAGTGGTAAAGAGATTAATAAGAGTGAGTAAAATGAGAGTGGATGAGGAATTTGGAAGGAATTTGAGTGTAAAGTGGAGGGAATGTAAGAAAGTGTTCTGGAAAGAGGTAAAAAGAATTAGAAACGGTGTTAAAGAAGTTAGTCGGGGAGTGAAAGATAAAAATGGTAGATCACTGGTGAAGGGAGAAAAAGTGAGCACATGGAGAACATTTTAAGGAACTGCTGAACATAGAGAATGAAAGTAATGCGAGTATATGTGGCTGGGGAATGGCTGGGAGAAGGAGGGATGTGAGAAGAGAGGAAGAAATCAGTAGGATAGAAGTTGTGGAAGCAATGACTGGGAGAAGGAGGGATGTGAGATGAGAGGAAGAAATCAGTAGGATAGAAGTTGTGGAAGCAATGGCTGGGAGAAGGAGGGATGTGAGAAGAGAGGAAGAAATCATTAGGATAGAAGTTGTGGAAGCAATGAAGAAAGTTAAAATGGGGAAAGCCCCAGGAACTGATGGAGTGTGTGGTGAAATGCTGAAGCATGGGGGAGAGATAGTAGTAGAATGGAGGTGGAAAATGTGCAGACTGGCCTGGGAGGAAGGTAAAGTCCCAGAGGATTGGAAGTTAGGTACAAAGGAAAAGGGGAAAAAGAAGTGTGCAGTAATCATAGGGGCATTTGTCTTTTTAGTGTAATAGGAAAGTATATGGTAGGATACTTATAGACAGAGTGCTCATGCTCACTGGTGTACTGTCTGCTAACCTTCTGAAAGACAATCATAACCACTTTGCTTGCCATCCACTTACTAACTAGCAAAGCAGTCATACTGGAGAGATGCTGGCAAGCGAACCTGACAAGTCATCAGAATTGATTTTTGTCGCATATAGAAATTCAATCACCCTCATATGGTTGGCTTCTCTTAGTGACATTTTGTTTCATGCCTGACAAGAGTATCATAGAAGTGAACAGTCTTATTATACCAATAGCGAAAAACAGGAAAAACAGTTGTAACATTAAACAGTACTGCCTGAAGTTACAACTTCACTTTTTCAGCCAAATGAAGTACTTTAGCAATGTCTATGCAACTCAAGGCACACCCAATTACAGTATTTTGTTATGAAAATAGGATAAAATTCACTGAGTAGCATAACATACAATATCTGAAATAGCAGTGCCTGACGGGCATTCATATCAGCGTCCGCCATTTCTGCTGTATTCTTAGCAGACGAAGCGATCAGAATGATTGACAATGTTCACTCTCTGCATCTCTGCTGCCTAAGCAAAGCTCTCATGATCGGCAGTGGGGATCATTTAGGCCATAACGTCCAAATTGGTTAGGTTAGGTTGTAAAGTCATTTGCCATTTTGGATGTTACGGCCGAAACGACCAGAATCCTAAGGTGTAGGTGAGAGTTTGGTGTGGGTGTAGTTAAGGAAGTAGGAGTGGGAAGAGTCAGGCTAGGGAACTGATAATCCGCTTATTATAATCCCTTCAGCCCAGCAATGTATTTTATAGGGTAGTTTATTCATGCTCGCCATATGATTTTATTCAGTTCAGGAAACATGTACTGAGGAGGTTAATGTGGGCTGTATCAAATGCCCCAAGTCTGAATATTGCCTGTGCTCAGTTAAAACGATTGCCAAGTTAAAGTCGTATGAAGTGTGATATAAGCAATTCAATGGATGGTACTGAGGACCATTTACTGTATGAGAGTGACAGTGAAACAGTGATGATGACCGTGGTGATGACTTCCAGTGATGCTTCAGGACTTGGGGGAAGTAGTGATGAATTCTCAGGATTTGAAGACGAGTGAAATTTTCACCATGTCAGTAATATGAAGCGAATATAGGTTTTAGGTGATCATGACAGATGCAACCATGGAAAATTTAGGATCAATGGTGCTGTACACCTTTAGTCTTGCACTGACGATGTTTGGATGAATAAATTGTTTGTGATGTTTCATGTCCTTAAGTGATGATATTTATATTGAACAACCAAATACATTTTGATGTTTTTGGCATATAATAAAGCCACTGGGTACTCCAAAACTGACTGATGTAAATGTTTCAGAGGCGAGCGAATGTTGCATGTGGTGTGTACATGTGTGCGTGTGAGTGTGCACCATAGTGACTAGGAGGCAGCAGTGTTAAGACCAAAAATGGATGTTTTTACAGTACTGGAATGTTTTGAGATGGATGTCTGTTATTAGCAAATTCTGGTAAGAGAAATATGCATTTTTAATTGTTGATGCTGCAAGGAAAACAGCTGACAGTAAGGGAGTGATACTGGGAGAAGAGGGTAGAGACAGTTGTCTAGCACTTGGGATGCAGCAGTGTTGCTAAGGGATAGTTTCACCATTCTCGACATGTTTTGAGGTGCATGTCTGTTTTTAGTAAATTGTGATCAGTGAAGAACGTATTTTTAACTGTTGATGTTGCAAGGGAAACATCGCTGACAGTGAGGAAGCGATACTGAGAGGAAGGGGTAGAGACTGCTGTCTAGCGACTGGGAGGCAGCAGTGTTACTAAGGTGTAACAGTGGATGTTTTCACCATACTCAGTATGTTTTGAAATGAATGTTTATAGTAAATTATGATCAGTGAAGCATGCATTTTTAACTGTTGATGCTGCAAGGCAAACATAGCTGACAGTGAAGGAGTGATACTGAGAGAAGAGAGTAAAAACAGCTGTCTATCCTGTTCCCAAGCAGCCTTGCTATATTGAACTTTGGTTGTAAAACATTGTAATTTGTGTATTTACAAGTGCTACCTTTTTATATTATTTGTGGAGGTAATTACAGGTTAGTTAGAATGCATGATTAATGATGGTAGTAGTCTGATACTGTGCTTGAGTCAAGGCAATGTGAGGAAATTCCATAACAGGTGTGGAATATGACGGGGTTCTTTTAGGATAAATGAACTTATGTGAACATTAATTGTATTTTATGTTTTCGTCAGTGAATGAAAGAATAGAGTTTATTGACTTCATTTGTGGTTTTAAATTCATAAAATATTAAAAACAGTGTTTATATCAGTTTACTGATACATATTTATCAACAAAGTTGAGATGGCCTCGTGGTTTGAAGTCACGTTTTGTTAAGACGAGGTTGTGTTTTCTCTTCCTGTATCATTCTTTGTACATAAAAGAAGAAACTAAAGGATGATGAGCAGTACTGAATAGATTCTGAAAGGTGAGTGTGTATCTGTGTGGTAATGGCTCTTATCAAGAAACCTTACTGCAGTCTTGGTGGGGGCAAACTTTTTTTTCACAGAACTGCCCTGCCAGAATTAGGGTGCGTCTTTCACAATGCTGCGTCTTACATGCCGCGAAATACGGTATATACCCTAGGAGTAATGAAAGTGAAAGTTTCACTCTAGCATGTCTGAATACTATGAGTTATGAGAGTGAAGATGAAAGTGACATTCACTCTCAATGCTAGTATACAGGACGAGAAAGTGAATGCTACGTATTTTACTGAAAGAAATTGAATCCCTACAGTGACAATAAACTAATACTACTGAAGGAAACTTATGGATAAAGACTGTAGATATATATAAGTGTTATATAGTAATAGAAATATAAAGTGTGAGGGGTTTTATGAATAATAAATGACAGAGTACCAAGAGCGAACTAGAGCAAGTGCAACGGTCAGACGTGCTCAATTTTCATTTATTTCACAGTGGGTTTTTTTTCTTGGAGTATGGATCCCAAACTACTTGAAAATCATAGAGTAGTGTTTATAGTGTTAATATCTGGCTGTGGTAATCATATTACGGGTTGTCAGGAAGTGTAAAGTGGAGACTTCGTTACCCAACTTCAGAGGTCTCCACAAGTCCTACGGTAACTGACGAAGGCTCAACAAACATTCCATGAGAAAGCTGAAGGTATGTGCCATAAGCATATGTAATTTTAATGTTCTAGGACTAATAACAGATTTTTGGCAAATATTTTTTGAGAGTCTGTTGGAGTCCGAATAACCCCGCGGCACACGCAAAACATCGGTAAACATGCCCGCGGTGTAGGGGCATGTTCCCTGCCCCAGCTGGGATTCGATCCTGGGTCCATTAGGACTGCAAGCCGCCTCTCTGTCGATTCAGCTGCAGGGCTTGGTGAATGAGTTTGGGGGTGCGTGTAAGAAATGGAATCTAAAGGTGAAAGTGGGGAAGAGTAAAGTTATGGTCTTTGAGAGAAATGAAGTCACTGAATGTACTGTGAGGTTGGATGAGGAGGAAATGGAAAATGTGAGTGCATTTAAGTACTTGGGTAGTCTGATGAGTAACAATGGCAGTTTAGAGGGTGAAGTGCTCGAAAGAGTGCAACAAGGAAGAAAGGTTGCTGGTTCTTTGAAAACAGTGATAAGAAACAGGGAAGTAAGAATGGAAGTGAAAAAGCTACAGCATGACAGTATTGTGATACCAACTCTAACGTATGGAAGTGAAGCTTGGACCTTGTTGGAGGGAAACAAGTCAAGAGTGAGAGCAGTGGAAATGAGTTATTTGAGAGGAGTATGTGGAGTCACATGGACAGACAGACTGACAAATGAGGAAGTGAAGGAGTGTTGTGGTGTGGATTTGATAGGAAGCATTAGAAGAAAACAGAGGTGGTTTGGCCACGTGGAGAGGATGGAGAGCGATAGACTGACGAGGATAGTGTATGTGAGTAAGGTGGAAGGGGGGTAAAGGGAGGGAGGATGCCAAGGATGAGATGGAGGAATGGAGTGGTGAGGTATATGAGAGAGGGAGGTGTGAGCTGGGAGCAGGGCAGTGAAATGGTGGAGGACAGGGCAACAAGGAGGCAATTTGTTTGTGGCCACCCCTTACGGGATCAAGGCATCTGGCACTAAATAGATAAATTGAATAGCTAGGTTTGGGTGAATTTGGCTAGGTTAGTAGAGATGTGATTTGTGACTAAGTGACTTTGAAGCCAAATGAACCTAAAAGTCTGACATGGCAGGTGGCCGCTTGCCACAGTTTGTGTGTAAAACTGTTGGTTTTACAGTTATCTTCAATTTTATGCATTTCCACAACTTTTCAAAGGTGGCACGATGAAAATTATTATTTTTTTTTTTTAATGCAAGAAAGAAGGAACCAAAGGCCCTGGAGCCTGCAAATGGTTCCTAAAAAAAAAAAAAAAAAAAAAAAAAAAAAGAGAGAGAGAGAGAGAGAGAGAGAGAGAGAAAGAGAGACAAATTCAAGATCTGTTCATTTCAAGATCCCTGGACACACTGTGTTTGAAAGACTGGAGATCATAGGAAGTAGGAAACACGGACAGAGGGAGACAGATCCAGAGCTGACCTGTCACATAAATAAAGGACTGCAATAGAGAGCTGGACAGAAAAGGAATGAGAGTTTGTTGCCAGATGGGTGCTATGCACCTGTTGTAGAGGTGGAGGAATGCAAGCAGAAAGTTCAGAGGAGCAATGACCATTGAAGTAGCAAAAGAGATAAAGATGCAACAATGTGGCAAAGAGACAGAGGTTGAAGGAAGCCAGTAAGAGGAGGAGAGTTAATGAAATGAAAAGCCTTGGGCTCCAAGCTATTGAGAAGAGCTGCATGTGGGGAGCCTCCCCACGTGAGTGTTGTACTCTACACTGGAGCAAATAATGTTGGAACTTCATAGCCAGGCGAGTCTCGAGTTTTGGTTAAAGTTATTTTGGTAACTGAAAAGCAGGAGGAGTTAAAGATGAATACAGGGAGTTGATCTTGATTTATTATCTTCACAGAAAGTCTAAGTTGAGCAGCGTATGTATTACAAGGGACGTAATATACTAACTAAGTCTAGTTGGACCCCTCTTCTTATCTGATCTCTCCACTACCTGCTGGTTGTGTGGCTTGCCCCTTTCTGAGCTCTGATTGCTACATTCTTGTTTAGCAGGGGTCATGTCCTGTGTATTATACTGTCGTGGAACATCTAGAACACTGCATGTCTGTGTGTATGTATGGTCATAAGGCGCTGTTTGTGGGCTATTGTGCTGGTGAGAGACATTCTGGAGAGGTGCTAACGTCACTTCTTTTGGCCCCTAGGTTTGACATTGACCTAACCTCTAGACCAGTGGTTCTTAATCTTTTTTGAGTCACGGACCCCTTTGAGAACCTGGTGAAAGCTATGAACCCCGTCCCTACAAAAATGCACATAAGCACATAAACACAGCATTTTCCATGCAATGATTATACTTTATTTTATTGAAAACTATCTCATGCAGTGTATGACATGCACAAATTATAAAACAGTCTTTACAAAGAATTTTTTTATTACTCTTTTTCACGCCAAAACTAATGGCCACTCGATGAAAAAATGAAATACATCCAATTTATGCAAATTAAACAAAACAAAACTTTAATTCTGCTCAAAAGTTCATTTCAATGAGAGGGTTGTTGTTGTTTGGCTTGAACAAGAAGATGAAAATGTGGAGTGGTCTTTAACAAGGAAACACTTATGTCATCGCTGACATCCAGTTAATTTTGACTTTTTGTTTTGATAGAAACAAGCGCTGAAAACCCTGACTCACAAAGGTATGTAGTAGCAAACGGAATCAGAGCACTCATAGCTCGCTTTGCCAGACGAGGGTAGGCTTGTGTCAACAAACACCAGAATTCAAGACTTTTTTTTTTTTTTTAAGCTAATGATGCCAAACGGCATCAAGCAATATCACTAAATTGTTCTCAGTTCTTCCGACCTTCACGGACCCCTGGTTAAGAACCCCTGCTCTAGACTATATTATGTATGTTGCTGGTTATAATGTATTAAGATATTTTACAGTCCTGACAATAAAACCTGTGTATAAACTCAACAACTGTGCAGGGGTAAAGAAGGTATGGAGTCAGCTTAGCACGCCCAATCTCTTGGAAGTAGATTTTACAAAAGACGCAATATGATCTTTCCAAGATAAGTCCCGAGTGAATGACCAACAAGCATGTTCAAGGATGATGCAGGATTGAGCTAGATATTATTAAACATTAGTGGGTGTGTTGGGTTGATAGGTTTAAGAACTGAGTCTTTGATGCATTAAAAACAGCAAGATTATTTCTACCCCAGTCAGGGATACGAGCCAAGTCAGACATGAGGTGTGCCATAGCCACATCCCTTGTTTGTTGAAGTAACTGCTGAGATGGACATTGCAAGAACCAAATGGAAAGGTGAAGGGTGGAATCATCAGCGTACAAGTGGATAGGGTTGGATGTACCGGTACAGCTTAGAAGGTAATTGATAAGTAAAAGGAAGAGAGTTGGTGACAGGACAGAGCCCTGAGGAACACCACTGTTGACAGATCTAGCAGAACAACGATGGCCGTCTACAACAGCGGCTACAGAATGACCAGAAAGGAAACTATAGATGAAGGCACAGATAGAAGGATAGAAACCGTAAGAGGGCAGTTTGGAAATTAAAGATTTATGCCAGACTCGATCGAAAGCCTTTGAGATGTCAAGTGCAATGGCAAAGGTTTTGCCAAACTCCCGAAAGGAGGATGCCCTGGAGTCTGAAAGGTAGGTGAGCAGATCGCAAGTGGACCATCCCTGACAGAACCCACACTGACGATCAGAAAGAAGGTTGTGATTGGAGAGATGCTTTAAAATTTTTCTATTAAGAACTGACTTGACAACTTTGGAGACACAGGATGTTAAAGCAACTGGATGATAGTTAGAGGGTTGGGAATGGTCACCCTTCTTTGGGACTGGCTGAATGAGAGCAAACTTCCAGCAAGAAGGAAAGGTACAGATATTTATTAACAGAGGACACCAGATTACTGGTGTCCTCTGTTCATAAAATATCTGTAACAGTTAGACTTGAACACTTGTGGGCTGAAATTTGGAGGGAAACAACTCTGGGGAAGCAAGTTCCAGAGAGATGCAGTTCAGGGAATGAAAAAATTCTGATAGGCAGAAGTTCTGCAATATGGATGAGTTGACATTCCAGTCATGAGCGCTACCAGATGCCCGTGTAGCACGAGGGAAGGCATGGAGAGGTGGCACCATGGACGCAACTTCGTCTGAGCATTTGCCAAAAAAAATATCTGTAAAATAATGCAAGGGAGGCAACATTCCTTCTTACTTGCAGGGGAGGTAGTTTATATGTAATGGCAGGGTTGTTAATGATTCTAACAGCTTTGTTCTGAATTTTGTCTAGTTGTCTTAATGCAACCTCTCCACAACCATTCCACAAGGCGAAAGAGTTTACCTAGGCAGGGTATACACACAGAAGCACAGTTCTTGAGGACAACAGGAGGGACTCCATCAGGCCCATATGCCTTGTTAGTACAGAGGCCAGTGATGGCAGAAAATGCAGCAGCTGAAGAAATTTTAATGTCAGCCATGAGGAAGTCAGAGTGGGTAAGTGATGGAGGAACAGCACTGGACTCATCTAAGGTGGAATTGGAGGAGAAGGTCTGAATGAAGAGATCTGCTTTATCAGTAGAAGAAATAGCTACAGAGCCATCAGAGTACAAAAGAGGAGGGAAGGATGATGAGGTAAAGTTGTTAGAAAGGTTTTTGGCAAGGTGCCAGAAGAAGTGGGAAGAATTTGAGTTGGAGAGCTTAGAGCATTTAGTATGGATGAAATTATTTTTAGCAGAGCGAAGAACAGACTTAGCACGATTCCTGGCAGAAACATAAACAAGATGTAATTCAGGGGTGGGTTGGTTCTGGTACCTTTTATAGGCCCTCTCCTTGTTGCGAACAGCATTAGAACAAGTTTGATTAACCGAAGGCTTTCTTGCATTAGTCAAAGGATATGAGAAGGGAATGTATGCTTCCCTGCCCAAGAGAATAATCTCCGTAACGCGCAAGCAAACTCAGATGGTTCCCTGCCATAGAAGCAATACTCATTCCAGGGAAAATCAAAGAAGTACTGCCTGAGGACCTCTCAATCCGCAGCGCCAAAGTGCCACAGTCGACGTTTCTTTGGGGGGGTCCAGAGGCCATACTGGAGTGATAGGACAGGTTAAGGTAATAAGGTTGTGATCGGAGGAGCCCAACGGAGAAGAAAGATTAACAGCATAAGAATATGGATTAGTTGTAAGGAAGAGGTCAAGTATGTTGGAGCTCTCTCCAAGGCGGTCAGGGATACGGGTAGGGTGCTGTACAAGCTGCTCTAGGTCATTAAGGATAGAAAAGATGTAGGCTTCTTTACCAGGTGGATCAGTGACAGGAGAGGAGAGCCAAAGGTGGTGGTGAACATTAAAATCTCCTAGAATGGAAATTTCAGAGAAAGAAGAAATGGATAGAATGTTTTCCATTGTAGAAGTAAGATAGTCAAAGAATTTTGGATAGTCAGTAGAATTAGGAGATAAGTAAACAAGGCAGACATATTTAGCCAGAGAATGACAAGAGGGCCGAAGCCAGAGAGTAGAGAATTCAGAAGAATCATGTTCAGGAACATGAGAGCAAGATAAGTAGTTGCGTACGTATACATAACAGCCACCTTTGGCTTTGAAATGAGTGATAGTTTATCGAGAAAAATTTACAACTGCAAATTCTATGCATCGGAGCTCTCCTGCAGTTTTGCCTACAATAATAAAGAAAACAACATGGGGGAACACAAAGTGATCAATAAGGTATTTCTGCTCCTAAACTAAACTGTACGTTTGCTATCTATCTAACTATAGCCAGTCACCACAATTCTGTAAGAAGTGGTCATTTGTCTTTGAGCTACAGTACCGTAGTTGTTTTATAGGAGAGGCACTAACCCTTCACAAACCCACTTGCTGACATGTAGGGAACACAACCTGGTTGACTGCCAGTACAGTATGTTGTTAACCACCCAGCAATGTATATGATTTCCTGACTAACAGGAAACCATTTGACTTGTGACTCAATATGGCTACAGCTATCTGAAAAGGAAAGAGTAATAATAAAAAGTGAAAGAAAGGATGGGAGAAATAAGAAGAAAGAGGGCAGACACAGAAAAAGGGTGATAAAGGTGAAGGATGAAAAAGGTAGCATTATATCAAGTGAGTGGATGATGTTTGCCTCCTGACTATTACATGGATGATGTTTGCCTCCTGACTATTACATGGATGATGTTTGCCTCCTGACTATTACATGGATGATGTTTGCCTCCTGACTATTACATGGATGATGTTTGCCTTCCGACTATTACATATACAGATCTTCGTAAATGTACACTTTACTTGAAGCAGTAGAAGAAACTTACCATTTCAATTCATATTTCTCCAGTTTGTTTTCTGTATTTTTCCAGTTACTTTCATGGTGGTTAATTACCTTTTCCCGCTAGAGAATTTCCCACTTTTTTTTTACAATCACGTTCCTTAAGCCGCATCCTTGGTTGATTTTCTTACTCAACTTATTCAAATCTGGTTTTCACTTCCCAAGAGGAAGCTAAGTTAGGTTAGGTTAAATTATTTGGTACAGTTAAGCTCGGCTAGGTTACGTTCAGTTAAACACACTCCCTTCCACCATTGACACTGATGAGTTGACGGCGAAACATAGCTAAAAACAAAGGGAAAGCAGGTTTCCTATGAAACATTTATTTACCACTCCAGAAATAATAAGAAAAATATAACAGACTATCAGCAAGAACTGATATGGTATGGTGTTTCTACTGCTTCAAATAAAATGTACCTTTACCCAGATCTTTATACATTACAGAGCTTCACACGCAGACACATCTAATGAGCTTTGTGATTAGTAAATGCAAGTAATTTAACTAAATCTGAACATTTATTCAAACCACAACTTAGAGGCAAAAAAACGGGTAGGTTTTATCTGGTCAAAACGCCACCACAAATATTTAAAATTCTCTATAATATTTCTGTACATCCATTTGCTGAACGTGTAGAATAATGAAGCATAATGTGTCCCAACTGGTGAGTGAGAGTGACAACACACCGGCATGTCACTACTAGGTCCATTAAGGCAGGTGTGCCATTCGATTCATTATACCACCAAAATTCACCACGGTAACACCTCAGTCCTATTTTGCCTTCCCTTTACACACATACAATCAAAGTGAAGAGTTTATCAACCTTACCATGATTTTGATAAAGAGAGGTAAATAACCAAACAGGACAACAACAGAAGGAGAGCTGGCGCGCTGGTTCTACGACTGTGCAAGAAGTAAACACGGTCTACTTATTATTTGGAATAGATTCTGGAAAACTATTTAATTTTGAGCCATAAATATTTATTTACAATACTCAAATACATAAATTTTACGCAGATTCATGTTGTCATTATAAATAGCTGACATAGAAATGATGATACAATAGAGTCGATGAACTCTTGCACTGTTGAGTCATTTCGCATTACGGCAACACGAGTCAGTTACACGACCATAAGTTCAGTTGACTTGAATCGTTTCGCATTATAGCAACAGGAGTCATTTAAACGACCAGTAAGTTCAGTTGACTTGAATGGGTTATCGGTGTTGTGCAATACCATTCAGAGGTACAACAAAAACAAATGGCGGATCTTTTTGCCCTCCTTATGATGATGCAAACAATGTGACTAACTTTTTTTTTTAATGCGAGGAAGAAGGAACCAAAGGCCATGAGCCCGCAGTAACAGTTCCCTCCATGAGAAAAACAAAATACAATAGAGAGCCAAATTCAAGACTGGAGATCATAGGCAGCAGGAAATACAGACAGAGGGAGACTGTTCCAGAGCTGACCTGTTACATAAATGAAAGACTGGGAGTAACGGTTAACTCTTGCATTAGAGAGTTGGACAGAAAAGGGATGAGAGTTTACTGCCAGACGGGTGCTACGCGCCCGTCGTAGAGGTGGAGGAATGCAAGCAGACAGTTCAGAGGAGCAGTGACCATTAAAGTAGCGATAGAAAAGAGATAAAGATGCAACAGTGCGGCGAAGAGACAGAGGTTGAAGGGAGTCAATAAGAGGAGGAGAGTTAATGAGACGAAAAGCCTTTGACTCCACCCTATTGAGAAGAGCTGTATGTGGGGAGCCTCCCCACACATGAGAGTTGTACTCCACACAGGGGCGGATAAAACCCCTATATAGAGTCAACAATGGGGTGCTTTCAAAGCTAGTATTCCGCTAGATGGCTCCACTGTTGCAGTAAACACCTTCCCTGAGCTGTTTAAAAAGCATATTTTTCTTTGTTAAATATCTATACTGTTGAGTGAAAATGTGAATCATGGTAATGTCATATGCCGAAATATAAATAATACAAATAGAACACCTATATATAACGTATCGTGAAGTGTTTATATTTATCATAAACGGAAATTAAAATCTCACTGATGGCATGTGATGGCAATCCGTCCTTCCAGTGACCCTATATTATTTAATTTCTGCTACATTTAGTGCAAATTTGGTACTTAATACATTGTCTGTTCAGACTGTAAAGTACGCCTAGTGGGTATCTAGACTCATCCAGTTTCTATGTGGGCAGAAATTTAATATTGAGTAAATACCGGCATTCAACATTTTGCTCGCTTCCTTCACGCATGCGCACCACAAGACAGTCCCGTGTTTAAGTTTTTTCACGAGGGATGTCAAGTTTCCATGAAAAATTTTATTTTGATGGCGTGTAATGTCACGGATTCACTCAGAGTAGAAACGAGCTATATTCATAACATTCGTCATTGGTTCATAAGTGACTATGTATAGGCAGTGAGTTTCACTGAGCGATATCTTTGTGTAATTGTCATTCCCACATCTTGCCTCTCTAGGTGTTAACTAAGCTACGCCCATTTCTCATGTCCCTGTACCCGACGTTGGTTACATTACTGTCGTAAATGGACACATTCACAAACACACACAGTTCAGTAACGTGAGTTCCTGACTGTTGAGCGGAGAGAGAGAGAGAGAGAGAGAGAGAGAGAGACCTTCCCCTGCAGCTTCCTTGCACCATGAGTCATATTCATATGTATCATTGTAGCTTTTTGTAAATAAAGTGTTACAGTGAAGTTTTGTCTTTTTCTGTTGAGAACTAGTGGTTATTTTAATTTTTACATTTCACCAAGTGCCTACCAAATAAATACCTTAAGGTCATCTTACCATCAATATCTCACACACATTGCCCCCTCTTGGCAAGTCCCTAATGGTATGGTCATGTGAGAACTGTCTCCAGGCCACCTGTCCACACACATATGTTTGTAAGATCTTCCACTGACTGAGTCAGTAGCTTGTGCACATACCAGTCCACTTGACCTGGATGCAATCTCACTGGGGGTATATATTTAAGAGGATGCAGTAGTATTTAATCGTCATGTGTTTTCACGTTTGCATATATATATATATATATATATATATATATATATATATATATATATATATATATATAGATATATATATATATATATATATATATTATATATATATAGATAGATAGATAGATATATATATATATATATATATATTATATATATATATATATATATATATATGTATAATATATATATATATATATCAATAATATATATATATATATATATATATATAAAATCGTGAATACTGAACTTGACTCCCGTGTGAATCTTGTGGATCACTCTGAGGCGATGTCTTGGCTTGTGTACCTTCCCCAGTCGTCTATCCTCGGTGAGACCGGGCAAAAAAATGACGCGTAAACGATCTTGGTTTTGGGACGGTTCCTCAGACCGGATGATTTATGATGGTGAATGCCAGTATTTACTCAATATTAAATTTCTGCCCACATAGAGACTGGATGAGTCAAGATACCCACTAGGCGTACTTTACACTCTGAACAAACTATGTAATAAGAATCTAACTTGCACTAAATGTAGCAGAAATTAAATAATATAGGACCACTGAAATGGCGGATTGCCATCACATGCCATCAGTGATATTTTAATTTCAATTTATGATAAATATAAACAATTCATGATACGTTATATATACGTGTTCTATTTGTATTATTTATATTAAGGCATATGACATTACCATGACTCACAATTTCACACAACAGTGTAAATATTTAACAAATAAAATTGTGCTTTTTAAACAGCTCGGGAATGTGTTTACTGCTACAGTGGAGCCATCTGACGGAATACTAGGCTTTTCAGAAGCACCCCATTGTGCAGAGGTAAAGAAAGAGCGGAGTCGGCTTAGCACACCCAATCTCTTGGAAGCAGATTTTACAAGAGATGTAATATGATCTTTCCAAGACAAGTCCTGAGTAAATGAAACCCCAAGCATGTTCAAGGATGATGCAGGATTAAGCTGAATATTATTAAACATTAGTGGGTATACCTGTGGAAGATTTTGTCGGGTTGATAGGTGTAAGAACTGAGTCTTAGATGCATTAAAAACAACCATATTATTTTTACCCCAGTCAGAGATACGAGCCAAGTCAGACATTAGTTGTGCCATAGCCTCATCCCTGGTTTGTTGAAGTAACGGTTGAGATGGGCGTTGCGGGAACCGAATGGAAAGGTGAAGGGTGGAGTCATCAGCGTATGAGTGGATAGGGTTAGATGTACAGCTTAGAAGATCATTGATGAATAAAAGGAAGAGAGTTGGTGATAGGACAGAGCCCTGAGGAACACCACTGTTGATAGATCTAGGAGAAGAACGATGGCTGTCTACAACAGCAGCTACAGAACGACCAGAAAGGAAGCTAGTGATGAAGGCACAGATAGAAGGATAGAAACCGTAGGAAGGCAGTTTGGAAATTAAAGATTTATGCCAGACTCGATCGAAAGCCTTTGAGATGTCAAGTGCAATGGCAAAGCTTTCGCCAAAGTCCCGAAAGGAGGATGACCAGGAGTCTGAAAGGTAGGTAAGAAGATCGCCAGTGGAGCGTCCCTGACGGAACCTGTACTGACGATCGGAAAGAAGGTTTTGATAGGAAAGATGCCTTAAAATTTTTCTATTGAGACTTGACTCGAAAACTTTTGAAATACAGGACGTTAAAGCAATTGGACGATAGCTGGAGGGTTGGGAGTGGTCACCCTTCTTTGGGACTGGCTGAATGAGAGCAAACTTCCAGCAAGAAGGAAAGGTACAAGTTGACAGGCAAAGGCGAAAGAGTTTGCCTAGGCAGGGTGTAACCACAGAAGCACAGTTCTTGAGAACAACAGGAGGGACCCCATCAGGCCCATATGCCTTGTTAGTACTGAGGCCAGTGATGGCAGAAAATACATCAACTGAAGAAATTTTAATGTCAGCCATGAGGAAGTCAGAGGGGGGAAGTGATGGAGGAACAGCACCGGAATCGTCTAAGGTGGAATTGGAGGAGAAAGTCTGTGCGAAGAGATCTGCTTTATCGGTAGAAGAAACAGCTACAGAACCATCAGAGTAGAAAAGAGGAGGGAAGGATGATGAGGTAAAGTTGTTAGAAAGATTTTTGGCAAGGTGCCAGAAGGAGTGGGAAGAATTCGAGTTGGAGAGTTGAGAGCATTTAGTATGGATGAAATTATTATTAGTAGAGCGGAGAACAGACTTAGCACGATTCCGGGCAGAAACGTAAAGATGATGTGATTCAGGGGTGGGTTGGCTCCGGTACCTTTTGTAGGCCCTCTCCTTGTTGCGGACAGCATTAGAACAAGCGTGATTAAACCAAGGCTTTCTTGCGTTAGTCAAAGGATATGAGAAAGGAATGTATGCTTCCATGCCCAAGAGAATAACCTCCGTAATGCGCAAGGCACACTCAGATGGCTCCCGGCCATGGAAGAAATAATCATTCCAGGGAAAATCAAAGAAGTACTGCCTGAGGGCCTCCCAGTCCGCGGCTCCAAAATGCCACAGACGACTTACAGCTACACAGGCACCAGAGAGAGAACATAAGACAGGGCTCCCAGATACTAAATATGGCTTGAAAGCTAGGACAGATAGCACATTCATGACGAATAAATGACGATGTACTGTATAAATGCCGAGTGGTACGGGAAACCACTTGAGGGTGACAGCGTACTGTACCAAACGTGGCACTTTTGTTATGCTGGATGTTTTTAGACCGACTTCTCGTTCTAAAGACACCAGCGACAGAGCGGGGTCCTCTTTCTAGACCGGAAATAGAACACTTACAAAGGAACAGGACATAAAAACTCGGTAGGACATCTTAACACATCAACTGCCTTAGTTCAACTTCCTTACAATATACATACAATTGTACATTGAATGTGGATGGGGCATTGTGACAGGTTAATTAACATTGGTACAATATATCACATGGGCACTGTGCTTGCACCTGAGTTACTACACAAGAGAATATCACATAGATGTGGTGACACTGTTCACACACTCGGTCTCTTTACGTGGTATATTGGTCTCTTTGCCACACGCTAGTATATTACTCTGGTTCTAGGGCGTTTAGACATTCACATAGCACTCTGGATAAATAGGGGTAGAGACACTTTATGGGTGGCGTTTCTGTCTCACTGTTTCTATACCACAAAGTCACTGCCACTGTTAAGTCTTTAGCACGACACTGGGGTCTGGAGGTGTTGTCACTGGGCTGCTGGGGTCTGGGCTTAACTAAGGTGGCACCCGGGGGTTGGAGGGAGCCCTACTGGGGAGCCCACCTGCAGAAGGCATGGGACAGCTCTCGGGGGCGTCACGGCCCAGGCGCATGTCTGTTCTGGGGTACAAGGAGGCCCTTTCCAGCTCGGGCCTCGACCTGGTGAGGGGCCCTCGGGACTGGGGCCAAACAGTGTCAGGAGCCGGGCCTGCCGCTTCTTGCTCCTGGCTGAGGGCTGACGGTGAGTGGGGCCAGAGCGGTCCCGCCCTGGGGTATGGGGGCTGGCCCTGGGAGGATTGGGACTGCAATCGCCTCTAGGTGGGGGCTCCATCAAGGGTTGGTTGCTGCACCTCGCCCGCAGGGCGTCAGTTGGAATCCTGCATCGTCCAGGGGCAGACTGGAGGGCGTGAACCCTGCCTTCAGCAACAGGACCTCGCCACCACTCCTGAAACAGCAGCACCACCAGGGAACCACACCTGGAGGGAGAGACAGAAGGGCGTCCTGCGCAGCCTAGGGGTGGAGAGTGGGCTGTGCAAGGGACCTTCTCCTCCA
Organism: Coenobita brevimanus; assembly: GCF_032717465.1. Lineage (NCBI taxonomy): Eukaryota > Metazoa > Arthropoda > Malacostraca > Decapoda > Coenobitidae > Coenobita > Coenobita brevimanus. The sequence goes on along the minus strand of NC_137056.1, from coordinate 34,870,421 downwards.
GGAGAACCCTCGGAACTGTGGACGAAGGGCGTACAGTGGCCATCCCTTCCCTGACGTGTACAGTGGCCGTCGTCGCGGTTCCACAGACCCTTGTGGTAGCAGAAGAAGGACGTACAGTGGCCGTTCCTTCCCCGGCGTGTACAGTGGCCGTCACTGCAGGGCTGCTCCCAAAGGAGGAAGAGGCAGATGAGGGACGTACAGTGGCCATTCCCTCCTGGCGTTTACAGTGGCTGTTGCCGCGGGTCTGCCTGCCCAATGGGAAGTAGCTGAGGGATGTACAGTGGCCATTCCCTCCCCGGTACGTACAGTGGCCGTTACCGAGGGTCTCCTTGCCCAACGGGAAGTATCTGAGGGACATACAGTGGCCGTTCCCGACACGTACAGTGGCTGTCATCACGGTTCCACTCCTGCCTTTGACTGTCGGTGTGCATACAGTGGCCGTCACACTGAGGCGGGCTCCAAATGTGGCTGCAGCAGAAGGATGTACAGTGGCTGTCATCACGGGGCTGCAGGGGGAGGCAGCTGAGGGACGTACAGTGGCTGTTCCCTCCCCAGTACGTACAGTGGCTGTTACCGTAGCGCTGCCTGGGTTCTGGAGCAGTCCCACCCCGATCCTGAGGAGGGCTGGTCCGACCAAGAAGTAGTTTCGCATTCCTGCTACGTGGTTGGGCAGGTTGAAGGGAAGAGGGACTCAAGGGCAGGGCGCATCTGAGCCCGTCTCACTCTGGGCCAGTGTTGCATTCACCTGGCCCACCCTGGTGTCCTCCTGGGGTGAGGGTAGGGCTGTTGCTCTGTAGCGGGGTGGGGGGTCCGGCGGCGGGAGCGTACATTTTAACTTTGTTGTGTAAGTTAGACCTCAGCAACAAAATATGAGGAATCTACAATGCACCTCTGCCTATTACCGATAATTAATGATTTACTGCTGTAATTCCTCTTTTCAGCCAGACGAATACTTTACTGCCCTGTTACACAATCCCAGAAAGCTCATACCTCAACCAATAAGATTTATGGTTTATTCTTGCATCCGGATTCAGATCCACCTCAAAATCTAGTCAACTCCTTGACCCACTGCATGCCCAACTGTCAACCAGAAATCACTGAAATCCGATAACAGATTCTTGAGATATCTTACATGGATGACCTTTCCCCACACACTGGTGTACAGAGTAGAAAAAGGCTAAAACTACCAATGCGCCATCCTTTAAGTAAAAACCAAGTACATAAGCAGAGGTATGCTAGAAAGTGCATTATGTGTAGCTAAGAGAAAAATCAGTCACTATTCAAAAACTTTGAGCCTAGCGCCTGCCTGTGGGCCAATCTGAAAAGTCCGATTTCTTCTAGCTCAACAACCAAGGAAGGAAGAGAGTTCCAAAGGTCCACAACACTAACAGCGAAAAAACACTTGCAACAATCAAAGGGGTAGTGTAAGCGCTAACTTATATATATGACCTCTAGTTCCCACAACTGGAGCACATTGGAATAAACTACGGGCATCAACGAATGTCTGGCCATCCATTACCTTCCCTCACTCTACAAGTGAAGATCAGCACGCAATAGCCTTCCATGAACAGAAAACAAATCCAGCACTGAAAGTCTTGCTTGATGGGGTAAATGCTCTATACCTGAGATACGTTTCGTCCACCTATATTAAACTGAAATGCGCTCTCCCGCCGCCAGACCCCCCACCCTGCTACGGAGCCGCAGCCTCACCCCAACTCCAGGAGGACACCATAGTGGACCAGGTGAGTGCGACGCTGGCCCAGAGTGAGATGGGCTCAGGTGCGCCCCGACCTTGTGTTCCTCTTCCCCTCAACCTGCCCAACCACGACGTTGCAGGGATGCAAGACTACTTCTCGGCCAGACCAGCCCTCATCAGGATCGGGGTGGGACTGCTCCAGATTCAGTCCCAGGCAGCACTGCAGTAACGGCCACAGGACGTACCGGGAAGGGAACGGCCACTGTACGTCCCTCAGCTGTTTCCCCCTGCAGCACTGCGATGATGGCCACTGTACATGTCGGAGAAGGAACGGCCACTGTACGTCCTTCTGCTGCTAGCTCAAGGATCTGTGGAACCACGACGATGGCCACTGTACACGTCGGGGAAGGGACGGCCACTGTACGCCCTTTGTCCACAGTCCCGAGGGTTCTCCTGGAGGAGAAGGTCCCTTGCGCGGCCCACTCTCCACCCTGCAGCCGCGCGGGATGCCCCTCTGTCTCTCCCTCCAGGTTTGTTTCCCCGGAGGTGCTGCCGTTCCAGGAGTGGTGGTGAGGCCCCGTTGCTGAAGGCAGGATCCACGCCCTTCAGCCTGCCCCTGGACGACGCCGGGTCCTGACAGACGCCCAGTGGGCGAGGTGCCACAGCCAACCCCTGACGGCGCCCCAACCTAGAGGTGACTGCAGTCCAAAGCCTCCCAGGGCCAGTCCTCGGACCCCAGGGCGGGACTGCCCTGGACCCACTCATCGTCGGCCCTCCACCCGGAGTAAGAAGCAGCAGGCCCAACTCCTGACGCTGTTTGGCCCCAGCCCCGAGGGCCCCTCACCAGGTCAAGGCCCTGACAGGAAAGGGCCTCCCTGCACCCCATACCAGAAACGCGCCCGGGCCGTGATGCCCCCAAGAGCTGATCCGTGCCTACTGCATGAGGGCTCACCAGTAGGGCTCCCTCTGACTCCCAGGCGCCATCTCGACTAAGTCCAGACCTCGGCAGCCCAGTGACGGCACAGTGAGAACCTAGTGTCGTGTTAGAGACTTAACAGTGACAGTGCCGTGTATTCTAGAAACAGTGAGACAGGAACACCATCAGTGAAGTGTCTAACCCCACGTACTCAGTGTGCTGCGTCAGTGCCTAAGTTCCTCTTGTATAATCACGGTGTCTGTGTGACGTGATGTATTATTGTTAACTAGCTTGTCACTATACCCGTTCCACATCTAGTGCACCATTGTATGTATATTTTAAGGAAGTTGGATTAAGGCAATGGTCTCCTTCATAATTCGCCTATAAGGTCATCACTAATTGTAGCTCCGTAACGGTTGAGATTTGGACACATGTTCATATAACATTTTTTGCTTAGAATTCCCTCATCTGTCATTTCCCAAAATTTCTGACATAACTCCCGGGACACCCTGTATGTGTTAAAGTGTCTTGCCGAGTTTTTATGCCCTGTTCCTTTGTAAGTGTTCTAATTCCGGTCTAGAAAGAGGACCTCGCTCAGTCGCTGGTGTCTTTAGGACGAGAAGTCGACCTAAAAACATCCAGCATAACATAAACAGACTCAAGTAGTTTGATATCACCAATAATGCCCGCATTCCATACCTCAGAACAAAATTCCCTTAAAGGCCAGAGTTTTGAATAATGATACTGTTACGTCCACGTCCCACGTTGCCACAGGTTCCAACAGCAGTAGTACAGTATAGGAAGGACGTCGCCCAGTGAATCGTTCTTCCTAGGGTTAGCCTTCCAGCGTAGCTACTAAACTAGCTTCTAGCGTTCGTTGTCCTCATTTACCAAGTAATTACACTGTGCTCGCCAACTACACTTCACTGATTTTCACAAGTACTGGAGCTACACCAACTTCGCAAAGCCATAGGTCAAACTAAACTGAAACTGCTGTATTCCCTTCCCCAACCTTTAATTTATAACCTTGCGCGACACTCGAATGTTCTAGTATGCTCAAGTACTGTATACTCTAGCAACAAAGAGTTTTCTATTCCAGCGCTTTCTTACATTATGTAGCACTCTAAATGCTTTATCATAGGAAGTGAATCAAATTACATAATTTAATAAACATCTCCATAAAATAGTATAGAAAAAAGAATAAAAATTAATGCATAGCATTACATAGTATCTCTGCTCGCAACAGCAAGCCATCTGGCAACTCTGACCCGTAGCTGAAAATGCGAGAAGTAGCTACTGGGAAGCTTCCTGTAGGCTACCACCCAGCTAGCATTCCTGCTTCTTAACACTATCTCCTCCCTTGTCCTTTTGTCCCGAGAAAACTACACAACATCTACAAACATAATCCTTACTCCTACCATCTAATTATACACGAAATAGTCCTCCAACTTATCAGGTCTTCTCCTATCCCCCTTCTGACAATGTCCTTGCTCATTCACACAATCACCTCCTCCTGAAATGGCTTGGTCCTCTTCCTGATTCACTCCTTCCCTCGGGAAACTGTCACCATCCTCTTGTACTTCAGCTCCTTGGTCCTCCTGAACATCATCGGCTCAGATATGCACGATTCCTCGGGGATGTCCCAGCTATACTGTCCTGGCCCATGGTATACTGCCACAGACGATTTAAGTGTACCACCTTTAGGCGAGACTTCCTGTCTCCCCGAATCAGGTACTTTACGTTTGACATGCGGTCCTTCCCAAGGGCTATGCACCTTTGGTGACTGTCCCTTCTTCTGCTGAGGATTATATAGCCAAACTCCGTCACCATCCTTGAAGATCACCTCACTTGCCTTGGAATCACACTTGTGCTTTATCACTTCGCCTAAAAACTTCAAAGCTTCTCGAACTTGGTGATGTACCTCAGCCATTCTTTCCTGAAGATGCTTTGCATAGCTGGAGGTGTCTGTTGGCAGCTCTTCACCAGGCGATCTTCCTAGTAATTGATCAACTGGCAATCGTAACTCGTGGCCCAGCATCATTTTGCAGGGTTGTAGCCAGAAGAATCGTGGGATGCAAACCGATATGCCATCAGCAACACAGGTCATTTCCGGTCCCAATCCACCTGTCCCTTGATACAATACTTGGCCAGTTCTTGTCGCAGGGTCCAGGTGAATTTCTCAACCATCCCATCTGCCTATGTCCTTATAGTGGAGTCGTCCTGGTCTTCTTGATCCCAGGTAACTTGCAACTTTCACGGAATACAACAGACTCAAAATTTCTACCCTGGCCAGACTGTAGCTCTTGTGGCATCCCAAAACAGCAGAATTGGTCAACCAACACCTCAGCAACAGTAGGGGACTCTTGATCGGGGATGGCATAGGCTTCTGGCCACTTTATGAAATAGTCCACGGCAACTCATATATACCGGTTTCCTCTTTCAGTGAGTGGCAAAGGTCCAGCAATGTCCACCGTGACTCTTTCCATTGGTGCACCCATTTGGTACAGATGAAGAGGGGCGCAACCAAATTTCTTAGGCCCCTTCTTGGCACAGCATACATCACAGGCTCGACACTACTCTTCAAAGTCCTGGCACATGCCAGTCCAGTAGAACCTCTGTCACAGCCAACTTAGAGTTTTTTTCATTCCCAGGTGCCCACTGGTGATCCAGTTATGAACCTTTTCTAAGACCTCAGACCTCATTGTCTTAGGAACCACCAGTTGCCAATATTTGCTGAGGCCATCGGGTGTCTCCTAATGATGCTCCAGTACTGCAAACGAAGAAGGTCCCACTGACTCTGGTAGCTCTTAGTTGCAAGGTTGAATCTGGAAACCTTTTCCCAAGATGGTCGCACCATACTCCGTTGCAGCCACTCTAGCTATTTATCTGTCTATCTATTGCCAGACGCCTTAATCCCGTAAGGGGTGGCCACAAACAAATCGCCTCCATGTCGCTCTCTCCTCCGCCATTTCACTGTCCTGCTCCCAGCTCACACCCTCCTCTCTCATATAGGCCTACCTCTCCATTCCATCCCTCCATCTCATCTTTGGCCTCCCCCTCCCTCTCTCCCGCTCCACCTCACTCATATACACTCTCCTCGTCAATCTCTCACTCTCCATCCTCTGCACATGGCCAAACCACCTCAATGTGTTTCTCCCAACACTTCCTATCACATCCACATCCACACCACAACAATCATTCACTTCCTCATTTGTCAGCCTGTCTCTCCATGTGACTCCAAATTTTTTTTTTTTTCTTTCTTTTTTATGTGACCGACTCTGGGCATAGGCTTCACAGCCTGCTTTCAAGGCCCAGTAGTCCTCCTACGTACCGCACACCTCTACGTGTCACCACTTCGGCGCTAACACCCCACCGTCCATATTGAATACATGCTAGGGCTGTCTCATACAGGACTGGTGTATTGGTATTAGCGGGGGTATTTTTACGACATGTCGGCGGGCCTTCTGGTAGATCAGTAAAGTCTGATTTTATGAAATTCAAATCCTTAAACTGTTCCCTGCCTCAGCGGGATTTGAACCCGGGTCTGTCAGGACTGCAGGCCAACTCTCTACCGATTGAGCCACCGCCTCCCCCAAATGCACCTCACAGCTAATTTCCACTGCTCTCACTCTTGACTTCTGTCCCTCCAACAAGGTCCAAGCTTCACTTCCATATGTTAGAGTTGGTATCACAATACTGTCATGTAGTAGCTTTTTCACTTCCCTGTTTCTTATCACTGCTCTTAAGGAACCAGCAACCTTTCTTCCCTGCTGCACCCTTTCAAGCACTTCACCCTCTAAACTTCCATCCTTACTCATCACACTACCCAAGTAATTAAACGCACTCACATTTTCCATTTCCTCCCCATCCAATCTCACTGCACATTCACTGACTTCATTTCTCTCGAAGACAGTAACTTTACTTTTCCCTACATTCACCTTTAGGTTCCGTTTCTTACGCACTCCCAAACTCATCCACCAAGCCTTGCAGCTCCCCTTCGTCTTCACTTAACGACACAGTATGATCAGAAAAAACAACAGCACAGGGAGTTTCGAAACACTGCCCTCTCTCACTAGGGCCGCTCCAGCATCCATTGCCCTACCTTGTATCTCTTTTATAACCCCATGCATGTACAGACTGAACAACCATGGAGACATGACACACCCTTGTTTCAATCCAACCTTCAGATAGAAAAATTCACCCAGTTCACCATTCACACGCACTGTAGCCTTAGCACCCTCAGACATACTCATCACAGCATTGAACAACTTCCCATCTACTCCATATATTCTTAATACTCTCCACAAGCCTTGTCTATCCACCCTGTCATATGCTTTCTCCAAATCCATGAAGCCATATACAACTTTCCCTTCTCAAGAAACTTTTCCACTATAGATCTAAGAATGAATGTCTGATCTACACAACCTCTTCCCTTCCTAAAACCTCCCTGTTCTTCTCCAACTAATTCCTCTGTTATTTCCCTAACTCTGTCAGTAAGTATCCTACCATATGCTTTTCAGGGTTGGTATTAAGAAAAAAAAAATCCAAGAAAAAAACAATTCAAAAAAAGGCTAAAAAAAAAAGCTTGTGTTTTTTTTGTTTGTTTTTTATTTTTTATTTTATATAGTTAAATTTTACATACAATAAAATACCCGCCGCCGCCAGACCGCCCACCCCGCCACCCCCCACCCCACCACCGAGCCGCTATCACCCCACCACCCCAGGAGGACACCACGGTGGGGCTAGTGACCCGGAATAAGAGGGTCACCGGGACACTACTGTCCTGAGTCCCACTTCCCCGCAACTATCCCAACACCAGGTAAGCAGGAAGAGACAACGACCCTGCGAGCAGGACAGCCGTCACCAGAATCGGGGTGGGACTGAACTAGAGTCAGTCCCAGGTGACACCGCGTTCACGGCCACTGTACGTGACGGGGAAGGAGCGGCCACTGTACGCCCTTCAGTTACCTCCCGAAGGACAGGCAGGCCCAAGGCTACGACCAAAGTACGTACCAGGGTAGATAGACCCACGGCTATGGCCTCAGTAACTACCGGAGAGGACGCAGCCTCAGTGCACCCCTCTCCTACCTTTCTCTCCTACGGGAGTAACACCGCGTTCACGGCCACTGTACGTGACGGGGAAGGAGCGGCCACTGTATGCCCTTCAGTTGCTTCCCAAAGGGCAGGCAGGCTTACGGCTACGGCCGAAGTAAATACCAGGGTAGATAGACCCTTGGCTACGGCCTCAGTATGTACTGGAGAGGGTGCAGCCTCTGTGCACCCCTCTCCTGCTTTTCTCCCCTATGGGAGCAACACCGCGTTCATGGCCACTGTACGTGACGGGGAAGGAGCGGCCACTGTACACCCTTCAGTTGCTTCCCTAAGGGTAGGCAAGCTCCCGGCTACAGCCAAAGTACATACCAGGGTAGATAGACCCATGGCTTCGGCCTCAGTACGTACCGGAGAGGGCGCGGCCTCTGTGCACCCCTCTCCTGTCTTTCCCTCCTACGGGAGCAACACCGCGTTCACGGCCACTGTACATGATGGGGAAGGATGGGCCACTGTACACCCTTCAGTTGCTTCCCAAAAGGCAGATAGGCCCACGGCTACGGCCGCTGTACGTACCAGGGTAGATAGACCCAAGGCTATGGCCTCTGTACGTACTGGAGAGGGCGCAGACTCCGTGTACCCGACTCCTGCCTTTTCCTCCTTCGGGAGCAGCACCACCAGCATGGCCACTGTACGTGAGGGGGAAGGAGCGGCCACTGTACGCCCTTCAGCTGCGGGCCCTAGGAGTCAAGAAACCGCCCTCACGGCACTGTACGTGATGGGGAAGGAGCGGCCACTGTATGCCCTTCATTCGTGATTCCAAAGGCCCTCCCGACGCAGGAAGTCCCTTGCGCTGCTGACCCTTTCCCTCTCGGCTGCATGGGACGCCCTTTGTCCCCTTCCGGGAGTGTTGCCCCAGAGGTGCTGCCAGAGTGGTGGCGTGGCCCGATCCAGGTCATACCACCTACCCCTGGGAGATCCCTGCCCCTGCTGGACACCCAATGGAGACGGTGCAGCAGCTCACCCCTGTCGGCGCCTCCCCCTACAGGCGGCTGCAGTCCCAGGACCCTCAGGCCCGACCAGCAGCCTCCAGGTCCGGGCAACCCAGGCTCTTTCTCTCCATGGAGCCAGAGGCGACAGGCCTGCCTCCTACAGCTGTTTGGCCCTAGTCCCGGGGGCCACCTCTCGGGTCGAGGCCCCCAGACCGGAGGGCCTCCCTGCACCCCACCGACGAGGTTACAGTACGAGGGCCTCCTCCCAGGTCGAGGCCCCCAGACAGGAGGGCCTCCCTGCACTCCGCCGATGACCAGAACCCGGGCAGTGACTCCCCTGCGGGCAGTGTATTGCCCCCTGCAGGAAGGCTCCCCGTAGGGCCTCCCCCTCACGCCCGGACACCGTGGTGAATTATACCCAGGAACCACTGGTAAATAGTGACATTAACGCCTCTTGTGTCGTGAACAATCGAGACGGGAATATAACAGTGAACAGTGACAAAGTGAGGGCCAGAACAATACCAGTGACAAAGTTATCAATAACTACTAAGGCCCGTGTTATGCTGAGTGTTTTTAGGTCGACTTCTCGTCCTAAAAGCACTAGCGACTGAGCGGGGTCCTCTTTCCGGACTGGAAGTAAAGCACCCACAAAGGAACAGGACATAAAAACCAGGCAGTATACCTTAACACATCTATTGCCTTAATTCTACACCGTTACAATATAACACAGAGTGATATTTGAGATACAGGAGACAGGGACACAGAGTTAAACTTTGACACCACAAGGTACAGTTAACTTAATACACGGTATAATGCATGTACACTAATGTCCTGAATTATATATGTGGATACCCGTATTTCACTTTAAGGCAGAATATATACTTAGTTGGAAACAAGGGGAATAAACAAGATTAAGAGTCCATGGGGGAAATACTACTATAAATAAGACAGGGTGCGGATCACGACACTGGACGCAGTCACTTAGTCGCGGCGACACTTACACACAGGCTTTTGATTCACCCGTGCACCCTAGTCTCCATTCACAGTCACTGAAAGTTCTTTTACTTGGGGACTCATGCAGTTACTCTAAGTTCTCTTACTGGGGGTTCAAGTCATTTTCTGTTCTGCCGGGTATTGAGTTCTTTTAGACTAATAGTAACTGCCACTGGTTTTACACTAGTCTTTACTCGGTCACTGTTCACTGTTCTTTCCCCTGGTTTGTTCTCGGTACAAGGGGCGTCACTTATTTACCCGTGTTTCCTGGGTGGAGTGCACTCTGTCGTATGGGCGTGAGGAGAGGGCCTTAAGGGGACTCTGCCTGCTAGGGGCAACACACTACCCACAGAGGAGTCACTGCCCGGGTCCTGGTCGTCGGTGAGGTGCAGGGAGGCCCTCCTGTCTGGGGGCCTTGACCTGAGAGGAGGCCCTCGTATTGGAGCCTCGTTGGTGGGGTGCAGGGAGGCCCTCCTGTCTGGGGGCTTTGACCTGAGAGATGGCCCTCGGGACTGGGGCCAAACAGCTGGAGGAGACGGGCCTGTCGTCTATGGCTCCGCGGGGTGAGGGAGCCTGGGTTACCCTCGTCTGGAGTCTGCTGGTCACACCTGGGGGTCCTGGGGTTGCGGTCGTCTGTTGGGAGAGGCACCGACAGGATTGGGCTGCGGCCTCCTCTCCGTCTGGTGTTTGGAAGGAACAGAAACTTCCCAGGCGTGGGAGGTAGGCCCGGTTTCGGGCCTTGCCACCACTCTGGCGACACCTCCGGGGCAACACTCCCGGATGGTGACGAAGGGTTCCCACAGGGGGACGAGGTAGGAGAAGGATTCACAGAATCCTCTCCGGTATGTGGAAAGGGAAGCACAGAGGCGACTCTCTCTCCTGGGTATACTACAGCCGAGGCTAAGGGTCCTCTCACCCTGGTGCACACCTCTGGCTGTAGTCTTGGGCCTCCTGCCCTTGGAGTGGCTAAGGGCCCCCTCGCCCTGGTGCACACTTCCGGCCGTAGCCTTGGGCCTCTTGCCCTTGGAGTGGCTAAGGGCCCAGCCGCCCTGGTGCACACTTCTGGCCGTAGCCTTAGGCCTCCTGCCCTTGAGGTTGTAACAATGGCCGTCGCCAAGGCGTTACTTGGGACTGAAACTTGTTCAGTCCCATCCCAATTCTGGTGATGGTTGTCCCGCCTGCAAGGTCGTTGGCTTTTTCCGGTCACCTGGTGTTGGGGTAGTTGCGGGGAAAAGGGACTCAGGACAGTAGTGTCCCGGTGACCCTCTTGACTTGGGTCACTAGCCCCACCGTTGTGTCCTCCGGGGGGGGGGGTAGCCGCCTGGTGGTGGGTTGGGGGGTGGCGGGGTGGGTGGTCCGGCGGCGGGTATTTTAGCCCGATACCCGGCAGAATAGGAAATATCCTAAGTCCCAGACAAAAGAACTTATAGAAATCGTGGACCAAGACTAGGGTGCGTGGAAGAATTAAAAGTTTACGAATAAGTGTCGTCGCGACTAAGTGACTCCATCAAGTGTCGCGATCCGCACCCTGTCCAGTTATAATAATATTCACCCCACTAACTCTTGGCCCTCTCCACCCCTAGTGCATCGGACTCAATTTATATAATACCAACTCTGCTTATAGACGAAATGTGGGTATCACGATATTGTAACTGATTACCTAAGTGTAAATGAAGAATACTGTGTCTCAAGTGTAACTGTAAACCTTGGTGTTAAAGGCTAACTCTATGTCCCTGTCTACTGCATATCCAATACCTCTCTGTTTTATATTGTAACGGTGTAGGAATTAAGACAATAGATGTGTTAAGGTGTACTGCCTGGTTTTTATGTCCTGTTCCTTTGTGGGTGCTTTACCTCCGGTCCGGAAAGAGGACCCCGCTCAGTCGCTTGTGTTCTTAGGACGAGAAGTCGGACTAAAAACACCCAGCATAGCATACAAAAATGTAGATGTAATGCTGTGTTTTTAAGGCGACTTCTCGTCGTAAAAACACTAGCTACTGAAGCGGGGTCCTCTTTCTAGACCGGAAGTAAAGCACTAACAAAGGAACAGGACATAAAAACCAGGCAGTATACCTTAACACATCTATTACCTAGATCCTACTCGTAACAATACACATAGAATGATATTTAAGATACAGGGACACATAGATACAGAGTTAACACTTGGCTTCATAGAATAATCATACGCACTACAATAATCACACAGGGAGATTGTGAGTGTTCTTTAACAAGGTTCTTATGTCACTTGGAGGAAATATATAAATGGGATTGTTCACTTTAAGAATACACAAGGTTGGGAGTCTGGTTTGGGGATATTACTATAAAAGAGGTAGGGTGCGGATAGCGACACTCGACGCTGTCACCTTGTCAAGGAGACACGTATATTTAGCTTTTGACTCGCCCACGCCCTTAGCTCGAGATTCACAGAAAACTCCCTGGTTCCTTAATATGGGGAGGGACTAAGATAATTCACAAAGTTCACTTTCTGCCCTGGTAGCACTAAGTTCTGATGGGCCACTGTTTACTATGGTTTCTTGCAGAGTCACTGTTACTGTTTTCCTCTGTTTCCTGGGTATAGTCACTGTTAGTTACACTTTAGGGTACAGGGAGGCTCTCCCGTCTGGGGGCCTCAACCTGAGAGGCAGCCCTCGTCTTAGGGCCGCGCCGGTGGGGTGTAGGGAGGCCCTTTGGTCTGGGGGCCTCGACCTGGTAGATGGCCCTCAGGACTGGGGCCGAACAGCCGGAGCAATTGGGCCTGTTTCTTCCGACTCCGGGGAGTGAGGGAGCCCGAATCACCTTCGTCGTGGGTTGTGGAGTCGAGCCTGGGCGTCCTGGGGCTGCTGCCACCAAGAGGGAGAGGCGCCGTCAGGACTGGACTGCGGCAGCGTCCCCTACGGGGCTCCGGCAGGAACAAGGAACTCCCGGGTGTGGGCGGTAAGCCCGATATCGGGCCTTGCCACCACTCTAGTGTCTCCTCCGGGGCTATATTCCCGGATGGTGACGAAGGGCTCCCCGAAGGGAAAGAGGCTGGAGGAGGACTCACATTGCCTGTAGTCTCTCGGGTGTGTCTGGAGGCCGGAGCCGGGGGTCTCTTTCCCCTATTACACACTTTGGCTGTAGCTGTGAACTTGCCCGGCGTACGGGGGACACCTATAGGGTGATCGGGGTCTCCCTTTTGCCGCAGCTTGGGACCGCTGGCGTGGTGTTGCTCCCGTAGTAGGAGACAAGCCGGAGGGAGAGGCGCAGAGGCCACACTCTCTCCAATACGGATTGAATCTACCTTCAAGGAATTCTCTACCCTGGTACGTGCCCCGGCCAGAGCCGAGTGTCTACCCGTACGAAAGACAACTACCGGGCGAACTGGGTCGCCCGCACGCTGCGGCTTGGGACCGTCCACGGGGTGTTGCTTCCGTAATAGGGAAGTGCTACACGTATGGTAGCAGGGGCTCTTTACCCTGATCCGTATTCTGGCCGTAGCCGAGAGCCGATCACCTCCCACAGGAACATCTGCCGGGCAACCGGGGTCGCCCGCACGCTGCGGCTTGGGACCGTCCACGGGATGTTGCTCCTGAAGGGGAGAACAGCAGGAGAGGGATGCACTGAGGCAACTCTCTCTCCCTGGTGTGTTAAGGCCGGGGCCTGGAGTCGCCTTCCCCTTTACACACTCTATTAGGCCGTAGCCTAGGGTTGTCTTTCTCTCTTTACTTCTTATTAGGCCGTAGCCTTGGGCCTCTTGCCCTTGGGCCTCCTGCCCTCTCCTCTTGCCCTTGGGCCTCCTGCCCTAGAGGGTGTAACAAAGCCGTCAATACGGTGTTACCTGGGACTGAATTTATTTCAGTCCCACCCCTATTCTGTCGATCACTGCTCCACCCGCACAGTAGTTCACTTCCCCTGATCACCTGGGGTTGGGGCACTTGCGGGGAATAGGGACCCAGGGCCGTGATGCCCTGATGACCCTCTTGCCCGGGGTCACTAACCTCACCGGTGTGTCCTCCTGGGGTGGTGGTGGGGTGGCGGCTCGGTGGTGGTGTGGGGGGTGGTGAGGTGGGAGGTCCTGCGGCGGGCACGGCGGGCATTTTAGTAGGTTTACATCATATTGATAAATGAGGTCTACATACATATACATTCAAATTTTAAAACCCATTAAGATCTCTCTCAAAAAAAAAAAAAAAGTTTTCTTTTAATCTTGAGCCCAGAAATCCTCGCAAATCCACCATCTTTGGGCGTAAGAGCAACTTTTCACTTAAGTGCATACTCTGGAGCCCTACAAAACGAGCGCAAACCCTATGCGGCGTTATCAATTCTTCTCGTAGAGTTGCGCCATGTGAGGGGCAGCCCCAAGTACATCGTAAGCCTTATAACTCTCCTATTTTTACAAATGTTGTAGCTCAAACATCCCTCAAATCCTGAGAATTAAATCATGCATCAATTAATCCTTAAGTGCATACAACTGTTGCGATTTTTCAAAAAATAATGTATACAAGTGGCACAGACCGTCGTAGACGATGCCAGAATACCATAACGGAGCAAGTACTATCTATCTATCTATTACCAGACGCCTCAATCCCGTTTGGGGTGGCCACAAACAAATCGCCTCCAAGTCGCCCTGTCCCCCGCCATTTCACTGCCCTGCTCCCAACTCACACCCCCCTCTCTCATATACCTCTCCACCCCTTCCCTCCATCTCATCCTCGGCCTCCCCCTCCCTCTTCCCCCCTCCACCTCACTCACAAACACTCTCTTCGTCAGTCTTTCACCCTCCATCCTCTCCACATGGCCAAACCACCTCAGTGTGTTCCTCATAACGCTTCCTATCACATCCACATCCACATCCACACCACAACGCTCCTTTATATCCACATTCGTCAGCCTGTCTCTCCATGTGACTCCACAGGCTCCTCTTAAATAACTCATTTCCACTGCTCTCACTCTTGACTTGTGTCCTTCCAACAACGTCCAAGCTTCACTTCCGCACGCTAGAGTTGGTATCACAATACTGTCATGTAGTAACTTTTTCACTTCCATGCTCACTTCCCTGTTTCTTATCACTGCTTTCAAAGAACCAACAACCCTTCTTCCCTGCTGTACCCTTTCACCCACTTCACCCTCCAAACCTCAATCTTTACTTATCACACTACCCAAGTACTTAAACGTACTCACATTTTCCAATTCCTCACCATCCAACCGCGCTGTACATTCACTGACTTCACCTCTCTCAAAGACCGTCACTTTACTCTTCCCTACATTCACCTTTAGATTCCGTTTCTTACACACTCTCCCGAACTCATCCACCAAGCCTTGCAGCTCCCTTTCGTCTTCACTCAGCAACACAGTATCATCTGCAAACAACAGTACAGGGAGTTTCCAAACACTATCCTCTCTCACCAGGGCCACTCCAACATCCACTACCCTACCTTGTACTTCTTTTATTACCCCATCCATGTAAAGATTGAACAACCATGGAGACATGACACATCCCTGTTTCAACCCAACTTTCAAAGAGAAAAATTTACTTAGTTCACCATCCACACGCACTGCAGCCTTCGCACCATCGTACATACTCTTCACAGCATTCAACAACTTCCCATCTACTCCATATATTCTTAACACTTTCCACAATCCTTGTCTATCCTCCCTGTCATATGCTTTCTCCAAATCCATGAAAGCCGCATACAACTTCTTTCCCTTCTCTAGAAACTTTTCCACTAAACATCTAAGAATGAATATCTGATCTACACAACCTCTTCCCTTCCTAAAGCCTCCCTGTTCTTCTCCAACTAATTTCTCTGTTCTTTCTCTAACTCTGTCAATAAGTATCCTACCATACACTTTTCCTATTATACTAAGAAGACAAATGCCCCTATGATTACCACACACTTCTTTTTCCCCTTTTCCTTTGTACTAGGGAATAATTACACCTGACTTCCAATCCCCAGGGACTCTACCTTCCTCCCAGGCCAATCTGCACATCTTCCACATCCATTCTACTACTACCTCTCCCCCATGCTTCAGCATTTCACCACACACTCCATCAATTCCTGGGGCTTTCCCCAATTTAACTTTCTTCATTGCTTCCACAACTTCTATCCTACTGATTTCTTCCTGTCTTCTCACCTCTCTCCTTCTCCCAGCCATTCCCCAACCACTTATACTCGCATTACTTCCATCCTCTATGTTCAACAATTCCTTAAAGTGATCTCTCCATCTGCTCACTTTTTCTCCCTTCTCCACTAGTAATCTACCATTTTTATCTTTCACTCCCCTGCTAACTTCACTTCCACCCTGTCTTACTCTTTTCACCTCTTTCCAGAACATTTTCTTACAGTCCCTCCACTTTACACTCAAATTCCTTCCAAATTCTTCATCCACTACTACTTCAACATATGTGGTAAAACTAGCATTGTCGGCCAATATTACCTTTACTACAAACAGATTATAGCCTATTGATACAATTAAAATGCGTGACTTACAAAGCAGTGCCCCTGAAATGGAAACAGAAGAATACCATAGTGCCCCTGACAACGGGACAAGCAAGATACAGCCCAGTATGCCCGGGAACGTGCCGACACCCCCACACGGACCCCACGGGGTAGCCACCACCAGTCGGAACAACCCCCGGCAACAACGGCATATGTCAGCCCGGGCTGTGCGCCCCTATGTCACGCAGCCACCACGCCGTCGCCGTCGTAGAAGGACACTACCTTCGCGGAGTGGGATTGTTGAACCAGCTAGGGATGGAGTTGTTCTAGACACTCCAGACGGCGCCCCTCCTCGTGAGACGGCCTATTGTCGCTCCGAAAGTGTCCCGGTAGAGATGGCCTATTGTCGCTCCGAAAGTGTCCCGGTAGAGACGGCCTATTGTCGCTCCCCTCCTAGTGAGATGGCCTATTGTCGCTCTGAAGGTGCCCCGGTAGAGACGGCCTATTGTCGCTCCGAAGGTGTCTGGTAGAGACAGCCTGTTGTCGCTTCGAAGGTGCCCCGGTAGAGATGGCCTATTGTCGCTCCTGCCCTCGTGAGACGGCCTATTGTCGCTCCTGCCCTCGTGAGACGGCCTATTGTCGCTCCGAAAGTGTCCTAGTAGAGACGGCCTATTGTCGCTCCCCTCCTCGTGAGACGGCCTATTGTCGTTCCGAAGGTGCCCTGGTAGAGATGGCCTATTGTCGCTCCCGCCCTCGTGAGATGGCCCACTGTCGCTCCGAAGGTGCATGGAAGGAGGCAAGGAGCGAGACGTCACCCTGGCAGGAGACAAGAGCCCAGGCCTCCCGTACCAGAGTGGCCCAGACAGGCCTCACAGCCTCCCCTGGCCTCCACTTCCTATGCCTGGCTCTGGAACAGATGCACCTGATGGGCCCCAGCGTAAGCCGATGCCGCAGCCCTCCCCTGTCGGCGCCCCTAGACGCTGGAGACCGCAGTCCGCAGTCTCTCCCGATCCTCCTCAGGACACCCGGGCGCGATCTCCATACGCCCCCATGACGACGTAAGGCTCCCACCTCCGGCCGAGACTTACACTGGAGGTTCCTGGAGCTATTTGGCCCCAGTCCCGAGGGCCATACCCCTGAGCCCAGCCCGGAAGCCACGGGTAGCCCAGGACGCGAGAGGACGCCCCTACGAGTTGTTCCATGCCCTCTTGGCACGCCTCCCCTTGGCGGTGCCCCTAGCCTGGCAGGATTGCCGACAGCGTGTTCCCGCCCCTGCCCCCCACGATGAATGCGTGTGATGCTGCCCAGAAACAGTGCAAGTAATTTAGGTTAAGTGTGACTTTGCCTAGTGTAGTATCGTGCAGTGACTTAATATAGTGAATATCGGGGCAAGTAAGATCACAGCGAGAGAATAAAGGACGAGTGTGCGAACCAAGACCTGATGAACTATATTTATGAGTGACGTCCCTTACATACAATTAGTAAGACTGTGCCGCCTGGAAATTCCTCCATAGTAATACACCCCTACTGCTGTGAGCTCTAAAGAAGTAATACGAGAAAGTGTTAGTGGTTTTCCCACACTCCCGCTACCCGTAAATCCTGTACGACATTCCCTCGTCCCAGTATCTAGTGTAAGTGTAAACCAAGAATAGAATCAATTACCAAAGTCCCTTTGCTACTGGAAAACGTGTAATCCTCATTGTTAATCCTTGCTTCTCTCCAGTATTACCATAACTCCCTCCTAGCCGTCACAAGTCACTCCCCGCACCCCCCCCTTTTCTCTCCCCCCCTTCGTGAGACTCACTCCCCGTGCCTCACATGCGCGCCTATATTCACTGTACCCTGAATACACTAGGTTTGACTGGTTGGCATTAATATCAGATAAGAAAGTATCCTGTGAGATACACATGTCCTAGATAAGGGTTTTATATTGCTATATATTATGTTGTAATATCTGCTGATTTGTCCTGTGTCTGATTTTGGTAATATACGTGTAAAGGTTATTGCCTAGAGTTTTTGTGTCCTGCCTCTCTTTATTGCACTAAGCTCCGATCTCGAAAGAGGACCCCGCTCCACATTAGGTGTTTTAGGAACGAGAAGTCGAGCCTATTTACACCTAGCATTACACTGGTGGCCAGCGGTGGTTCTTGACCCGGGCGCAAAAGAGAGGTAATCAGGAATATTTGGCAAAATGGCAACTAAACCACATGTTCAGTTACCCAAATTTGACCCCGACCAGTATGATATACACACATATCTGGCAATAATTAAACTCTTACTGGATATCGGCTTTGAAAATGACCAACAGAAAATTGCAGTCACACTACCACTACTGGGTAAAGCGGCGGCGAACATAGCACCGAAAATCGTCCCAGAACTCACCTGGCAGAACTTTACAAAGTTCACTGTACAAGCCATCACCCCATCATTAGGGAAAGTGGTGGCTCTATCCCAATTAGATAGTTTTTCATTCGACGGGGATTTAGATAAAACCCTGATACAGGCAAGACGCCTGGTTACTGCTGCCTACCCGGAGGCAGATGAGGAAACCCGGGACCAACATACATTTAACACTCTGCTCAGAGTGCTCTCGAGTGTTGTTAAGCAACACTTCACTATCCATGACCCAACAGGAGACATGGATAGAGATATACAGCTGATACGGCGCCTCCTGACCACCTGCCCTTCTCCACAGCAAATCAACATTGTTAAGAAATTCCCCACCTGACCCCCGGCTCCCCCAGCCACACCACGTCCACCTCTGCTTCGCACCAGCCCGACCCCGGCGCCTAGCCCGCCCAGGGCACACCCCTCCCGTCGGCGCCCCGCCTCGCGAGAAAACCCGAGCCTAATTCTTGTCAACCCGTGGGAATTCACAGCCTGCAACTCCCGCTGCCCCCTTCATGACATACGGGACCAGCTTAAAGCTGCTCGCCGCAGAATCACAGCCCTGGGATCGCGTAAAGTGTCCGCCTTAGAAGGCGAGGCCTCAGGGGACGAGCTGATGCCCATGGACGAGCCCCATTCAGGAGAACTGGAGCAGGAACAGGAGAATGAAACCCCTAGCCAGCTGGATTTTTAGGCCCGCCCCTGCACCAACCCACAGTGGCGGGGGCCATTACCCCTAAGTATCGCCCCTCGGTATAACGCAAGATGAAAATAAACGGCGTGAAGGCCAGACTGCTAGTCGATACGGGAACGACCACGTCCTGCCTTTACAGCCACTATTTCTCCAGCTACAGATCGCGGTTTGGCCCACTCCGCCCTACTACCACTCACCTTGTGGACGCGGGGGATGGCCCCCTGCCCATACGTGGGGAAACTCTGGCCCTATGGGTCAACACCCACCAGCCGGTGTCCACCCAACATCCATTCATCATTTTTTATTTCTCCTGCCGGAGTTATGACGGGTATTTAGGACTGGACTTGCTCCAAAAACTCGGAGCTACGATCGACTGTCGCCACCGACAACTTCAGTTCCACCCCCCAATCCCGTTCCACCCCGGCCGTTTGCACATGCACGCCGCAGCCCCGGCCGGAGGATTTGCCCCTTTCCTCCCCCCAGTGCCCCCCTTCCCCCACCCTCCTCTCCTCCCCCTCCCGTGCCTTTTCACGCCACTCCTGCTGCTTCTTTCCCCGCCACCGTCTCCACCGCTGTTACCATCCCCTCCCACCATGAGGCTTGGGTGCCCCTTAACAGGCCCTCAGGTCCCTCCGTTTTGTTCTCCCCCCTCCTCCCCTCCGGAGCCCTTTCTGCCTGCCTTGTGTCCCCCACCTTCCTCCCACCCCACCACGTCGCCATCCGCATCGCCAATCTCACCCCGTCCCCTCTCACCCTCCCCAAGGGGCTTATCATCAAAGAGATGGAGGAAGCCGAGCCCTGTGCCCCATCCTCCTCCCACCTCCCCACCCCTCTACCCCCCATCCCCGACCATCTCTCCAACCAGCAGTCAGACACCCTACGCCGCCTCCTCCTGGATTTCCAGGATTTGTTTGCAACAGGACCAGGAGATATAGGGCATACGACATACCTGTCGCATGAAATTCATATGACAGGCCCACCTATACGACAACCATCCCGATGTAAGAACCCCCGACAGAGAGAAGAGGAGGACCGCCAGGTGTGCGAAATGGTAGAGGCAGGTGTTATTTCCCCCTCCACCAGCCCATGGTCCTCCCCCATCATTCTAGTAAAAAAGAAAGACGGCACGATGCGATGTTGCATCGACTACCGCTGCGTGAACGACATCACCATTAAAGATGCCACCCCCCACCCAAGCATTGACGATTCCCTAGACTCCCTCTACGGGGCATCTTGGTTTTCTACCCTCGACCTCCAGTCTGGATACTGGCACGCCCCCATCCATCTGGACCATCGAGGCAAGACGGCCTTTACCACCAGTAATGGCAAACTTTACGAATTTAATGTTCTGCCATTCGGCCTCTGCAATGCCCCTGCCACTTTCTCCAGACTAATGGAATCTGTCTTGAGCGGCCTCACTTGGGAAATATGTTTAGCTTATCTTGACGACGTCATTGTTTTTAGCCAGACCTGGGCTGACCACTTGCAGCGCCTCTGTCGAGTTTTCACCAGAATTCGCCAGGCAGGCCTCAAGCTACATCCTTCTAAATGTGTCCTAGCCGCTAGAATCGTCTCGTTTCAAGGACATACTATTTCCCAAGCAGGAATTTCCCCAGATCCTGACAAGCTCGGTGCCATAGCGGACATACCGCCGCCACAGGATGTCCATGGCGTCCGCGCCTTCCTGGGACTCACGTCCTTTTACTGTCACTTTGTGAAGGGATTCGCGCAGATTGCCAAGCCTCTTCACGATTTGGCACGGAAAGGGGAACCTTTTCTCTGGACCAAGGACCGGCGAGCTGCTTTTCAACAGCTAAAAGACAAGCTCATCTCTGCCCCCATCGTAGCCTTCCCCGACCATGCCCTCCCTTTTCGCCTCTACACCGATGTGTCTCTTACCGCGATAGGCGCCGTCCTAGCCCAGGTACAGGCCAGCAGAGAACACATCATTGCCTGCGCCAGTCACACTCTGAATCCGGCTGAAAAGAATTATGCCACCACCAAGCAAGAATGCCTCGGCATAATCTGGGCCCTCCAATATTTTAGAGCTTATCTTTCTGGGACCCAAGTCACGATAATCACTGACCACCAATCACTCCAGTGGTTACGCCAGTCGGACTCCCATAACGCCCAACTCGTCAGGTGGCGTGACACCCTAGAGGAGTTTCAGTACGAAATTTCATACAGGCCCAGAAAGCTCCACACCAATGCAGATGCCCTCTCCTGCCTCCCCATCCACGCGGTACAGCCAGACCCGGACCTCCTACAACTCTGGCACCACAAGGAAGGGCCCCCCTGGATCCCTGCCCACCTATTCCCTAAGCTATGCTGACAGGACGACCACCTACTAACCCCGTCCGGGCATATCCTCTTGACCCCCGATGCGGCACGTGACACCCTGCGCCACCTCCATACCTACAACGGCATCCACTTGGGCACCAAAAAATTATTACAGGTGTTCAACGACATTTACTGGGCCCCAAATCCCTCCACCCTCGCTAAGGAAATTATCCAGACTTGCCGCACCTGCGCGCTTGGGAAAGATATCACCCGGACCACCGGACCATCGGGCCATATCACTGCCCACAAGCCCTGGCAACTCCTGGCGATCGACATAGCAGGCCCTCTTCCCCCCAAATCTGGATATAAATACGTGATCACTTTTGTAGACACGTATTCAAAATTCGTAGTAGCCTGCCTGGCTAAGGAACATCATGCCGTCGCTGTAGCCGATGCCCTTCTCCAACACGTGTTCCCTTACTTTGGCATCCCACAAGCCATCCATTCCGATAATGCCCCGGAGTTGTCCAGAAAAGTCTGGGAGGAGCTAGCCAGAATTTTCGGATATAAGATCTCCCACTCCTCACCATACTGGCCTCAAGGGAACGCCGTATGTGAACGTGGCCATCGTACCCTTATCAATCAGCTACGCACCTGAATTGAGGCTACAGAGAACGACGACAGGCCAGCGCATGTGAAAATTGTCCAGTGGGGCATGAATTCATGCCCCCGAGAAGACGGGGTTTCCCCCATGAGGGAATCTTTGGGGAAACTCCCCTCCTACTACCCTTAGCCACCACCTGCAGCCGCCAGCTTCCGCTCCCACTACAGACCCGCTACACCTGCTAAAAGGGCGGATACACCACCTACAAAAGAATCTGGACCTTGGACCCGACACAGCCTCCAACCCCTTCAACCCGGGTGACACAGTTGTCATCACCCAACTCCCCACTCCCCACAAGCTTGACCCCCGCTTCACGGGGCTCCACACAATCACCCGCATCCCCAACCCATACCAGGTAGTCATAGACTACCACGGCACTAACTGTACACTCCGCATCCGCCACGTGCGGCCTTTCCGCACGCCCACCTCCCCCGCCCCGGCCCCACACCCCCAGCCCCCTCCAGCCCCCGCACAACCCTCTACATTCACATATGAGTGCTACGTTTCCTCCTCACCCTCCCACTCCTCCCCCCCTACCACCTCCACCTCCCAGGCTGCCACCACCCCCAGCACCTCACCTGATGCCTCCCCCGCCACCCCTTGCTCACCCTCACCCCTTCCCTCCATTGCCCCCCCCTCAACGCCCACTCCCACCTCTTCCGCCCACGCCAACACACCCTCACCACAACCCACTACCACCACCCCTCCCCCACCCACCATGCGTACACCCACTCCACCAACACCATGCCCCACTGCGCCCACAACACGCAAAACAACCCACCCACCCCATATGCCCACTTCCCCTCCCACCCCGACCCTCAAGACCACCACCACCCACTCGGGCCGCTTCTCACGCCCGCCCGCCCGATACACACACACTCCTACACCACCCACCTCCCCACGACTTCACACCATCAAGCTACGTCAGGCCCAAATCCCCTCTACCTGTACTCCCCAGAGACAATACCGCATTACCACGGCACAAAACCCGGCCCCTACCCTCGGTATCCAGCATTCAGCTTCCGACCACACCAACAGCCACACCAAGCAAGATGGGAGTGAAGCGGGCCGTATGGGCGCCTACCCTTGGCAGGAACCACAGACTCCGCGGGCCACACCACCTGCTAACCCTCCTCCAGGCTACCACCACCACCTCCACTATTCCTCACCTGCGACCCGGAGCAGGAAGAAAACCCCTACACCGTCGCCTGGCAAACCATGCTGCAACACCTCCAGCCGATGTACACCACCTACAACATGCAAGCATTCCACCTCCAGCCACGAGGACGTGACTTTTTACAGGGGGAGAGTGGTAAAATGCGTGACTTACAAAGCAGTGCCCCCGAAATGGAAACAGAAGAATACCATAGTGCCCCCGACAATGGGGCATGCAAGATACAGCCTGGTATGCCTGGGAATGTGCCGACACCCCCACACGGATCCCACAGGGTAGCCGCCACCAGTCGGAACAACCTCCGGCAACAACGGCATATGTCAGCCCGGGCCGTGCGCCTCTATGTCACGCAGCCACCACGCTGTTGCCGTCGTAGGAGAAGGGTACTACCTTCACGGAGTGGGACTGTTGAACCAGCTAGGGGTTGAGTTGTTCTAGACACTCCAGACGGCGCCCCTCCTCGTGAGACGGCCTATTGTCGCTCCGAAAGTGTCCTGGTAGAGATGGCCTATTGTCGCTCCCGCCCTCGTGAGACGGCCTATTGTCACTCCGAAAGTGTCCCGGTAGAGATGGCCTATTGTCGCTCCCCTCCTCATGAGACGGCCTATTGTTGCTCCCCTCCTCATGAGACGGCCTATTGTCGCTCCCCTCCTCATGAGACGGCCTATTGTCGCTCCAAAAGTGTCCCAGTAGAGACAGTCTATTGTTGCTCCCCTCCTCGTGAGACAGCCTATTGTCGCTCCGAAGGTACCCCGGTAGAGACAGCCTATTGTCGCTCCCCTCCTCGTGAGACGGCCTGTTGTCGCTCCGAAGGTGCCCCAGTAGAGATGGCCTATTGTCACTCCCGCCCTCGTGAGACGGCCTATTGTCGCTCCGAAAGTGTCCTGGTAGAGACGGCCTATTGTCGCTCCCCTCCTCGTGAGACAGCCTATTGTCGCTCCGAAGGTGCCCTGGTAGAGACGGCCTATTGTCGCTCCCGCCCTCGTGAGATGGCCCACTGTCGCTCCGAAGGTGCACGGAAGGAGGCAAGGAGAGAGACGTCACCCCAGCAGGAGACAAGAGCCCAGGCCTCCCGTACCAGAGTGACCCAGACAGGCCTCACAGCCTCCCCTGGCCTCCGCTCCCTACGCCTGGCTCTGGAACAGACGCACCTGACAGGCCCCAGCGTAAGCCGATGCCGCAGCCCTCCCCTGTCGGCGCCCCTAGACGCTGGAGACCGCAGTCCGCAATCTCTCCCGATCCTCCCCAGGACACCCGGGCGCGATCTCCATATGCCCCCACGACGACGTAAGGCTCCCACCTCCGGCCGAGACTTACACCAGAGGTTCCTGGAGCTATTCGGCCCCAGTCCCGAGGGCCATACCCCTGAGCCCAGCCCAGAAGCCACGGGTAGCCCAGGACGCGAGAGGACGCCCCTACGAGTTGTTCCGTGCCCTCTTGGCACGCCTCCCCTTGGCGGTGCCCCTAGCCCAGCAGGATTGCCGACGGCGTGTTCCCGCCCCTGCCCCCCACGATGAGTACGTGTGATGCTGCCCAGAAACAGTGCAAGTGATTTAGGTTAAATGTGACTTTGCCTAGTGTAGTATCGTGCAGTGACTTAATATAGTGAATATCGGGGCAAGTAAGATCATAGTGAGAGAATAAAGGACGAGTGTGCGAACCAAGATCTGATGAACTATATTTATGAGTGACGTCCCTTATATACAATTAGTAAGACTGTGCCGCCTGGAAATTCCTCCGTAGTAATACACCCCTACTGCTGTGAGCTCTAAAGAAGTAATACGAGAAAGTGTTAGTGATATACCCCCACTCCCGCTATCCGTAAATCCTGTACGACATTCCCTCGTCCCAGTATCTAGTGTAAGTGTAAACCAAGAATAGAATCAATTACCAAAGTCCCTTTGCTATTGGAAAACGTGTAATCCTCATTGTTAGTCCTTGCTTCTCTCCAGTATTACCATAATTCCCTCCTAGCCGTCACAAGTCACTCCCCGCACCCCCCCCCCCTTTTCTCCCTCCCCTTCGTGAGACTCACTCCCCGCGCCTCACGCGCGCGCACTATATTCACTGTACCCTGAATACACTAGGTTTGATTGGTTGGCATTAATATTAGATAAGCAAGTATCCTGTATCTTGCTTGCCCCGTTGTCGGGGGCACTATGGTATTCTTCTGTTTCCATTTCGGGGGCACTCCTTTGTAAGTCACGCATTTTACTGTGTAAAGGTCAAACTCATTGAACTAGGAGATATTTATTGTAAGGGCTAGCTTTCTGAGATTATCTGGTTATTATATGTCCCACAGTTTTGATCGAGAGTGTGTATGTAGTAGTCTGTTGTTAATATATAAGTATGTCTTTGACCAGTTGTGTTTGGACTTTCCTTCCTTGCCTGTAACTGACCCGGTCGAGAATAAAGAACCCAAGGTCACACCGTACCTGAAACCCGAGAAGTCGGGACTCAGAATACACTGCATAACAGTGTTGCTGTGACTTTGAGTTTTATTCTAACACTTGACACATCATCACATTCTTCAAGGCACATGCACTTGAGTGAACGTGTGTTTAGTGCACATAATGATCCGTTGCAAGTTGATCAATGAAGGATCTTGAAGAGCACTGTGTTTGTGTGAAATTGTTTCAAATTAGGAAAAACATTTATGAAGACTCTTCAGATGTTGCAACAGGGTTACAGGGAAGATTGTCTGAGCTTTGCGCAATGTCTCAAGTGATTCCTGCTGTTCAAATCCGAAGAACATCCACCAATGACGGCCTTCCACATCAACAGACAATGATCACGTTCAGAAAGTGCATGCTGTGATCTGTAAAAATCACTGTCTGGCTGTCCGTGAGTTTTCCAAAGAAGTGAGCATCTGTAAAAGTTTTTGCCACATGATTCTAACCAAAAAACTGACATTGCATAGTGCTGCCACAAAATTTTTGCTGCATCTGCTGACAGATGAGCAAAAAGAGAATCGTGTCACAGTCACTCAGGAACTGTCTAACTGTTCGAATGCAAATGAAAACTTTCTAAAAAATGCCATAACAGGTGATGAGACGTGGGTGTACAACTATGATGTTTAAACAAAAAGGGAGTTATTGCAGTGGCTTGGAATATTGTCATGACCAAAAAAAAGCACGTCAGAGTTGTTCAAATGTACGGGTTATGTTGATTGTCTTTTTCTATTGGATGGGAGTCGTTCATCATGAGTTTGTTCCACATGGTCAGGCAGTCAATACCGTAAAGAGTTTTGCTCGGATGTCCTGAAGCATCTAAGGCAGGCAGCGCAAAGGGAGAGGTCCGAGGTGTGGACAAACAAAATCTGGATGCTGCACCATGACAATGCAACTGCATGTGCATCGCTGCTTATCCGTGACTTTTTGGCAAAGCACGAGATGACTGTTGTCCCCCAGCTGCCCTACTCTCTGGATTTGACCCCTGAGGACTTTTTTTTTTTGTCCCATAGTTGAAATCCACCCTGAAAGGTCGCTAAAATGCCCGCGACCGGACCTTCCGCCCCGCCACCCCCCACACCACCACCGGGCCACCACCACCCCACCACCCGAGGAGGAGATAACGGTCAGGTTAATGACCCGGGACAAGAGGGTCATCCAACCACCACTGACCTGTGCCCCTTCTTCCCGCAACTGCCCCAACACCAGGTGAGCCTAGATCCGCAACAACTTACACGGCGGGTTGACCATCGACAGCAGTGGGATGGGACTGATCTAATATCAGTCCCTAGTAGTTTTGTGGTGACGACCACAGCTTCACCCCAACAGGGTAGGAGATCCCTTGGTGAGCCAAGAGGTGTTCGCACCTGCTGCCACCGCGAGCCACGAGGAAATACCATCCTCTGCTGCTACTCTGGTGAGCCACGAGGGTCTAGTACCCTCTGCCACAGTGAGCCACGAGGGTCTAGTACCCTCTGCCACAGTGAGCCACGAGGGAGAAATACCCTCTGCCACTACCAGGACAGGAGGTCCTTTAACGAGGGAGAAATACCCTCTATCACAAACAGGGCAGGAGGCCCAGTAGTGGACTATACGGGGCCAACACCCCTAGCCACCCCAAGGGTAAGAGCCCCTTGTATAAAGCCACAAGTGGGTCCCAGGACCGATCGACCTGGCGCCACGGCTGTATCGGAGACAAGAGAGAGAGTCGCCTCTGTGCTACCCTCCCTGTGTAAGAGAGAGATCACGGCCTCCGTGTGTCCTCTAAATTCAGTCAACTCCTGCAGGAGTAGCTGGACACCACCCGGGAGAGTTGCCCCGAAAGTGTCACCCAAGCAGAGACCCGGTCCCAGTCGGGACCTACCTCCCACACCCGGGAAATTCTTGTCTTCCCCATGTACCAGCAGGAGACGAGGCCGCAGCCCACACCTGACGGCGTGTCCCCTGACAGACCTCCACAGCCCTCGGACCCCCAGGCGAGCCCAGCAGCCTACCAACGCTGACCTCCCCCTGCCGCAGACCCTCCGACGCCAGACACGACTGCTTCACCTGTTCGGCCCCAGTCCTGAGGGCCAACACAACAGGTCGAGGCCCCACATAGACGGGCCTCCCTGTACCACGACGACGGGACCCTGAGAAGGTCTACAACAGGTCGAGACCCCAGGCAAGAGGGTCTCCCTGCACCGTGACGACGGGACCTGAGAGAGGGTCTACAACAGGTCGAGACCCCAGGCAAGAGGGTCTCCCTGCAACGCCTCAGTGGATCGGACCCTGGTCGAGTCTCCCCCCAGCGGGTACGGTGATTCCCGCCACGGGTAGAGCCCCCGGAGGTCCCCTTACAGTGACAGAGCGATATCTCCCCAGAAAATCGGGCAAGATTAGTGACTTTCGCTCCTACAGTGAGACAGAGATATTGATACAGTGACAAAGTGAATAAGAGGGATCCCACCTATAAGTGTGCGTAATTACTTTCCCTTGGTAAAGACTATAAGTTCTGGGCCCGTGAAACTAGTGTTATTCCCCAGCCCAGAATAGAGGAGTTCCCCCTTATTAGTGCACGCGCGGGCGGGAGTCGCCGCGCCTATAAGTAATTTATAGTGATCTGCTCCCCCTGTTCTATTATAGTAGTAATCCTCCCCTGGCTCATCAAGCCCAGACATCTCTATTGTACCAGTGCACTAAGACCTTTTGGACTTTAATGAAAGTTAGTCGCATTCACTTATGGACCCTTAACCCATTGTAAAGTATAATTATAGTGTGTGTGAATATCCCGTTTGTACTAACGTAACTTTGTATATCTGTATCCTCTGTCCAGAATATCATTCTATGTAATATTGTCACGGTGTTAGAATTAAGGTAATAGATGTGTTAAAGGTGGACTGCCTAGTTTTTATGTCCTGTTCCTTTGTTAGTGCATTACTTCCGGTCCGGAAAGAGGACCCCGCTCAGTAGCTAGTGTTTTTAGTACGAGGAGTCGGCCTAAAAACACTCAGCATAACAGTCGCTGATTTCAGACAAAAGAAGAGACAGAAGAAACTTAGCCATAATGTTATGCTGGGTGTTTTTAGGCCGACTCCTCGTACTAAAAACACTAGCTACTGAGCGGGGTCCTCTTTCCGGACCGGAAGTAATGCACTAACAAAGGAACAGGACATAAAAACTAGGCAGTCCACCTTTAACACATCTATTACCTTAATTCTAACACCGTGACAATATTACATACAATGATATTCTGGACAGAGGATACAGATATACAAAGTTACGTTAGTACACACGGGATATTCACACACACTATAATTATACTTTACAATGGGTTAAGGGTCCATAAGTGAATGCGACTAACTTTCATTAAAGTCCAAAAGGTCTTAGTGTACTGGTGCAATCGAGATGTCTGGGCTTGATGAGCCAGGGGAGGATTACTACTATAAAAAAACAAAGGGAGCAGATCACTATAATTTACTGTCTGGGCTCGGCACGGCAACTATCGCCCGAGCGTGCACTGGTAAGGGGGAACTCCTCTAGTCTGGGCTGGGGAATAACACTAGTTTCACGGGCCCAGAACTTATAGTCTTTATCAAGGGAAAGTAATTACGGACACTTATAGGTGGAATCCCTCTTGTTCACTTTGTCACTGTATCACTATCTCTGTCTCACTGCAGGAGGGGAAAGTCACTAATCTTGCCCGATTTTCTGGGGCGATATCACTCTGTCACTATAAGGGGACCTCCGGGGGCTCTACCCGTGGCAGGAATCACCGTACCCGCTGGGGGGAGACTCGACCCGGGTCCGATCCACTGAGGCATTGCAGGGAGACCCTCTTGCCTGGGGTCTCGACCTGTTGTAGGCCCTCACTCTGGTCACGGTGCAGGGAGACCCTCTTGCCTGGGGTCTCGACCTGTTGTAGGCCCTCACTCTGGTCACGGTACAGGGAGGCCTGTCTATGTTGGCCCTAGGGACTGGGGCCAAACAGGTGAAGCAGTCGTGTCTGGCGTCGGAGGGTCTGCGGCAGAGGGAGGTCAGCGTTGGTAGGCTGCTGGGCTCGCCTGGGGGTCCGAGGGCTGTGGAGGTCTGCCAGGGGACGCGCCGTCAGGTGTGGGCTGCGGCCTCGTCTCCTGCTGGTACCTGGGGAAGACAAGAATTTTCCGGGGGTGGGAGGTAGGTCCCGACTGGGACCGGGCCTCTGCTCGGGTGACACTTTCGGGGCAACTCTCCCGGGTGGTGTCCAGCTACTCCTGCAGGAGTTGGCTGACTTTAGAGGACACACGGAGGCCGTGGTCTCTCTTGTGCTCAGGGAGGGTAGCACAGAGGCGACTCTCTCTCTTGTCTTCAATACAGCCGTGGCACCAGGTCAATCGGTCCTGGGACCCACTTGTGGCTTTATACAAGGGGCTCTTACCCTTGGGGTGGCTAGGGGTGTTGGCCCCGTATAGTCTACTATTGGGCCTCCTGCCCTGTTTGTGATAGAGGGTGCTTCTCCCTCATTAAAGGACCTCCTGTCCTGGTCGTGGCAGAGGGTATTTCTCCCTCGTGGCTCATGGTGGCAGAGGGTACTAGCCCCTTGTGGCTCACCAGGGTAGCGGCAGAGGATGGTACTTCCTTGTGGCTCGCGGTGGCAGCAGGTGTAAACACCTCATGGCTCACCTAGGGACCTCCTGCCCTGTTGGGGTGAAGCTGTGGTCGTCACCACAAAACTACTAGGGACTGATATTATATCAGTCCCACCCCACTGCTGTCGATGGTCAACCCGCCGTGTAAGTTGTTGCGGATCTAGGCTCACCTGGTGTTGAGGCAGTTGCGGGAAGAAGGGGCACAGGTCAGTGGTGGTTGGATGACCCTCTTGTCCCGGATCACTAACCTGACCGTTATCTCCTCCTCGGGTGGTGGCCCGGTGGTGGCGTGGGGGGTGGCGGGGCGGAAGGTCTGGTCGCGGGCATTTTACCACCGTCGCTCGTGAAAAAGTCACGACCCCGTGACTGTAGGTGGTAGGTCATGGTGGTGGATGTCCTGTTGACTGGGGTGAGGTGCTGCAGGAGGTTGATCCAGTGGTTGGTCATTGTGGTCTGTTCGTGGGCTGGATTGACGAAAAGTCGGATGGAGGATGGGTGGTTTGTGCGGCGTAGGCGGCGAAGAAGCTGGGGTGTCTGTCGGATTCTGATGGGCGGCTGGCCGTAAGATAGCCACTGGATGCGGGTGATTTTCATGCTGGTGGTTGGTGCTTGGTGAGGCGGCTGTAGCTGAATGCTGGCTATGGTTGGCGGGTCGGTGCTTTTATGGGGGATGGGTCTGTGGGTAGGGGATTTGACTTTGGGGAATTGGGACTTGGGGTTTTTCCATCGGGCTTGGTGGAGAGGGAGAGTGATGGGGGAGGTGTTTGGGGTAGGGGGTTTTTGTGGTTGTGTGTGGTGGGTTGGTTGGTTACTGTAGGGTGGTGTAGGTGTATATCTGGGTGGTGGGAGTGAAAGGTGGCCCGATCTAGTAGTGGTGGTGGTGAGGGTGGGTGTGGGTGGTGAGGGTGGTTGAGCACGTGGTGGTGGTGAGGGTGTCCGGGTGTTGGGGGGTGAGGTGGGTGGCCAGGTGGTGTGGCGGGCATAGTGAGCATGGTCGCTGGGTAGGGCGGGCGCATTTGCTTGGGTGGTTCTGGGCGTGGTGCGGGCGCAGGTGGGCGAAGGTGGAGGAGTGTGGTTTGAGGAGGTAGTGGTTTGGGGTGGTGGAGAGGCAGGGGATGGAGGGGGTGTGGTGTGGGGAGTGGTGTGGGAATGGGTGGTGGAGTGTGGTGTGGGCGTTGTTGAGTATGTGGTGGTGCCGGGTGGTGGTGGTGGTGTAGGCGGCGGTTGAGGTGAGTTAGGATCCGGGGTGGTGGGGGGTGGTGTGATTGTAGGTGAGGTGCTGGGTGGGGGTGGTGGTGAGGGCGGCGGTTGAGGTGAGTCAAGATCTGGGGTGGTGGGGGGTGGTGTGGTTGTAGGTGAGGTACTGGGTGGGGGTGAGAAGTAGTAGGCGTATGAGTGTGGGGGGTAATTCCCGGAAATGTTGTCGTGGCCAGGTGGTCGGGCAGAGGTGCTGGGCGCGCGGGTGCGGGGGTGGTTATTGTTGGGTGGGTGAAAAGGTCGCACGTGGCGGTTGCGATACATGCGCTGCTGGCCGTGTTGATTGATGATGACTTGATACGGGTTGGGGACTTGGGTTATGGTGAAGGGTCCAATCAATCGTGGTGCAATTTTATTTGGGGTAGGGAGTTGGGCGACGACAACGGATTGGCCGGTTTTGTAGGGGTTAGTGTGGTTGGTATCGGGTGTAAGGTCTTGTTGTGCTTGTAGGTGGTGGAGGCGGCGTTTGAGATGGTGGAGAGGGTCGGTGGGGGAGGGTGGCTGGAGGTGGTGGCGGAGCGGGGTTTCCCCGAATACTCGCTCGTGTGGTGTTATGCCGTCTTCTCGCAGGCATGTGTTCAAGCCCCATTGAACTATTTTGACGTGAGCAGGCCAGTCTTCATTTCCTGTTTGTGTGATGCGAGTGCAGACTTGATTGAGGAGGGAGCGATGGCTTCTTTCACAGATGCTGTTGCCTTGTGGCCAGTAGGGCGATGAGTGGGAGATGTGGAATCCGAATATTTTAGCTAATTCCTGCCAAACCTTTCTGTTCAATTCTGGTGCATTGTCGGAGTGTAATGCCTGGGGAATGCCAAAGTATGGAAACACGTGGCGAGTCAGAGCATCAGCGACAGACACTGCACTGTGATCTTTAGCAGGACAAGCTATGATGAATTTCGAATAGACGTCAGCGAAGGTGATTATATATTTATATCCTACTTTGGGGGTGAGTGGTCCGACGACATCAAGGGATAGCAGTTGCCATGGTTTTGTTGCCGTTAGTTTTCCGGATGGACCTGGTGTGTGGGTGATATCCTTTCCTAACGCACAGGCTCGGCAGGATTGTACGATGGTTTTGGCGATGGTGGTGGGGTTCGGTGTCCAGTATATGTCGTTGAACACTTGGGTGAGTTTCTTGGTGCCCAAGTGGATACTGTTGTCGGCATGGAGGTGGAGCATGGTGTCATGGGCGGTTGTGGGGTTCAGGACTATGTGGCCGTTAGGGTCAAACAAGTGTTCGCCGTGCAGGTGGAGCTTGCTGAAAATATTCGGCGGAATCCAGGTAGGGCGTTGGTTGTCTTGCCACATCTTAATGAGGTTGGGTTCTGGCGAGATGGCATTGATGGGTAGTCTTGATAGGGCATCGGCGTTCGTGTGGAGTTTGCCTGGACGATACGATATTTCAAAATCGTATTCTTCTAAGGTTTCGCGCCATCTAGTGAGCTGGGCGTTCGTGGTGTTGGATTGGCGCAACCACTGTAGGGATTGGTGATCCGTGATGATGATCACATGGGTGCCTGATATGTATGAGCGAAAGTACTCAAGTGACCATATTATCCCTAGGCATTCACGTTTGGTGGCCGCATAATTCTTTTCCGCCGAGTTCAGGGTGCGGCTGGCACAGGCGATGATGTGTTTGTGGCCGTCCTGTACTTGTGCAAGGACTGCCCCTATTGCGTGGAGTGAGACGTCTGTGTACAGGCGGAATGGTAGGTTGTAGTCCAGGAAGGCGACGACTGGGGCGGAGGTGAGTTTGGCTTTGAGGGTGGTGAATGCGATGTGCCGGGGTTCAGTCCAGGCGAAGGGTTCTCCTTTTTTTGTAAGATCGTGCAAGGGTTTTGCAATGTTCGCGAAACCTTTCACGAAGCGCCGATAATAGGAGGTTAGTCCTAGGAAGGCCCTGGTTTCGTGCACGTCGCAGGGTGGTGGAATGTCGGCAATTGCAGGTAGCTTGTCGGGGTC
The DNA here is from genome assembly GCF_032717465.1 of Coenobita brevimanus. NCBI lineage: Eukaryota > Metazoa > Arthropoda > Malacostraca > Decapoda > Coenobitidae > Coenobita > Coenobita brevimanus. The sequence goes on along the minus strand of NC_137056.1, from coordinate 34,836,880 downwards.
GGGGGAGATGCCCTCTGCGTTGATCAGGTGTCCAAGAAAGGAGACTGATCTTTCAGCTAGCACACATTTGGTTGGTTTTAGCTTCAATCCGGCCTGTCGTATGCGCTGGAATACCTGTTTGAGGCGGTGGAGGTGGTTGGCCCAGGTATGGCTGAAAACAATTACATCATCCAGGTAGGCTAAGCAGGTTTCCCAGGTGAGTCCGCTCAGCACAGATTCCATCAGGCGGGAGAATGTCGCAGGGGCGTTGCAGAGTCCGAAGGGAAGGACGTTGAATTCGTAGTGCTTCCCATTTGATGTTGAGAAGGCGGTTTTGTGTTTGTCGTCGGAGGGAACTGGAACCTGCCAATAGCCTGATTGCAGGTCTAAGGTAGAGGACCAGGTAGATCCATGTAGGGAATCTAGAGAGTCGTCGATCCTGGGTAGTGGCGTAGCTTCTTTGATGGTAACGTCATTTACTTTGCGGTAATCAACGCAAAACCGCATGGTTCCGTCCTTTTTTCGCACGAGTACTACAGGTGATGACCATGGGCTGGTGGAGTTTGATATGACACCGGTATCCAGCATTTCTTGAACCTGCCGGTCTTCTTCTGCCTGTTGTTTAGGATTTTTTCTGCGAGATGGTTGGCGAATGGGAGGTCCTGTAGTGTGAATTTCGTGGCTTAGGTAGGTTGTATGGCCGAGATCAGTTTGGCCGACAGAGAATAAGTCTTGGAAGTCCAGGAGTAGTTGGTGGAGGCTGTTTGACTGGGCAGGGAAGAGATGTGGTGGTATGTTGGGGAGGGTGGGGTGATTGGGGGGTGGTGTTGAACATGGTTCTGCCTCTTCTGTGTCACCGATGATGAGACCTCGAGGCAGGGTTAAAGGTGTTGTGGCGAGATTGGCAACGCGTATTTGGTGGGCGTGGGGTGGGAGGAAAGTGGGAGAGACTAGGCAGGATGATAGGGGTCCGGTGGGGATGGACGGTGAAAAAAGGACTGATGTACCTGAGGGTCTGGTGAGTGTAACCCATGCTTCGTGGTGGGGTGGAATGGTAACGGTAGAGGCAATAGTGGCAGGGAATGAGGGATTTTGTGATGGCAAGGGTGGAGTGGGGGGTGGTGGTGGAAGGGAATTAATTGAGGCATTTGGGGAGGTTAGACTTGGTTTACATGTACAGGTGGGCTGGAGAGGGAGCGTGTGGTGGTGTGTTGTGTGTGTGGGTGGTGTGGTGGTGGTGGTGGTGTTCTTTTTTCCTTTTTTTTTTCTTTCCTTGTCGGTGGATGCTTGGTTAGGTTGGGTTGGACTGAAGTGGAGGCGACGTTGATAGCAGTCAATGGTCGCGTGGAGTTTCTGAAGCAGGTCTAGGCCAAGGTAACCATCATATTGGCTACAAGAGGATTCAAAAATGATGAATGGGTGGTCGGTGGAGACTCGTTGGTGGGTGGTAGTTTGTAAGGCCCTGGTTTCCCCTCGGATGGGTAGGGGGCCATCCCCGGCGTCTACAAGGTTGGCTGAAGTGGGGAGAAGTGGGCCGAATGCTGAGATGTGGCGGGAGTAAAAGTGGGAGTAGAGAAAGACCTGGCTGCTCCCGTATCCACCAATAATCTTGTCTTGACCCCGTTCAGCCATATCTTGTTGTAGACTGGGGGTTTGTAGCTATTTGAGGTGGCCCCCGCCACCGTGGGGAGGTGCGGGGGCGGGCCTAAAAATCCATCTGCTGAGGATGGGGGTAGTCGTCGTGCTCGTCGTTGTCCGGTCCTTGGTAGAGCAGTGGTGGTACGTCGTCCTCTTGGGCGTCGTCATCAAGGGAGGAAACTTTCCTACGGCTTTGTTGGGGATTCTTTCGCCGATTCGCCTTCAGTTGTTCCCTTATGTCATGAAGGGGGCATGTGCGGCTGCAAGCCGTGAACTCCCAAGGGTTTATACTGATCAAGTTCCCTTGTTCCCTGGGGTTGTGGCGCTTCCTGTGCGGGTAAGCCCTGGGTACTGTGGGAGGCGGGTCTGTAGGCGATTGGTGAGGCGGCGGCTTGGGTTTTGGTGGGGAGTTGTGGTTTGTGGGGAACTTTGTCGCTGCGTGAAGCAGTTGTTGTGTGGGACGGGCGGCGAGAAGACGCCTGACGAGCTGCAGGTCTTGATCCATATTTCCTGAGGGATCATATACGGAGAAGTGTTCCCTGACTATGCTCGGGAGGATCCTCAGCAGGGCGTTGAAGGTATGAGTGTCCCGAGTATTTATTTCAGCTTCGGGATAAGCGGCGGTGATGAGGCGCCGAGCCTGGATGAAAGTATCATCCAGGTTACCGTCATAGGTGAGGGCGTTGAGTTGCGAGAGTGCAACAACTCTGCCCATGCAAGGCATAAAAGCCTGTTTCACTATCTGAGTGAACTGGTCCCATGACAGTTCTGGGACTATTTTGGGTGCGACATTTGTGATAATTTTTCCCAGATTCGGTAGTGTGACTGCAATCTTCTCCTTATCTGAGTCAAACCCTATGTCTAAAAGGGGTTTGATCATGTCCAAATAAACATCCATGTCACATTGGTCCAGGTTGAATTTTGGTAATTGAATGTGCGGTTTAGCTGCCATTGTCCAAGTTTCCTTTTATGTTCCTCCGTGCTTTACTCGGATCCAGAACCACCGCTTGTCACCAGTGTTATGCTGGGTGTTTTTTAGGCCGACTCCTCGTACTAAAAACACTAGCTACTGAGCGGGGTCCTCTTTCCGGACCGGAAGTAATGCACTAACAAAGGAACAGGACATAGAAACTAGGCAGTCCACCTTTAACACAGCTATTACCTTAATTCTAACACAGTGACAATATTACATAGAATGATATTCTGGACAGAGGATACAGATATACAAAGTTACGTTAGTACAAACGGGATATTCACACACACTATAATTATACTTTACAATGGGTTAAGGGTCCATAAGTGAATGCGACTAACTTTCATTAAAGTCCAAAAGGTCTTAGTGTACTGGTGCAATCGAGATGTCTGGGCTTGATGAGCCAGGGGAGGATTACTACTATAAAAGAACAAGGGGAGCAGATCACTATAATTTACTGTCTGGGCTCGGCGCGGCAACTATCGCCCGCGCGTGCACTGGTAAGGGGGAACTCCTCTAGTCTGGGCTGGGGAATAACACTAGTTTCACGGGCCCAGAACTTATACTCTTTATCAAGGGAAAGTAATTACGGACACTTATAGGTGGAATCCCTCTTGTTCACTTTGTCACTGAATCACTATCTCGGTCTCAGTGCAGGAGGGGAAAGTCACCAATCTTGCCCAATTTTCTAGGGCGATATTACTCTGTCACTATAAGGGGACCTCCGGGGGCTCTATCCGTGGTGGGAATCACCGTACCCGCTGGGGGAAGACTCGACCCGGGTCCGATCCACTGAGGCATTGCAGGGAGACCCTCTTGCCTGGGGTCTCGACCTGTTGTAGGCCCTCACTCTGGTCACGGTGCAGGGAGACCCTCTTGCCTGGGGTCTCGACCTGTTGTAGGCCGTCACTCTGGTCACGGTACAGGGAGGCCTGTCTATGTTGGCCCTAGGGACTGGGGCCAAACAGGTGAAGCAGTCGTGTCTGGCGTCGGAGGGTCTGCGGCAGAGGGAGGTCAGCGTTGGTAGGCTGCTGGGCTTGCCTGGGGGTCCAAGAGCTGTGGAGGTCTGCCAGGGGACGCGCCGTCAGGTGTGGGCTGCGGCCTCGTCTCCTGCTGGTACATGGGGAAGACAAGAATTTTCCGGGGGTGGGAGGTAGGTCCCGACTGGGACCGGGCCTCTGCTCGGGTGACACTTTCGGGGCAACTCTCCTGGGTGGTGTCCAGCTACTCCTGCAGGAGTTGGCTGACTTTAGAGGACACACGGAGGCCGTGGTCTCTCTTGTACTCAGGGAGGGTAGCACAGAGGCGACTCTCTCTCTCTTGTCTTCGATACAGCCGTGGCACCAGGTTGATCGGTCCTGGGACCCACTTGTGGCTTTATACAAGGGGCTCTTACCCTTGGGGTGGCTAGGGGTGTTGGCCCCGTACAGTCTACTATTGGGCCTCCTGCCCTGTTTGTTTTAGAGGGTGCTTCTCCCTCGTTAAAGGACCTCCTGTCCTGGTCGTGGCAGAGGGTATTTCTCCCTCGTGGCTCACGGTGGCAGAGGGTACTAGCCCCTCGTGGCTCACCAGGGTAGCGGCAGAGGATGGTACTTCCTCGTGGCTCGCGGTGGCAGCAGGTGTAAACACCTCGTGGCTCACCTAGGGACCTCCTGCCCTGTTGGGGTGAAGCTGTGGTCGTCACCACAAAACTACTAGGGACTGATGTTATATCAGTCCCACCCCACTGCTGTCGATGGTCAACCCGCCGTGTAAGTTGTTGCGGATCTAGGCTCACCTGGTGTTGAGGCAGTTGCGGGAAGAAGGGGCACAGGTCAGTGGTGGTTGGATGACCCTCTTGTCCCGGGTCACTAACCTGACCGTTATCTCCTCCTCGGGTGATGAGGTGGTGGTGGCCCGGTGGTGGTGTGGGGGGTGGCGGGGCGGAAGGTCTGGTCGCGGGCATTTTACTACTGTCGCTTGTGAAAAAGTCACGACCCCGTGACTGTAGGTGGTAGGTGATGGTGGTGGATGTCCTGTTGACTGGGGTGAGGTGTTGCAGGAGGTTGATCCAGTGGTTGGTCATTGTGGTCGGTTCGTGGGCTGGATTGACAAAAAGTCGGATGGAGGATGGGTGGTTTGTGCGGCGTAGACGGCGAAGAAGCTGGGGCGTCTGTCGGATTCTGATGGGCGGCTGGCCGTAAGATAGCCACTGGACGCGGGTGATTTTCATGCTGGTGGTTGGTGCTTGGTGAGGTGGCTGTAGCTGAATGCTGGCTATGGTTGGCGGGTCGGTGCTTTTATGGGGGATGGGTCTGTGGGTAGGGGATTTGACTTTGGGGAATTGGGACTTGGGGTTTTTCCATCGGGCTTGGTGGAGAGGGAGAGTGATGGGGGAGGTGTTTGGGGTAGGGGTTTTTTGTGGTTGTGTGTGGTGGGTTGGTTGGTTACTGTAGGGTGGTGTAGGTGTATATCTGGGTGTTGGGAGTGAAAGGCGGCCTGATCTAGTGGTGGTGGTGAGGGTGGGTGTGGGTGGTGAGGGTGGTTGAGCACGTGGTGGTGGTGAGGGTATGTGGGTGTTGGGGGGTGAGGTGGGTGGCCAGGTGGTGTGGCGGGTATAGTGAGCATGGTCGCTGGGTAGGGCGGGCGCGTTTGCTTGGGTGGTTCTGGGCGTGGTGTGGGCGCAGGTGGGCGAATGTGGAGGAGTGTGGTTTGAGGAGGTAGTGGTTTGGGGTGGTGGAGAGGCAGGGGATGGAGGGGGTGTGGTGTAGGGGGTGGTGTGGGAATGGGTGGTGGAGTGTGGTGTGGGCGTTGTTGAGTATGTGGTGGTGCCGGGTGGTGGTGGTGGTGCAGGCGGCGGTTGAGGTGAGTTAGGATCCGGGGTGGTGGGGGGTGGTGTGGTTGTAGGTGAGGTGCTGGGTGGGGGTGGTGGTGAGGGCGGCGGTTGAGGTGAGTCAAGATCTGGGGTGGTGGGGGGTGGTGTGGTTGTAGGTGAGGTACTGGGTGGGGGTGAGAAGTAGTAGGCGTATGAGTGTGGGGGGTAATTCCCGGAAACGTCGTCGTGGCCAGGTGGTCGGGCAGAGGTGCTGGGCGCGCGGGTGCGGGGGTGGTTATTGTTGGGTGGGTGAAAAGGTCGCACGTGGCGGTTGCGATATGTGCGCTGCTGGCCATGTTGATTGATGATGACTTGATACGGGTTGGGGACTTGGGTTATGGTGAAGGGTCCAATGAATCGTGGTGCAATTTTATTTGGGGTAGGGAGTTGGGCGACGACAACGGATTGGCCGGTTTTGTAGGGGTTGGTGTAGTTGGTATCGGGTGTAAGGTCTTGTTGTGCTTGTAGGTGGTGGAGGCGGCGTTTGAGATGGTGGAGAGGGTCGGTGGGGGAGGGTGGGGAGGGTGGCTGGAGGTGGTGGCGGAGCGGGTTTCCCAAAATCGCTCGTGTGGTGTTATGCCGTCTTCTCGCGGGCATGTGTTCAAGCCCCATTGAACTATTTTGACGTGAGCAGGCCAGTCTTCATTTCCTGTTTGTGTGATGCGAGTGCGGACTTGATTGAGGAGGGAGCGATGGCTTCTTTCACAGATGCTGTTGCCTTGTGGCCAGTAGGGCGATGAGTGGGAGATGTGGAATCCGAATATTTTAGCTAATTCCTGCCAAACCTTTCCGATGAATTCTGGTGCATTGTCGGAGTTTAATGCCTGGGGAATGCCAAAGTATGGAAACACGTGGCGAGTCAGAGCATCAGCGACAGACACTGCACTGTGATCTTTAGCAGGACAAGCTATGATGAATTTCGAATAGACGTCAACGAAGGTGATTATACATTTATATCCTGCTTTGGGGGTGAGTGGTCCGACGACGTCAAGGGATAGCAGTTGCCATGGTTTTGTTGCCGTTAGTTTTCCGGATGGGCCTGGTGGGCGGGTGATATCCTTTCCTAACGCACAGGCTCGGCAGGATTGTACGATGGTTTTGGCGATGGTGGTGGGGTTCGGTGTCCAGTATATGTCGTTGAACACTTGGGTGAGTTTCTTGGTGCCCAAGTGGATACCGTTGTCGGCATGGAGGTGGAGCATGGTGTCATGGGCGGTTGTGGGGCTCAGGACTATGTGGCCGTTAGGGTCAAACAAGTGTTCGCCGTGCAGGTGGAGCTTGCTGAAAATATTCGGCGGAATCCAGGTAGGGCGTTGGTTGTCTTGCCACATCTTAATGAGGTCGGGTTCTGGCGAGATGGCATTGATGGGTAGTCTTGATAGGGCATTGGCGTTCGTGTGGAGTTTGCCTGGACGATACGATATTTCAAAATCGTATTCTTCTAAGGTTTCGCGCCATCCAGTGAGCTGGGCGTTCGTGGTGTTGGATTGGTGCAACCACTGTAGGGATTGGTGATCCGTGATGATGATCACATGGGTGCCTGATATGTATGAGCGAAAGTACTCAAGTGACCATATTATCCCTAGGCATTCACGTTTGGTGGCCGTGTAATTCTTTTCCGCCGAGTTCAGGGTGCGGCTGGCACAGGTGATGATGTGTTCACAGCCGTCCTGTACTTGTGCAAGGACTGCCCCTATTGCGTGGAGTGAGACGTCTGTGTACAGGCGGAATGGTAGGTTGTAGTCCGGGAAGGTGACGACTGGGGTGGAGGTGAGTTTGGCTTTGAGGGTGGTGAATGCGATGTGCCGGGGTTCAGTCCAGGCGAAAGGATCTCCTTTTTTTGTAAGATCGTGCAAGGGTTTTGCGATGCTCGCGAAGCCTTTCATGAAGCGCCGATAATAGGAGGTTAGTCCTAGGAAGGCCTTGGTTTCGTGCACGTCGCGGGGTGGTGGAATGTCGGCGATTGCATGTAGCTTGTCGGGGTAGGGGGAGATGCCCTCTGCGTTGATCAGGTGTCTGAGAAAGGAGACTGATCTTTCAGCTAGCACACATTTGGTTGGTTTTAGCTTCAATCCGGCCTGTCGTATGCGCTGGAATACCTGTTTGAGGCGGTGGAGGTGGTCGGCCCAGATATGGCTGAAAACAATTACATCATCCAGGTAGGCTAAGCAGGTTTCCCAGGTGAGTCCGCTCAGCATAGATTCCATCAGGCGGGAGAATGTCGCAGGGGCGTTGCAGAGTCCGAAGGGAAGGACGTTGAATTCGTAGTGCTTCCCATTTGATGTTGAGAAGGCGGTTTTGTGTTTGTCGTTGGGGTGAACTGGAACCTGCCAATAGCCTGATTGCAGGTCTAAGGTAGAGAACCAGGTAGATCCATGTAGGGAATCTAGAGAGTCGTCGATCCTGGGTAGTGGCGTAGCTTCTTTGATGGTAATGTTATTTACTTTGCGGTAATCGACGCAAAACCGCATGGTTCCGTCCTTTTTTCGCACGAGTACTACAGGTGATGACCATGGGCTGGTGGAGTTTGATATGACACCGGCATCCAGCATTTCTTGAACCTGCCGGTCTTCTTCTGCCCGTTGTTTAGGATTTTTTCTGCGAGATGGTTGGCGAGTGGGAGGTCCTGTAGTGTGAATTTCGTGGCTTAGGTAGGTTGTATGGCCGAGATCAGTTGGGCCGACGGAGAATAAGTCCTGGAAGTCCAGGAGTAGTTGGTGGAGGCTGTTTGACTGGGCAGGGGAGAGATGTGGTGGTATGTTGGGGAGGGTGGGGTGATTGGGGGGTGGTGTTGAACATGGTTCTGCCTCTTCTGTGTCACCGTTGATGAGACCTCGAGGCAGGGTTAAAGGTGTTGTGGCGAGACTGGTAATGCGTATATGCTGGGCGTGGGGGGGGAGGAAAGTGGGAGAGACTAGGCAGGATGATAGGGGTCCGGTGGGGATGGACGGTGAAAAAAGGACTGATGTACCTGAGGGTCTGGTGAGTGTAACCCATGCTTCGTGGTGGGGTGGAATGGTAACGGTAGAGGCAATAGTGGCAGGGAATGAGGGATTTTGTGATGGCAAGGGTGGAGTGGGGGGTGGTGGTGGAAGGGAATTAATTGAGGCATTTGGGGAGGTTAGACTTGGTTTACATGTACAGGTGGGCTGGAGAGGGAGCGTGTGGTGGTGTGTTGTGTGTGTGGGTGGTGTGGGGGTGGTGGTGGTGTTTTTTTTCCCTTTTTTTTTTCTTTCCTTGTCGGTGGATGCTTGGTTAGGTTGGGCTGGACCGAAGTGGAGGCGATGTTGATAGCAGTCAATGGTCGCGTGGAGTTTCTGAAGCAGGTCCAGGCCAAGGTAACCATCATATTGGCTACAGGAGGAGTCAAAAATGATGAATGGGTGGTCGGTGGAGACTCGTTGGTGGGTGGTAGTTTGTAAGGCCCTGGTTTCCCCTCGGATGGGTAGGGGGCCATCCCCGGCGTCTACGAGGTTGGCTGAAGTGGGGAGAAGTGGGCCGAATGCTGAGATGTGGCGGGAGTAAAAGTGGGAGTAGAGACAAGACCTGGCTGCTCCCGTATCCACCAATAATCTTGTCTTGACCCCGTTCAGCCATATCTTGTTGTAGACTGGGGGTTTGTAGCTATTTGAGGTGGCCCCCGCCACCGTGGGGAGGTGTGGGGGTGGGCCTAAAAATCCATCTGCAGAGGATGGGGGTAGTCGTCGTGCTCGTCGTTGTCCGGTCCTTGGTAGAGCAGTGGTGGTACGTCGTCCTCTTGGGCGTCGTCATCAAGGGAGGAAACTTTCCTACGGCTTTGTTGGGGATTCTTTCGCCGATTCGCCTTCAGTTGTTCCCTTATGTCATGAAGGGGGCATGTGCGGCTGCAAGCCGTGAACTCCCAAGGGTTTATACTGATCAAGTTCCCTTGTTCCCTGGGGTTGTGGCGCTTCCTGTGCGGGTAAGCCCTGGGTACTGTGGGAGGCGGGTCTGTAGGCGATTGGTGAGGCGGCGGCTTGGGTTTTGGTGGGGAGTTGTGGTTTGTGGGGAACTTTGTCGCTGCGTGAAGCAGTTGTTGTGTGGGACGGGCGGCGAGAAGACGCCTGACGAGCTGCAGGTCTTGATCCATATTTCCTGAGGGATCATATACGGAGAAGTGTTCCCTGACTATGCTCGGGAGGATCCTCAGCAGGGCGTTGAAGGTATGAGTGTCCCGAGTATTTATTTCAGCTTCGGGATAAGCGGCGGTGATGAGGCGCCGAGCCTGGATGAAAGTATCATCCAGGTTACCGTCATAGGTGAGGGCGTTGAGTTGCGAGAGTGCAACAACTCTGCCCATGCAAGGCATAAAAGCCTGTTTCACTATCTGAGTGAACTGGTCCCATGACAGTTCTGGGACTATTTTGGGTGCGACATTTGTGATAATTTTTCCCAGATTCGGTAGTGTGACTGCAATCTTCTCCTTATCTGAGTCAAACCCTATGTCTAAAAGGGGTTTGATCATGTCCAAATAAACATCCATGTCACATTGGTCCAGGTTGAATTTTGGTAATTGAATGTGCGGTTTAGCTGCCATTGTCCAAGTTTCCTTTTATGTTCCTCCGTGCTTTACTCGGATCCAGAACCACCGCTTGTCACCAGTGTTATGCTGGGTGTTTTTTAGGCCGACTCCTCGTACTAAAAACACTAGCTACTGAGCGGGGTCCTCTTTCCGGACCGGAAGTAATGCACTAACAAAGGAACAGGACATAGAAACTAGGCAGTCCACCTTTAACACAGCTATTACCTTAATTCTAACACCGTGACAATATTACATAGAATGATATTCTGGACAGAGGATACAGATATACAAAGTTACGTTAGTACAAACGGGATATTCACACACACTATAATTATACTTTACAATGGGTTAAGGGTCCATAAGTGAATGCGACTAACTTTCATTAAAGTCCAAAAGGTCTTAGTGTACTGGTGCAATCGAGATGTCTGGGCTTGATGAGCCAGGGGAGGATTACTACTATAAAAGAACAAGGGGAGCAGATCACTATAATTTACTGTCTGGGCTCGGCGCGGCAACTATCGCCCGCGCGTGCACTGGTAAGGGGGAACTCCTCTAGTCTGGGCTGGGGAATAACACTAGTTTCACGGGCCCAGAACTTATAGTCTTTATCAAGGGAAAGTAATTACGGACACTTATAGGTGGAATCCCTCTTGTTCACTTTGTCACTGTATCACTATCTCTGTCTCACTGCAGGAGGGGAAAGTCACTAACCTTGCCCGATTTTCTGGGGCAATATCGCTCTGTCACTATAAGGGGACCTCCGGGGGCTTTACCCGTGGCGGGAATCACCGTACCTGCTGGGGGAAGACTCGACCCGGGTCCGATCCACTGAGGCGTTGCAGGGAGACCCTCTTGCCTGGGGTCTCGACCTGTTGTAGGCCCTCACTCTGGTCACGGTGCAGGGAGACCCTCTTGCCTGGGGTCTCGACCTGTTGTAGGCCCTCACTCTGGTCACGGTACAGGGAGGCCTGTCTATGTTGGCCCTAGGGACTGGGGCCAAACAGGTGAAGCAGTCGTGTCTGGCGTCGGAGAGTCTGCGGCAGGGGGAGGTCAGCGTTGGTAGGCTGCTGGGCTCGCCTGGGGGTCCAAGGGCTGTGGAGGTCTGCCAGGGGACGCGCCGTCAGGTGTGGGCTGCGGCCTCGTCTCCTGCTGGTACCTGGGGAAGACAAGAATTTCCCGGGGGTGGGAGGTAGGTCCCGACTGGGACCGGGCCTCTGCTCGGGTGACACTTTCGGGGCAACTCTCCCGGGTGGTGTCCAGCTACTCCTGCAGGAGTTGGCTGACTTTAGAGGACACACGGAGGCCGTGGTCTCTCTTGTACTCAGGGAGGGTAGCACAGAGGCGACTCTCTCTCTTGTCTTCAATACAGCCGTGGCACCAGGTCGATCGGTCCTGGGACCCACTTGTGGCTTTATACAAGGGGCTCTTACCCTTGGGGTGGCTAGGGGTGTTGGCCCCGTACAGTCTACTATTGGGCCTCCTGCCCTGTTTGTTTTAGAGGGTGCTTCTCCCTCGTTAAAGGACCTCCTGTCCTGGTCATGGCAGAGGGTATTTCTACCTCGTGGCTCACGGTGGCAGAGGGTACTAGCCCCTCGTGGCTCACCAGGGTAGCGGCAGAGGATGGTACTTCCTCGTGGCTCGCGGTGGCAGCAGGTGTAAACACCTCGTGGCTCACCTAGGGACCTCCTGCCCTGTTGGGGTGAAGCTGTGGTCGTCACCACAAAACTACTAGGGACTGATGTTATATCAGTCCCACCCCACTGCTGTCGATGGTCAACCCGCCGTGTAAGTTGTTGCGGATCTAGGCTCACCTGGTGTTGAGGCAGTTGCGGGAAGAAGGGGCACAGGTCAGTGGTGGTTGGATGACCCTCTTGTCCCGGGTCACTAACCTGACCGTTATCTCCTCCTCGGGTGATGAGGTGGTGGTGGCCCGGTGGTGGTGTGGGGGGTGGCGGGGCGGAAGGTCTGGTCGCGGGCATTTTACTACTGTCGCTTGTGAAAAAGTCACGACCCCGTGACTGTAGGTGGTAGGTGATGGTGGTGGATGTCCTGTTGACTGGGGTGAGGTGTTGCAGGAGGTTGATCCAGTGGTTGGTCATTGTGGTCGGTTCGTGGGCTGGATTGACAAAAAGTCGGATGGAGGATGGGTGGTTTGTGCGGCGTAGACGGCGAAGAAGCTGGGGCGTCTGTCGGATTCTGATGGGCGGCTGGCCGTAAGATAGCCACTGGACGCGGGTGATTTTCATGCTGGTGGTTGGTGCTTGGTGAGGTGGCTGTAGCTGAATGCTGGCTATGGTTGGCGGGTCGGTGCTTTTATGGGGGATGGGTCTGTGGGTAGGGGATTTGACTTTGGGGAATTGGGACTTGGGGTTTTTCCATCGGGCTTGGTGGAGAGGGAGAGTGATGGGGGAGGTGTTTGGGGTAGGGGTTTTTTGTGGTTGTGTGTGGTGGGTTGGTTGGTTACTGTAGGGTGGTGTAGGTGTATATCTGGGTGTTGGGAGTGAAAGGCGGCCTGATCTTGTTGTGGTGGTGGTGTGGGTGGGTGGGGGTGGTGAGGGTGGTTGAGCACGTGGTGGTGGTGAGGGTGTGCGGGTGTTGGGGGGTGAGGTGGGTGGCCAGGTGGTGTGGCGGGTATAGTGAGCATGGTCGCTGGGTAGGGCGGGCGCGTTTGCTTGGGTGGTTCTGGGCGTGGTGTGGGCGCAGGTGGGCGAAGGTGGAGGAGTGTGGTTTGAGGAGGTAGTGGTTTGGGGTGGTGGAGAGGCAGGGGATGGAGGGGGTGTGGTGTGGGGGGTGGTGTGGGAATGGGTGGTGGAGTGTGGTGTGGGCGTTGTTGAGTATGTGGTGGTGCCGGGTGGTGGTGGTGGTGTAGGCGGCGGTTGAGGTGAGTTAGGATCCGGGGTGGTGGGGGGTGGTGTGGTTGTAGGTGAGGTGCTGGGTGGGGGTGGTGGTGAGGGCGGCGGTTGAGGTGAGTCAAGATCTGGGGTGGTGGGGGGTGGTGTGGTTGTAGGTGAGGTACTGGGTGGGGGTGAGAAGTAGTAGGCGTATGAGTGTGGGGGGTAATTCCCGGAAACGTCGTCGTGGCCAGGTGGTCGGGCAGAGGTGCTGGGCGCGCGGGTGCGGGGGTGGTTATTGTTGGGTGGGTGAAAAGGTCGCACGTGGCGGTTGCGATATGTGCGCTGCTGGCCATGTTGATTGATGATGACTTGATACGGGTTGGGGACTTGGGTTATGGTGAAGGGTCCAATGAATCGTGGTGCAATTTTATTTGGGGTAGGGAGTTGGGCGACGACAACGGATTGGCCGGTTTTGTAGGGGTTGGTGTGGTTGGTATCGGGTGTAAGGTCTTGTTGTGCTTGTAGGTGGTGGAGGCGGCGTTTGAGATGGTGGAGAGGGTCGGTGGGGGAGGGTGGCTGGAGGTGGTGGCGGAGCGGGGTTTCCCCCAAAAATCGCTCGTGTGGTGTTATGCCGTCTTCTCGCGGGCATGTGTTCAAGCCCCATTGAACTATTTTGACGTGAGCAGGCCAGTCTTCATTTCCTGTTTGTGTGATGCGAGTGCGGACTTGATTGAGGAGGGAGCGATGGCTTCTTTCACAGATGCTGTTGCCTTGTGGCCAGTAGGGCGATGAGTGGGAGATGTGGAATCCGAATATTTTAGCTAATTCCTGCCAAACCTTTCCGATGAATTCTGGTGCATTGTCGGAGTTTAATGCCTGGGGAATGCCAAAGTATGGAAACACGTGGCGAGTCAGAGCATCAGCGACAGACACTGCACTGTGATCTTTAGCAGGACAAGCTATGATGAATTTCGAATAGACGTCAACGAAGGTGATTATACATTTATATCCTGCTTTGGGGGTGAGTGGTCCGACGACGTCAAGGGATAGCAGTTGCCATGGTTTTGTTGCCGTTAGTTTTCCGGATGGGCCTGGTGGGCGGGTGATATCCTTTCCTAACGCACAGGCTCGGCAGGATTGTACGATGGTTTTGGCGATGGTGGTGGGGTTCGGTGTCCAGTATATGTCGTTGAACACTTGGGTGAGTTTCTTGGTGCCCAAGTGGATACCGTTGTCGGCATGGAGGTGGAGCATGGTGTCATGGGCGGTTGTGGGGCTCAGGACTATGTGGCCGTTAGGGTCAAACAAGTGTTCGCCGTGCAGGTGGAGCTTGCTGAAAATATTCGGCGGAATCCAGGTAGGGCGTTGGTTGTCTTGCCACATCTTAATGAGGTCGGGTTCTGGCGAGATGGCATTGATGGGTAGTCTTGATAGGGCATCGGCGTTCGTGTGGAGTTTGCCTGGACGATACGATATTTCAAAATCGTATTCTTCTAAGGTTTCACGCCATCTAGTGAGCTGGGCGTTCGTGGTGTTGGATTGGTGCAACCACTGTAGGGATTGGTGATCCGTGATGATGATCACATGGGTGCCTGATATGTATGAGCGAAAGTACTCAAGTGACCATATTATCCCTAGGCATTCACGTTTGGTGGCCGCGTAATTCTTTTCCGCCGAGTTCAGGGTGCGGCTGGCACAGGCGATGATGTGTTCGCGGCCGTCCTGTACTTGTGCAAGGACTGCCCCTATTGCGTGGAGTGAGACGTCTGTGTACAGGCGGAATGGTAGGTTGTAGTCCAGGAAGGCGACGACTGGGGCGGAGGTGAGTTTGGCTTTGAGGGTGGTGAATGCGATGTGCCGGGGTTCAGTCCAGGCGAAGGGTTCTCCTTTTTTTGTAAGATCGTGCAAGGGTTTTGCGATGTTCGCGAAACCTTTCACGAAGCGCCGATAATAGGAGGTTAGTCCTAGGAAGGCCCTGGTTTCGTGCACGTCGCGGGGTGGTGGAATGTCGGCGATTGCACGTAGCTTGTCGGGGTCGGGGGAGATGCCCTCTGCGTTGATCAGGTGTCCGAGAAAGGAGACTGATCTTTCAGCTAGCACACATTTGGTTGGTTTTAGCTTCAATCCGGCCTGTCGTATGCGCTGGAATACCTGTTTGAGGCGGTGGAGGTGGTCGGCCCAGGTATGGCTGAAAACAATTACATCATCCAGGTAGGCTAAGCAGGTTTCCCAGGTGAGTCCGCTCAGCACAGATTCCATCAGGCGGGAGAATGTCGCAGGGGCGTTGCAGAGTCCGAAGGGAAGGACGTTGAATTCGTAGTGCTTCCCATTTGATGTTGAGAAGGCGGTTTTGTGTTTGTCGTTGGGGTGAACTGGAACCTGCCAATAGCCTGATTGCAGGTCTAAGGTAGAGAACCAGGTAGATCCATGTAGGGAATCTAGAGAGTCGTCGATCCTGGGTAGTGGCGTAGCTTCTTTGATGGTAATGTTATTTACTTTGCGGTAATCGACGCAAAACCGCATGGTTCCGTCCTTTTTTCGCACGAGTACTACAGGTGATGACCATGGGCTGGTGGAGTTTGATATGACACCGGCATCCAGCATTTCTTGAACCTGCCGGTCTTCTTCTGCCCGTTGTTTAGGATTTTTTCTGCGAGATGGTTGGCGAATGGGAGGTCCTGTAGTGTGAATTTCGTGGCTTAGGTAGGTTGTATGGCCGAGATCAGTTGGGCCGACGGAGAATAAGTCCTGGAAGTCCAGGAGTAGTTGGTGGAGGCTGTTTGACTGGGCAGGGGAGAGATGTGGTGGTATGTTGGGGAGGGTGGGGTGATTGGGGGGTGGTGTTGAACATGGTTCTGCCTCTTCTGTGTCACCGATGATGAGACCTCGAGGCAGGGTTAAAGGTGTTGTGGCGAGACTGGTAATGCGTATATGCTGGGCGTGGGGGGGGAGGAAAGTGGGAGAGACTAGGCAGGATGATAGGGGTCCGGTGGGGATGGACGGTGAAAAAAGGACTGATGTACCTGAGGGTCTGGTGAGTGTAACCCATGCTTCGTGGTGGGGTGGAATGGTAACGGTAGAGGCAATAGTGGCAGGGAATGAGGGATTTTGTGATGGCAAGGGTGGAGTGGGGGGTGGTGGTGGAAGGGAATTAATTGAGGCATTTGGGGAGGTTAGACTTGGTTTACATGTACAGGTGGGCTGGAGAGGGAGCGTGTGGTGGTGTGTTGTGTGTGTGGGTGGTGTGGGGGTGGTGGTGGTGTTTTTTTTTCCTTTTTTTTTTCTTTCCTTGTCGGTGGATGCTTGGTTAGGTTGGGCTGGACCGAAGTGGAGGCGACGTTGATAGCAGTCAATGGTCGCGTGGAGTTTCTGAAGCAGGTCCAGGCCAAGGTAACCATCATATTGGCTACAGGAGGAGTCAAAAATGATGAATGGGTGGTCGGTGGAGACTCGTTGGTGGGTGGTAGTTTGTAAGGCCCTGGTTTCCCCTCGGATGGGTAGGGGGCCATCCCCGGCGTCTACGAGGTTGGCTGAAGTGGGGAGAAGTGGGCCGAATGCTGAGATGTGGCGGGAGTAAAAGTGGGAGTAGAGACAAGACCTGGCTGCTCCCGTATCCACCAATAATCTTGTCTTGACCCCGTTCAGCCATATCTTGTTGTAGACTGGGGGTTTGTAGCTATTTGAGGTGGCCCCCGCCACCGTGGGGAGGTGCGGGGGTGGGCCTAAAAATCCATCTGCTGAGGATGGGGGTAGTCGTCGTGCTCGTCGTTGTCCGGTCCTTGGTAGAGCAGTGGTGGTACGTCGTCCTCTTGGGCGTCGTCATCAAGGGAGGAAACTTTCCTACGGCTTTGTTGGGGATTCTTTCGCCGATTCGCCTTCAGTTGTTCCCTTATGTCATGAAGGGGGCATGTGCGGCTGCAAGCCGTGAACTCCCAAGGGTTTATACTGATCAAGTTCCCTTGTTCCCTGGGGTTGTGGCGCTTCCTGTGCGGGTAAGCCCTGGGTACTGTGGGAGGCGGGTCTGTAGGCGATTGGTGAGGCGGCGGCTTGGGTTTTGGTGGGGAGTTGTGGTTTGTGGGGAACTTTGTCGCTGCGTGAAGCAGTTGTTGTGTGGGACGGGCGGCGAGAAGACGCCTGACGAGCTGCAGGTCTTGATCCATATTTCCTGAGGGATCATATACGGAGAAGTGTTCCCTGACTATGCTCGGGAGGATCCTCAGCAGGGCGTTGAAGGTATGAGTGTCCCGAGTATTTATTTCAGCTTCGGGATAAGCGGCGGTGATGAGGCGCCGAGCCTGGATGAAAGTATCATCCAGGTTACCGTCATAGGTGAGGGCGTTGAGTTGCGAGAGTGCAACAACTCTGCCCATGCAAGGCATAAAAGCCTGTTTCACTATCTGAGTGAACTGGTCCCATGACAGTTCTGGGACTATTTTGGGTGCGACATTTGTGATAATTTTTCCCAGATTCGGTAGTGTGACTGCAATCTTCTCCTTATCTGAGTCAAACCCTATGTCTAAAAGGGGTTTGATCATGTCCAAATAAACATCCATGTCACATTGGTCCAGGTTGAATTTTGGTAATTGAATGTGCGGTTTAGCTGCCATTGTCCAAGTTTCCTTTTATGTTCCTCCGTGCTTTACTCGGATCCAGAACCACCGCTTGTCACCAGTGTTATGCTGGGTGTTTTTAGGCCGACTCCTCGTACTAAAAACACTAGCTACTGAGCGGGGTCCTCTTTCCGGACCGGAAGTAATGCACTAACAAAGGAACAGGACATAGAAACTAGGCAGTCCACCTTTAACACAGCTATTACCTTAATTCTAACACCGTGACAATATTACATAGAATGATATTCTGGACAGAGGATACAGATATACAAAGTTACGTTAGTACAAACGGGATATTCACACACACTATAATTATACTTTACAATGGGTTAAGGGTCCATAAGTGAATGCGACTAACTTTCATTAAAGTCCAAAAGGTCTTAGTGTACTGGTGCAATCGAGATGTCTGGGCTTGATGAGCCAGGGGAGGATTACTACTATAAAAGAACAAGGGGAGCAGATCACTATAATTTACTGTCTGGGCTCGGCGCGGCAACTATCGCCCGCGCGTGCACTGGTAAGGGGGAACTCCTCTAGTCTGGGCTGGGGAATAACACTAGTTTCACGGGCCCAGAACTTATAGTCTTTATCAAGGGAAAGTAATTACAGACACTTATAGGTGGAATCCCTCTTGTTCACTTTGTCACTGTATCACTATCTCGGTCTCAGTGCAGGAGGGGAAAGTCACCAATCTTGCCCAATTTTCTCGGGCGATATCACTCTGTCACTATAAGGGGACCTCCGGGGGCTCTATCCGTGGTGGGAATCACCGTACCCGCTGGGGGAAGACTCGACCCGGGTCCGATCCACTGAGGCATTGCAGGGAGACCCTCTTGCCTGGGGTCTCGACCTGTTGTAGGCCCTCACTCTGGGCACGGTGCAGGGAGACCCTCTTGCCTGGGGTCTCGACCTGTTGTAGGCCCTCACTCTGGTCACGGTACAGGGAGGCCTGTCTATGTTGGCCCTAGGGACTGGGGCCAAACAGGTGAAGCAGTCGTGTCTGGCGTCGGAGGGTCTGCGGCAGAGGGAGGTCAGCGTTGGTAGGCTGCTGGGCTTGCCTGGGGGTCCAAGAGCTGTGGAGGTCTGCCAGGGGACGCGCCGTCAGGTGTGGGCTGCGGCCTCGTCTCCTGCTGGTACATGGGGAAGACAAGAATTTTCCGGGGGTGGGAGGTAGGTCCCGACTGGGACCGGGCCTCTGCTCGGGTGACACTTTCGGGGCAACTCTCCTGGGTGGTGTCCAGCTACTCCTGCAGGAGTTGGCTGACTTTAGAGGACACACGGAGGCCGTGGTCTCTCTTGTACTCAGGGAGGGTAGCACAGAGGCGACTCTCTCTCTCTTGTCTTCGATACAGCCGTGGCACCAGGTTGATCGGTCCTGGGACCCACTTGTGGCTTTATACAAGGGGCTCTTACCCTTGGGGTGGCTAGGGGTGTTGGCCCCGTATAGTCTACTATTGGGCCTCCTGCCCTGTTTGTGATAGAGGGTGCTTCTCCCTCGTTAAAGGACCTCCTGTCCTGGTCGTGGCAGAGGGTATTTCTCCCTCGTGGCTCACGGTGGCAGAGGGTACTAGCCCCTCGTGGCTCACCAGGGTAGCGGCAGAGGATGGTACTTCCTCGTGGCTCGCGGTGGCAGCAGGTGTAAACACCTCGTGGCTCACCTAGGGACCTCCTGCCCTGTTGGGGTGAAGCTGTGGTCGTCACCACAAAACTACTAGGGACTGATGTTATATCAGTCCCACCCCACTGCTGTCGATGGTCAACCCGCCGTGTAAGTTGTTGCGGATCTAGGCTCACCTGGTGTTGAGGCAGTTGCGGGAAGAAGGGGCACAGGTCAGTGGTGGTTGGATGACCCTCTTGTCCCGGGTCACTAACCTGACCGTTATCTCCTCCTCGGGTGATGAGGTGGTGGTGGCCCGGTGGTGGTGTGGGGGCTGGCGGGGCGGAAGGTCTGGTCGCGGGCATTTTACTACTGTCGCTTGTGAAAAAGTCACGACCCCGTGACTGTAGGTGGTAGGTGATGGTGGTGGATGTCCTGTTGACTGGGGTGAGGTGTTGCAGGAGGTTGATCCAGTGGTTGGTCATTGTGGTCGGTTCGTGGGCTGGATTGACAAAAAGTCGGATGGAGGATGGGTGGTTTGTGCGGCGTAGACGGCGAAGAAGCTGGGGCGTCTGTCGGATTCTGATGGGCGGCTGGCCGTAAGATAGCCACTGGACGCGGGTGATTTTCATGCTGGTGGTTGGTGCTTGGTGAGGTGGCTGTAGCTGAATGCTGGCTATGGTTGGCGGGTCGGTGCTTTTATGGGGGATGGGTCTGTGGGTAGGGGATTTGACTTTGGGGAATTGGGACTTGGGGTTTTTCCATCGGGCTTGGTGGAGAGGGAGAGTGATGGGGGAGGTGTTTGGGGTAGGGGTTTTTTGTGGTTGTGTGTGGTGGGTTGGTTGGTTACTGTAGGGTGGTGTAGGTGTATATCTGGGTGTTGGGAGTGAAAGGCGGCCTGATCTAGTGGTGGTGGTGAGGGTGGGTGTGGGTGGTGAGGGTGGTTGAGCACGTGGTGGTGGTGAGGGTATGTGGGTGGTGGGGGTGAGGTGGGTGGCCAGGTGGTGTGGCGGGTATAGTGAGCATGGTCGCTGGGTAGGGCGGGCGCGTTTGCTTGGGTGGTTCTGGGCGTGGTGTGGGCGCAGGTGGGCGAATGTGGAGGAGTGTGGTTTGAGGAGGTAGTGGTTTGGGGTGGTGGAGAGGCAGGGGATGGAGGGGGTGTGGTGTAGGGGGTGGTGTGGGAATGGGTGGTGGAGTGTGGTGTGGGCGTTGTTGAGTATGTGGTGGTGCCGGGTGGTGGTGGTGGTGTAGGCGGCGGTTGAGGTGAGTTAGGATCCGGGGTGGTGGGGGTGGTGTGGTTGTAGGTGAGGTGCTGGGTGGGGGTGGTGGTGTGGGCGGCGGTTGTGGTGAGTCATGATCTGGGGTGGTGGGGGGTGGTGTGGTTGTAGGTGAGGTACTGGGTGGGGGTGAGAAGTAGTAGGCGTATGTGGGTGGGGGCTAATTCCCGGAAACGTCGTCGTGGCCAGGTGGTCGGGCAGAGGTGCTGGGGCGCGGGTGCGGGGGTGGTTATTGTTGGGTGGGTGAAAAGGTCGCACGTGGCGGTTGCGATATGTGCGCTGCTGGCCATGTTGATTGATGATGACTTGATACGGGTTGGGGACTTGGGTTATGGTGAAGGGTCCAATGAATCGTGGTGCAATTTTATTTGGGGTAGGGAGTTGGGCGACGACAACGGATTGGCCGGTTTTGTAGGGGTTGGTGTAGTTGGTATCGGGTGTAAGGTCTTGTTGTGCTTGTAGGTGGTGGAGGCGGCGTTTGAGATGGTGGAGAGGGTCGGTGGGGGAGGGTGGGGAGGGTGGCTGGAGGTGGTGGCGGAGCGGGGTTTCCCCCAAAAATCGCTCGTGTGGTGTTATGCCGTCTTCTCGCGGGCATGTGTTCAAGCCCCATTGAACTATTTTGACGTGAGCAGGCCAGTCTTCATTTCCTGTTTGTGTGATGCGAGTGCGGACTTGATTGAGGAGGGAGCGATGGATTCTTTCACAGATGCTGTTGCCTTGTGGCCAGTAGGGCGATGAGTGGGAGATGTGGAATCCGAATATTTTAGCTAATTCCTGCCAAACCTTTCCGATGAATTCTGGTGCATTGTCGGAGTTTAATGCCTGGGGAATGCCAAAGTATGGAAACACGTGGCGAGTCAGAGCATCAGCGACAGACACTGCACTGTGATCTTTAGCAGGACAAGCTATGATGAATTTCGAATAGACGTCAACGAAGGTGATTATACATTTATATCCTGCTTTGGGGGTGAGTGGTCCGACGACGTCAAGGGATAGCAGTTGCCATGGTTTTGTTGCCGTTAGTTTTCCGGATGGGCCTGGTGGGCGGGTGATATCCTTTCCTAACGCACAGGCTCGGCAGGATTGTACGATGGTTTTGGCGATGGTGGTGGGGTTCGGTGTCCAGTATATGTCGTTGAACACTTGGGTGAGTTTCTTGGTGCCCAAGTGGATACCGTTGTCGGCATGGAGGTGGAGCATGGTGTCATGGGCGGTTGTGGGGCTCAGGACTATGTGGCCGTTAGGGTCAAACAAGTGTTCGCCGTGCAGGTGGAGCTTGCTGAAAATATTCGGCGGAATCCAGGTAGGGCGTTGGTTGTCTTGCCACATCTTAATGAGGTCGGGTTCTGGCGAGATGGCATTGATGGGTAGTCTTGATAGGGCATCGGCGTTCGTGTGGAGTTTGCCTGGACGATACGATATTTCAAAATCGTATTCTTCTAAGGTTTCACGCCATCTAGTGAGCTGGGCGTTCGTGGTGTTGGATTGGTGCAACCACTGTAGGGATTGGTGATCCGTGATGATGATCACATGGGTGCCTGATATGTATGAGCGAAAGTACTCAAGTGACCATATTATCCCTAGGCATTCACGTTTGGTGGCCGCGTAATTCTTTTCCGCCGAGTTCAGGGTGCGGCTGGCACAGGCGATGATGTGTTTGCGGCCGTCCTGTACTTGTGCAAGGACTACCCCTATTGCGTGGAGTGAGACGTCTGTGTACAGGCGGAATGGTAGGTTGTAGTCCAGGAAGGCGACGACTGGGGTGGAGGTGAGTTTGGCTTTGAGGGTGGTGAATGCGATGTGCCGGGGTTCAGTCCAGGCGAAGGGTTCTCCTTTTTTTGTAAGATCGTGCAAGGGTTTTGCGATGTTCGCGAAACCTTTCATGAAGCGCCGATAATAGGAGGTTAGTCCTAGGAAGGCCCTGGTTTCGTGCACGTCGCGGGGTGGTGGAATGTCGGTGATTGCACGTAGCTTGTCGGGGTCGGGGGAGATGCCCTCTGCGTTGATCAGGTGTCCGAGAAAGGAGACTGATCTTTCAGCTAGCACACATTTGGTTGGTTTTAGCTTCAATCCGGCCTGTCGTATGCGCTGGAATACCTGTTTGAGGCGGTGGAGGTGGTCGGCCCAGATATGGCTGAAAACAATTACATCATCCAGGTAGGCTAAGCAGGTTTCCCAGGTGAGTCCGCTCAGCATAGATTCCATCAGGCGGGAGAATGTCGCAGGGGCGTTGCAGAGTCCGAAGGGAAGGACGTTGAATTCGTAGTGCTTCCCATTTGATGTTGAGAAGGCGGTTTTGTGTTTGTCGTTGGGGTGAACTGGAACCTGCCAATAGCCTGATTGCAGGTCTAAGGTAGAGAACCAGGTAGATCCATGTAGGGAATCTAGAGAGTCGTCGATCCTGGGTAGTGGCGTAGCTTCTTTGATGGTAATGTCATTTACTTTGCGGTAATCGACGCAAAACCGCATGGTTCCGTCCTTTTTTCGCACGAGTACTACAGGTGATGACCATGGGCTGGTGGAGTTTGATATGACACCGGCATCCAGCATTTCTTGAACCTGCCGGTCTTCTTCTGCCCGTTGTTTAGGATTTTTTCTGCGAGATGGTTGGCGAGTGGGAGGTCCTGTAGTGTGAATTTCGTGGCTTAGGTAGGTTGTATGGCCGAGATCAGTTGGGCCGACGGAGAATAAGTCCTGGAAGTCCAGGAGTAGTTGGTGGAGGCTGTTTGACTGGGCAGGGGAGAGATGTGGTGGTATGTTGGGGAGGGTGGGGTGATTGGGGGGTGGTGTTGAACATGGTTCTGCCTCTTCTGTGTCACCGTTGATGAGACCTCGAGGCAGGGTTAAAGGTGTTGTGGCGAGACTGGTAATGCGTATATGCTGGGCGTGGGGGGGGAGGAAAGTGGGAGAGACTAGGCAGGATGATAGGGGTCCGGTGGGGATGGACGGTGAAAAAAGGACTGATGTACCTGAGGGTCTGGTGAGTGTAACCCATGCTTCGTGGTGGGGTGGAATGGTAACGGTAGAGGCAATAGTGGCAGGGAATGAGGGATTTTGTGATGGCAAGGGTGGAGTGGGGGTGGTGGTGGAAGGGAATTTATTGAGGCATTTGGGGAGGTTAGACTTGGTTTACATGTACAGGTGGGCTGGAGAGGGAGCGTGTGGTGGTGTGTTGTGTGTGTGGGTGGTGTGGGGGTGGTGGTGGTGTTTTTTTTCCCTTTTTTTTTCTTTCCTTGTCGGTGGATGCTTGGTTAGGTTGGGCTGGACCGAAGTGGAGGCGATGTTGATAGCAGTCAATGGTCGCGTGGAGTTTCTGAAGCAGGTCCAGGCCAAGGTAACCATCATATTGGCTACAGGAGGAGTCAAAAATGATGAATGGGTGGTCGGTGGAGACTCGTTGGTGGGTGGTAGTTTGTAAGGCCCTGGTTTCCCCTCGGATGGGTAGGGGGCCATCCCCGGCGTCTACGAGGTTGGCTGAAGTGGGGAGAAGTGGGCCGAATGCTGAGATGTGGCGGGAGTAAAAGTGGGAGTAGAGACAAGACCTGGCTGCTCCCGTATCCACCAATAATCTTGTCTTGACCCCGTTCAGCCATATCTTGTTGTAGACTGGGGGTTTGTAGCTATTTGAGGTGGCCCCCGCCACCGTGGGGAGGTGCGGGGGTGGGCCTAAAAATCCATCTGCAGAGGATGGGGGTAGTCGTCGTGCTCGTCGTTGTCCGGTCCTTGGTAGAGCAGTGGTGGTACGTCGTCCTCTTGGGCGTCGTCATCAAGGGAGGAAACTTTCCTACGGCTTTGTTGGGGATTCTTTCGCCGATTCGCCTTCAGTTGTTCCCTTATGTCATGAAGGGGGCAGGTGCGGCTGCAAGCCGTGAACTCCCAAGGGTTTATACTGATCAAGTTCCCTTGTTCCCTTGGGTTGTGGTGCTTCCTGTGAGGGTAAGCCCTGGGTACTGTGGGAGGCGGGTCTGTAGGCGATTGGTGAGGCGGCGGCTTGGGTTTTGGTGGGGGGTTGTGGTTTGTGGGGAACTTTGTCACTGCGTGAAGCAGTTGTTGTGTGGGATGGGCGGCGAGAAGATGCCTGACGAGCTGCAGGTCTTGATCCATATTTCCTGAGGGATCATATACGGAGAAGTGTTCCCTGACTATGCTCAGGAGGATCCTCAGCAGGGCGTTGAAGGTATGACTGTCCCAAGTATTTATTTCAGCTTCGGGATAAGCCGTGGTGACGAAGCGCCGAGCCTGGATGAAAGTATCATCCAGGTTACCGTCATAGGTGAGGGCGTTGAGTTGCGAGAGTGCAACAACTCTGCCCATGCAAGGCATAAAAGCCTGTTTCACTATCTGAGTGAACTGGTCCCATGACAGTTCTGGGACTATTTTGGGTGCGACATTTGTGATAATTTTTCCCAGATTCGGTAGTGTGACTGCAATCTTCTCCTTATCTGAGTCAAACCCTATGTCTAAAAGGGGTTTGATCATGTCCAAATAAACATCCATGTCACATTGGTCCAGGTTGAATTTTGGTAATTGAATGTGCGGTTTAGCTGCCATTGTCCAAGTTTCCTTTTACGTTCCTCCGTGCTTTACTCGGATCCAGAACCACCGCTTGCCACCAGTGTTATGCTGGGTGTTTTTTAGGCCGACTCCTCGTACTAAAAACACTAGCTACTGAGCGGGGTCCTCTTTCCGGACCGGAAGTAATGCACTAACAAAGGAACAGGACATAGAAACTAGGCAGTCCACCTTTAACACATCTATTACCTTAATTCTAACACCGTGACAATATTACATACAATGATATTCTGGACAGAGGATACAGATATACAAAGTTACGTTAGTACAAACGGGATGTTCACACACACTATAATTATACTTTACAATGGGTTAAGGGTCCATAAGTGAATGAGACTAACTTTCATTAAAGTCCAAAAGGTCTTAGTGTACTGGTGCAATCGAGATGTCTGGGCTTGATGAGCCAGGGGAGGATTACTACTATAAAAGTACAAGGGGAGCAGATCACTATAATTTACTGTCTGGGCTCGGCGCGGCAACTATCGCCCGCGCGTGCACTGGTAAGGGGGAACTCCTCTAGTCTGGGCTGGGGAATAACACTAGTTTCACGGGCCCAGAACTTATACTCTTTATCAAGGGAAAGTAATTACGGACACTTACAGGTGGAATCTCTCTTGTTCACTTTGTCACTGTATCACTATCTCTGTCTCACTGCAGGAGGGGAAAGTCACTAATCTTGCCCAATTTTCTGGGGCGATATCACTCTGTCACTATAAGGGGACCTCCGGGGGCTCTACCCGTGGCGGGAATCACCGTACCCGCTGGGGGGAGACTCGACCCGGGTCCGATCCACTGAGGCGTTGCAGGGAGACCCTCTTGCCTGGGGTCTCGACCTGTTGTAGGCCCTCACTCTGGTCACGGTACAGGGAGGCCTGTCTATGTTGGCCCTAGGGACTGGGGCCAAACAGGTGAAGCAGTCGTGTCTGGCGTCGGAGGGTCTGCGGCAGAGGGAGGTCAGTGTTGGTAGGCTGCTGGGCTCACCTGGGGGTCCGAGGGCTGTGGAAGTCTGCCAGGGGATGCGCTGTCAGGTGTGGGCTGCGGCCTCGTCTCCTGCTGGTACCTGGGGAAGACAAGAATTTTCCGGGGGTGGGAGGTAGGTCCCGACTGGGACCGGGCCTCTGCTCGGGTGACACTTTCGGGGCGACTCTCCCGGGTGGTGTCCAGCTACTCCTGCAGGAGTTGGCTGACTTTAGAGGACACACGGAGACCGTGGTCTCTCTTGTACTCAGGGAGGGTAGCACAGAGGCGACTCTCTCTCTTGTCTTCAATACAGCCGTGGCACCAGGTCGATCGGTCCTGGGACCCACTTGTGGCTTTATACAAGGGGCTCTTACCCTTGGGGTGGCTAGGGGTGTTGGCCCCGTATAGTCCACTATTGGGCCTCCTGCCCTGTTTGTGATAGAGGGTGCTTCTCCCTCGTTAAAGGACCTCCTGTCCTGGTCATGGCAGAGGGTATTTCTCCCTCGTGGCTCACGGTGGCAGAGGGTACTAGCCCCTCGTGGCTCACCAGGGTAGCGGCAGAGGATGGTACTTCCTCGTGGCTCGCGGTGGCAGCAGGTGTAAACACCTCGTGGCTCACCTAGGGACCTCCTGCCCTGTTGGGGTGAAGCTGTGGTCGTCACCACAAAACTACTAGGGACTGATGTTATATCAGTCCCACCCCACTGCTGTCGATGGTCAACCCGCCGTGTAAGTTGTTGCGGATCTAGGCTCACCTGGTGTTGAGGCAGTTGCGGGAAGAAGGGGCACAGGTCAGTGGTGGTTGGATGACCCTCTTGTCCCGGGTCACTAACCTGACCGTTATCTCCTCCTCGGGTGATGAGGTGGTGGTGGCCCGGTGGTGGTGTGGGGGGTGACGGGGCGGAAGGTCTGGTCGCGGGCATTTTACATAAGAACTGCACACCATCCTTGAAAATTCTTTCTAGAACGCGTTGCAGAACTGGAAAAATTGTTGAGAACATTGTATGAACGGGGGTGGGGGATATTTTGAAGGAGATAAGTCTGATTAAGCTGTAAGTAAAGCAATAAATTCATTTTTTGAAACACTTGTTTTCTTTTTGTATTGACCTTGTATTTTAATACACTGAACTCTTATGAGGCATCCATCATGGGGTTATATGGTGGTCATCCCATCACTTGCAGTTACAAGCTGAAAACATATACCTGTGGACAGGGCTGTTTGTAACACCTGCTGGCAGCTCCAGAAGTCATAAGTATAAAGTACGTAGGTAAATAAAGTTGTCTTACAGACTTTATGTTTATTTCTTTACAAATTAATAAACTGTCATAATACAGTAGAGATAAATATGATAAATACAAAAAGCTATAATAACCTACTATAAAAGCAAAAAAGCTATTGTAAAAAATACCCTTTGCACCTGGATTACTATCTGTAAGAAACATTTCTTTCCACTCAAAAATAAGTGCACTATATCAATACAGTATCATCCACACATATATGTATTGAATAATACAAGACTGTATAAACTGTGCAAGAATTACGAACAGATGCATAAAATAACCAAAATTTACCATTAAGTATGACAGTATTAGGGTATGTGCAAGGAATGAAGATGAAGAACAAGAAGAACATGTCAAAAGAAAATAAGCCTACTGGGTTTGGGGATGCCTTTTTTTTTTTTTTTTTTTTTTTTTCCATTCTTGCTCTCTTCAAGAAGTCATTCAGGTTATGAACTGAATTACTTCCTGGTTACAAAGTTTTTGAACTAAAGGGGTTAAATATATCTTAATAAACCCCTTCAGCAGACTTTTCCCAAGTTGTATAAAATTCTCTGGTAGCTGTTGGAAAAAACTAACAAGGGCATCAGTTAGACTTGAGAGGTTAAAATGAAAAACATGATGGATGAACCATGAAAGGAAATGGAAACCCAAATGGCAGCAGACAGGGGGGAAAGAAGTGAAATAACAGACACTGAGTCCATAAGATCAGCAGTACAGCGGGCTCACACAGGACGCGAGTGGATGAGCAGTCCTGGTCCTCGCACACTGTGAATGCATAATCTTATGGGAAAAAATTACATATGGGCAGTACCTCCTCATACCTTGACATTTTTTGACCCTTAGAGACATAATAAAGGAAAAATTTTTCAGACATATACTACAGATAGAGCTACAGCAACAAATATATGGTCAGTTACCTTAACAACAGTAGGCAACAGGCTTGATGGACTTAAATAACAGGGGTTCCACAGCGTGGCAACACACAGAGCACCCCTGCCGCACCACACATATCTAATGGTTGCCAGTGTTGTATATTATTCCAGCCTCTGATGAAGAAATTTACGGCCTGTTGAATGTTACATTTCCTCCAGAATGCAGCAACAGTCATTATGGGGGGGAGTTGCAGATATGCCAAGTGAAGCAGGTGAGTCAGGTGGGGCTGTGGAGGTGGAGGGGGAGGCAGCTGGTGAATCAGGTGGGGCAGTGGAGGTGGAGGGGACGGCAGCAGGTGAGTCAGGGGAGGTGGTGAGGGGAGGATTCTCCATCTCCTCCTCGCTACTGTTTATATTTTCGGCAATTTCCTTCATCTCTTGTTTGTCTGTTTCATTCCTCATCTTGTTATGGACATAATTGCAGTATAACAACTTGGCATTGCAAAATAACCATTATTCAAGTGAATCCAAACATTATTACAGAAACTGGGTATCTATTCTAACTTAACGATATTGCTGAAAACGTTATTGTTGGTCATTATTGGCGAGATCTTACTAAAGACTCCTCTTCAGCACCTTCTCCATGAGCCTCTAAGTCACGATGGGCACGTCGTGTGGGGAGGAGGGTTGCATAGTCAGGGAAATAGCGGTTTTGGGCCATTCCTTGCCTCTGCCTCACGTATTGTGGGCTAAACTCGCACAGTCATGGTTTTTTGGTTATTATTTTTGTTCACTCGCGTAGTATGCAATTCGCGTACTGTGAACTCACGTACTGTGCGAGCCCACTGCATATAACAAGTGGTAAATAGAAAGAGAGTCTTTTTTTAACATTATAATATGAACACTGTTTTGCATGATAGTTAAACTTATTCCATGTAATACAGTGACATATTTTTGCTTTTGTTCTTGCTAGCTTGAGATAACTTTTTCCTGTTTAAGATACTTCAAGAAAATGGAGGGATTACATAAAGCCTTCATTAACCTCTGATCTACCAAGTGCCTCTATTAAGCTGAATGAAATCATCTGGAAGGAGCAAAAATAAAACAAAACTGACACCTTTCCACTTCATAAAGGATCAGAAACATCGATTTAGCTAATGCAAGCTCTTTATACCATCAGATTGGTATGATTAGAGAAACAGTGAATACTGATGAGATGCAATTTGAGTTTATGCCAGGCTAAGGGACCACTGATGCCATACTTATTGCTTGACAGCATCAGAAAAATGCTGTATATAGGAAAGAAAAGGAATCTGTACTTTGTTTTTGTTGATTCTGAGGTCTTTGACAGAATCCCTGGGGAGGTGGTGAAGTGGGCAATGAGAAAGCTTGGGATCAAGGAGTGGCTGGATAGAGTGGTTATGGCTATGTATGTGGGTGCTTGCACCCAGGTAAGAGGGAATGGAGATTTGAGAGATGAATTTTCCATGAATGCTGGTGTGCATCAGGCATCAGTCTTGAGCCCTTTGTTGTTTATCATGATGCTTGAAGCCCTCTCATGTGACTTCAAAAATGGACTCCCATGGGAGATATTGTAACCAATGATTCGGTGTTGGTTGCAGAGAATGAAAGGGAGGTTGAGGAAGAATTTAGGAAGAGGAGAGATGGAGCACAAAGGCTTTGGAGTAAATGGAGATAAAACAAAGGTAATGGTATCTAGGGTTGGTGGTGGTACTGTCAAAGATGAGGGAGAGTGGCCATGTGCAGTTTGCCACAAGGGCATGGTAAGTAATTCCATCTTGTGCAGTGTTTGTGATAAGTGGGTGCATAAGAGATGTAGTAATATTAGAGGCAGACTGCAAGACAATGGTGATTTCATGTGTGCAGTGTGTTGGGGAGAGCATGTGGAAGATTGTCATGCATAAAAGGACTGATCTTGCTGGTGAGTCTCTGGAGTGTGTGTAAGAGTTTTGTTACCTGGGAGACATAGTATGTGCTGGAGATGGGGCTGGAGCTAGCTCTGTGGGAAGACTGGAGAGTGGTTGGAAGATGTTCTGGGAACTGTTGTCTCTCCTGACATGGAGATGGCTCACCCTCTGTGCTAAGGGATCATTGTATGTGGCATGAGTTAGAAGTGTAATGCTGTATGGTAGTGAGACCTGGGCAGTAAAGGAAAAGGACCTTCACAGGCTCAGACATACAGAAATGACAGTGATTAGGTGATGTGCAAAGAGTCCTTGAATGCGAGGCCTGGGGGGGAGTTCTGATGGAAGAGTCAAGAGGAAGGATAGGACTGGAGTGTATTGGTGTTGTGATGAGGAGAGGTAGAATGAGATGGTTTGGGCATATGGAGAAGATGGGGGATGATAAATGAGTGCACAAAGTGAGAAGTGTTATTGCAAGGGGTAGGGTTGCAAGAGGCAGACTGAAGAAGACCTGGGACAAGGTCATAGAGCAGCGATTCCCAACCAGGGTTCCACAGACAATCATCATGGGTTCTGCAAGAAACCATGAAATAAAAATATAAAAATAAAGAAATAAAATAAACTGTAGCTTTTTAGTATTTTTTCTTAGTATAAATGTGTAATATATATATATATATATATATACACATATATATACATATATATACAGCCCATAATTTGAACTTGGCACACGCGGCGCGGGACAGCTTTGTTTTGGTGCGTCATTCCTCCGACGTCCGCTAGAGCGCCCCTGCATCCTCCCCACTTACTGCCTGTCTCTTGTTGCGAGTGCACGATCGTCGTCATGGCTGCCCACGTGCTCGCTTTTGTGGTGGTGCCTTACCTGCTGCAGGCTCCCCTTCTGCTCTCGTGCCTCTCCTTTGTGTGTGATGATGGCCCTGCCGCCTGAGAAGAGAAAGAGAGTGGTTTTGACTCTGGAGAAGAAGAGGGAGATATTGGAGAAAGTGGATGCGGGATGGTCTTCGTCATGCATCCTTCGTGAGTTCAACCTGGCCCGATCTACTTTGATATTAAGAGATCCCGAGACAAACTCATGCAGTACTCGGCTGACTTCTCGTTGAAAAGCAAATGCAACGTGGAGAGGAAGATGATGTTTACTCCCAAGTATGCTGAAGTCGACCGCTCCACGTTGATTTGGTATCGACAGCAACTTGCTGCTGGTGTGATGGTGCGTGGCATGGAGCTGAAGGCTGCTGCTGAGAAGTTCGCAAGGCTTCATGACGCCCTAGACTTCAAGGCATCCGAGGGTTGGCTCTTCGCATTCAAGTTACGACATGGCCTTACCAACCGTAAGTCTCATGGCGAAGCTTTGGACACTAACGAGGATGGAGTAGAGGAGTTTCGGCACAAGGTGAAGGGCTTGATCGATAGGGAGGGCCTCACTCTCGGTCAAGTCTACAACGCTGACTTAACTGGTTTATTCTATCGCTCTTTGCCTATGAACACTCTAGCCAAGGAGACGGAGAAGCATGTACCTGGCTGCAAGCTCTCCAAGCAACTGATATCTGCTTTGTGTTGTGCTAATGCTAACGGCATGCACCGGCTTAAGTCCGTTATTGTTGGCCGTGCAAAGCAGCCTCAGTGTCTTCGTGGGGTGATGGATGTCCTTCCTGTCGTTTGGTACCATTCCTTGAAGGCATGGTTCACAGGCCACATCTTCAAAGACTGGTTCCACTGCCATTTCGTCAAGGAGGTCATCCATTACCAGACAGAGAAACTGGGAATCCCACACGACCAGGTAAAGGCCCTTCTTCTCCTCGACAATGCACCTGCCCACCTGTGCGACAAGGACTTGGTGGCTGAGAATGGCCGCATTAGGTGCATGTTTCTGCCACCTAATACTACTGCTCTCATCCAACCGATGGACCAAGGAGTGATCATGGCAATGAAGCGGCTATACCGACGGAAGTTCCTGGACGAGGTGATGGTTGTTCTCGAGAACGAGGACGAGTGCAGGGAGGGACAGGACACGCGAGGCCAGCGGACTTTGGAAAACCTTCGCCGCTACAACATCAAGTCTGCCATTTACAACTGGGCCAGTGCATGGAAGGAAGTCCCTGTCAAGACTCTAGAAAATGGTTGGTCTCATCTGCTTCTCGGAACGGATGTGGAGCACAATTTCCTAGGTTTTGACGTGGATGACTTCCATGCACGTCTACGTGCGCATGGGGACGATGTTGATGTGGACGAAGTACGTGAGTGGTTGGATGACGACGAGTGCGATCCTGGGTATCAGATCCTGTCTGATATCGAGATCACATCTTCAGTTGCAGGTGTCAGCACCCAGCTTGAAGATTCCAACGAGGATGGCGACGATGATGCAGACTCCTCTCAGCATGACACTACTCCAGCCATCCCCAAGCTGAGCGCAATCCGGGAGCACTTAGAGTTCGTTCTGGACTACCTGGAACACCCGGACTGTGACAGGGAGATGGGGCCCTTGGGACTTGTGGAGGAAGTGCGTGCTTTCAGGCAGCGCATCATTAATCGTCAGAATCGTCGTTCCTTGCGTCAATCAACGATTGACAGCTTTTTCAGGCCATGACCCCCGCTGTGCCCAGCCCTGGCTCCACTCCGTTGCCTCCCCAAGACAGGCCCTCATGCTCTGAGCCACAGCCCAACACATCAGCCACAGTGGAGTCACCGCTCGACGTGAGTTTGCGCCTATCTTCAGAGTCGTCTGAAGTGGGTACGCCATCACGACGACCCAGCAACACACCCCTTGGTCACCTGCATGTGCTACTCTCAGACTCTGACAGTGATTAGACGCCAAGAACTTCTCCACTAGACCACATGGGAATTTACAGTGTTGTGCAGTGAAAAAAACAGTGCATAGTGTTAAGGAATTTGAGTTCTGAGTGAAAAGACAAAGATTTAATGGACTGTAAATTTAATGTAAATTAACTTGAGTGTGTTTTGTTTAGAAAATGGTTTCAAGAGTGTTAAGACTTAAAGTGCAGAGTGCAACACTTATTTCATTAAGGTACAATGGAGCGCAAGTAAGACAAGAGTGCGCAGTGTTAAGAGAATGGAATTCTGAGTGCAAATGACTAAGTTCTGTGCAAGACTTCATGAACAGTGTACTGCAAGTGCTTCAGGAAATCCTTCTTACTGTCAGAGTCTGAGAGGAGGTGGCTATTCATCGAGATGGCCAGGGAGTTGCTGTAAGTTCCCAGAATGTTTCATATTGTACTGTACTGTATTTTCCATAGTGTACTTACCTCTAACACCTCATTTCACTCTTTGACGTCCCTTATTGGTGTGAATAGGGTATTAAGTGCTATGCATGTGGAGTAGGGAGGTATTTCTCTGAGTTAGGGTCCATAAGTACCAGTCCAGGAGCCATGGACTTGTTGTAAGTACCCAGAATGTTTAATATTGTATAAACTCACCTCTAAACCCTAATTCTATGGTTCTTTTGCATTTATTTCAGTCTTTTATGTCCCTTATTGGTGTGATTTGGGTCTTAAATAGGTGCTATGCATGTCCAAAGGGAGTTGTATAGGTGTTTTTCTGAGTTAGGGTCCATAAGGACAAATCCAGGAGGCTGGTGCCCACTATCTGGACACGACCACTTTCCGGATATGCCTTTGGCTCTATTATGTCGGACAGTGGAGGGATTACTATATATATATATATATATATATATATATATATTATATATTATATATTATATATGTATATATATACTGTAGGTATGGGTTCCCTGGGATATGAAAAACTGTTTCAGGGGTTCCTCCAAGGTGTAAAGGTTGGGAATCACTGTCATAGACTGTGACCTCAGGGATAAGGGACTGAGGAGGGAGGGTGCTAGAGATAAAGCAGCAAGGATAGCTGTCATTAGGTGACCAAGGCCAATGCATGCAAGCATGCTGGAGCCTTTATAAACAAAACAAAAGAAATCGGTCATACTGTACGAAACCCTGAGATTATGACACTTAATAATACGAAAGTCAAGAGAAATGGTACGCTATTTCCTTATGCGTTTTATTTGTTTTTTGTGTATACTGTAGTAAAGTCTGCTGCACTGTATAACTGATACCACCAATATTAATAATGAGTTTCTTCACCATCACTTAACTGCCTCTGTCTGGGCAACTCTAGTGTTAGATACCTGTTAATATCAGAAAATTTTATTCACCTGAGTGATTTACAGGATCCTATTAATGCCATCAATATTTACCCTTTCATGGTCAGGGGAAACTCTAACATTCAATTCCTGCTAATGCCAGACAATTTTATTTAAAGAAGAGTGAGTCACTGGAGTCTGAGAAAGTTAAGTAACAACATAACTAACTGCAATACTGTACTAGGAAAACTAAGAGAGCTGTAATACTGTACCTTCATATTATGTATGATCCAGGGAATCTGAATCATCTTAAACACCAGAAATTATTAGCATGCACAAAGAATAATTTAAGATTAAGCAAAAAGTAGTATTATATTGTGTGTGAAATGTTAGTTTAAAAATTACACCATAAAATAAAAAGGCAACAGGACTATATCAAAATGACTGTATAGACACTATGCAATGCAGTTACAAAATAAACTTCAAAATGCTTTCCTGAACAGAAATAAAACTACTGGTCCACATTATATACATAACATGAACACACAACATTGAAAAATGAGGTGGCCATTCAGCTTATCTGCAAAGGTTACAAAGAGAAACTCAGTGAAAAACTAACACACAACTGCTTAGCCCCTGCCACGCTGATCATCTCATATGGGGCGATGGGTCTCCGCGCCATAATTTCAAGCATGAGGAAGCGTCAGTGGTTTCCATGGGAATGTTGAGTCTCCCTCTAAACCATCAGAGCTGTTGCCAATCCCTGCCACACCACAGTTGCCAAATACCACATATTTAGTAATTCAGTTCTCGTTGTAGTCCAGCAATGGCAGATTCACTCCCATCTACCTCCCACGGTGCTGGAGACTTATCGCCGCCCCACACCCACCCAAGAAGGATAAATTACAAAAAGACGAGGGTGATGAAGAGTTCGAGCTCAGAAACACTTGATCTGATGACAAAATATCAGCTTAATAGTGCGCTGCTTTGGTTGTCTGCCCTTTCCTCATGTCCTTCCTTCCTCTTCAATCTTTCCACTTCCTTCTGTCTACAGGTGACTTTACACTCCCTCTTCTGTCATTCTTTCCTTCATTCTTTCCCCTTCCTTCTGCCTATGGGTGACTCTACACTGAGTAACAAGCCAAATGGTTTCTTGTACACCAGGAAAGCATTTACAGGCACTACTCGTTTTATGTTGATTCGGTATACAATACTGTAATTCGCTACAACGATAATAGAAAAGTTCCACCCCAAAATCTGATTTATGATAAATTTCCTGCTATAACGATATTGCCATCGGGAAATTTCGTACAAAGCACCAGGCACACGCAAGGTGACCGTTGCTTGTCTCAGGGAAGATGGCGGCCCCAGAGAGCAGAGCACTGTTTTGGTTCAGTTGCAGTCCCAGCACCCCTTCAAAGCCCTGTCTTTTCCACTTGTTCACCTATGCCCCCCAGCTATCGTCACCTCTCAGCCAAGCATTGTGCTACTGTAGGCCTATACATTGTGTAGCACCAGGCCAACGTTGCGCAAGTGTGTTTGTTGTGTTGTTGCAATGATTTACTGTACATGAGTAACACTGCCTGTATTGGTGTGATAGTGTTTGTTTTGGTCTTGGAAACAACTTGGACCGACACAGGAAGTAATTAAGGTGGATTATTATTTTTGTTTCAGTCTTGGGTAGGTGACTTTGGGAAGTAGAGCTGACGTAACCCCCCTTTTATAATGTGTTTCAATCACCCGATTTACGATAAAATCGTTATACGTTAAGGTATGCCCTGACGTAACCCCATCGTAAAATGAGTAGTGACTGTACTATGCTGGGTGGTAACCATATAACCAAATTAAGGCGCCTGGTGGTTTGGTGGGTAATTAAGGCGCTCCAATCAGATTGAGCCTACACTGATTTATATCTAAGGGGTGGCTGGGGTTTATTGCTCATGTAATGCCACTCAGGGATGAGTGAGGTTGGTCACTCTCATTGTAAATGTCAGGACCAACTTGCCTAACCCCAGGCTCCTCATGGGGTAACACAGGATTGGATGATGGATGGATGGATGGAAAAAGTCCAAAAAAATGACTAAGGGAAGGCAATTGGGTGTATAAGAATTAGCGCGGCGGGGGTTTAGGCTGCTAAATAAAATGACGAAATGCATAGTTTATATAAATATATTTATATATATATATATACCACACACACACACACACCAGGCGTCAGAGAGTAAACACGTCGTATCACCTCGCTCCAAGCTGACCACTCTTGGATACAACTGGCTATACCTAAATAGTATCTGTGGGGTTGGTGGAGGATTAGTGCCCCTCCCTGTAAAACAATTAACTCTAAGCCCTTGGCCACCCCATTTGGGATACATGACGTCTGGCAATGAATGAATGAATGAATATGAGTCAAGCTCTGTACAGGGCTTATCTAAATGGTATTATAAAATATTAGAGCAAGTTTAAGCAAAGTGTTCCCCAAATAACAGAACATAACTGGTTAGTGTAGGAATGTGTTGATCAAGTCACAGCTGTTTCGGCAACGACATCACAGGCGAGTGAGATGCACAATTGTAAGTAAAAACTTTTCTTTCTTATTATTAACACAAAAGGACCACCATATTAAGTGAAGTGAATATGGAAGGAGCTGGGGAGAGTGAAAGGGTTAGAAAACAGGATGATTTCTACCAAGAACTGTTCAAAATGGAAACATTCAACAAATTAGTAGAAAGGGTGAACAGATTGGAAAGGGCATTTCAGAGTGAAATGGATGGAATTAAGAAGCAACTGTGCATGCAGAAGGAGGAAAATGAAAAATTACCAAAGGAATTAAACAGGAAAGACAACAATGTTGAGGTAGGTTTACTTAAAAGAAAGAGCAGTGAAATGGCAAGTACAGTTGTCAACCATGGGAGTATTATGGAGGAATTCAAAAATGATACAGAGACAGTTAGGCAAACAAGTAGTCTGATAGACCAAAATAATGATATTGAAAAGAAGATAACCCAGGTGAATGAAGTGATGCAAAGTTATAAAGATGATGTGGAAACTACGTATGCTGAAATGGTGAAAGATAGGAAAGACTTAGAAACAGAAGTCGAAGAAAAAAGCATTAGAAAGGAAGTGAAAAATAATGCATAACAACCCAAAACTGGTAAAAGATTCAGCAGATATCAATAAATTTATAGTGATTACAGGTATAGAGGAGGAAGAAATAAAAAACATTTCAAGAGACAAAAAAGGAGATGGCAAATATAACGAGCATATTGAAGGAAGTATCAGAGGTATTCTGTAATGAAGACATAAAGGAACACAAAAGGCTAGGGAGATATGAGAGAAATAAGTCAAGGTCCCTGAAAGTAACCTTCCAGAGTGTGAACACTGTGGAGGCAATACTAAAAAATGCAAACAAATGGAAAAAGAGGAATTTAAAAATGTATGGATAAAACAACCCCTAACTCAAGGGGAATTGGGAATACTAAAAGAGAAGAAGGAGGAGGCAAAAACAAAGAATGAGGGAAGATCAGAAGAAGAGAAAAGTACTTTTCTTTACAAAGTAATTGGACTGCAGGTAAGAAAGTGGTACATAACCAACAGGGAACAGAAAGGAGGAAGATAGTAGACTCAAGTCATGGCAAGTATGTAAACAAGATGGTTTAGGTTGATGTACTCAAATGTAGATGGAATGGTGTCTAAATTAACTGAGATAGGAGACACTATCAAAGAAAAGGAACCACACATTATCTGCCTAACTGAAACAAAATTAACCCCAAAGATATCAAACGATACCCTAAAATTAGAGGAATACAATATATGGAGAAGAGACAGAAATTTAAGAAAGGGAGGAGGAACTATAATCTTAACAAAGAAAAATCTGCAGGTCAAAGAAATACAACTAGATATACTCTCACAAGTAGAAATGATTGCACTGGAAAGTAACACATATGAAAGGAACTTAATTGTGGCAAATTTATACATGCCACCTAAAACAAACATCTGGGAAAGAGACGAATATGAAGACCTGGCAGAAAGTACAATTCAGAGTTTAAGAACATTATTACATAGAATGGAAGAGAAATCTGAAAGAGTTGTATTAACTGGAGACTTCAATTCAAATATAAATTGGAATACTCTAGATGTAAAAAGCCATGAAAACAGTTGGGATCAAAAGCTCTTAGATCTTGTGCAGGAGTTCTTCCTAACACAGCATGTAAAGGAAAACACTAGAAAAAGAGGACTTGATGATCCATCTGTACTAGATCTTACATATACCAGGCAAGAAAATGAAACTGACAATATATCACCCCCCATTTGGTAAAAGCGACAATGTAGTATTAAATTGTGCCTTCTGGATTGCATATGACATTACCGGCAATGAGAATTACAAAAAGAGTCTAAATTACAAAAAGGGCAATTATCATGACCTGAAAAAGTACTTCTTAGAAATAAATTGGGAAAAGGAATTTAGAGGAAAAGATTTAAATATTATGTATAGAAAATTCTGTGATCTTCATGAAAATGGAGTCCAAAATTACATCCCACAGCACAAAGCAACAAAAATGAAAATAAAGAAATGGTTTAATACAGAGTGTAAAAATGCAAAAGAAAAAAAGAGACTTGCAGCGGAATAGATACAGAAGACACAATAGTGAGAGGGCATATAAAAACAACTATAAAGAGACAAGAATTGATTATACAAAGATAACGAGGAAGGCTTATACACAGTTTGAGGAGGGCATTGTAAATAAAAGTAGTAATCAACCCAAGCTTTTTTTACAGCTACATCTGAAGCAAAACTAAAGTTAAAGATAAAATACAGTCCATTACAGATGAGGGGATCATCTATACACAAGAGAATGATATTTGTGAAGCACTAAATAAAAACATTCAATCAGTTTTTACAATAGAGAGAAATTTTGAGAGTGATGATATGGAATATGCATGCCCACATGTATTACCATATATACAAATATCAGAAAAAGAAGTACAGGAAGAGTTACGTAAATTGGACTAAGGAAAAGCAAATGGTCCTGACGGAATTTCAGGTTGGGTGCTACACGAATGTGCAGAAGAGCTAAGCAGGCCATTGTATTTAATATTTAACCCACCGCGTGCCAGTGCCGCTTTAAAATGGTCTGACATAATGCCGCGGCCAGTGCCAGTGCCATTTTAAAATGGTCTAAAATAAAAAACTTCACTGTGACTGCATTTTTCAAGATTCGCAGGTAAAAGTTGGCAGGCATGTAAGGTAACTGTTCTTCTACCGTCCCCCAGGCTGTCAAGGCCATACACCCACTTGCTCCCCCCCTCACGCTTGTTCTGCCTGACTCTGCCTGTGTGCCTCATCCAGTGCTGTACATAGTGAAGGCATTTTGTAAATATTTTCATGTAAGTGTAAGTTGTAAATATTTTCTCATAAGTAAAAGGACTATATAGTGAAGTCAGGTTGTAAATACCCTCTTGTAAGTGCCAGGACTGTACGTAATGAAGTCTGGTTGTAACTATCTTCAAGTGTAAGATAATGCATTCACAGTGAGAAAGACATGCAAACTGTGATAGAGGTTGAAGTAATAAGTAATCAGAAAAGTGTACTGAACATTGCTATACCTTCCCAGGATAAATACATGAGTACACCTTACACAGAAAACGTCTTTCTCTCATGTACTTGGTGAGCATGAGAGAGTGGCTATACCTATAAATGAGTATGCAGGACTCAATAAAACCAATTTCCATGCCTCGGTGAGCATTTTAATGGCAAAATGCATTGTTTCCACATCAAAATCTATCATTTTAGCACCAAAAAAAAAAAAAAAAAAAAAAAAAAAAAAATCGAAAAATGGCCGGCACTGGGGTGACCCATAGGGCTAAAAACAGCCAGCACGTGGTGGGTTAAAGAATCCTTAGGTCAAGGTATACTATCTGACATTTGGGAGAAAGCAAATATTGTTCCTGTATTCAAGAAAGGGAATACAAAGGATCCACTAAACAACCAGCCAGTATCACTGACCTGTGTTTAGATACTAGAAAAGTTGATAAGGGAAGTTTGGGTAAAACATCTAGAAGAACACAGCATGATAACAGAGAGGCAGTTTGGTTTTAGGAAGGGAAAATCATGTGTTACTAATGTTAAGCTACTATGACAGAGTTACAGAAAGATTACAGAAAAGAGAAGAATGGGTGGACAGTATGAGTATCTATTTAGATTTTAAGAAAGCATTTGACGGATTACCGCACCAAAGACTTTTATGGAAACTGTACCAACAAGGAGGTATCCAAGGCAATCTCTACTGTTGGATGCAGGATTTTCTCAGAAAAAGGGAAATGAGAACAATATTAAGGGGAAATTATTCATCATGGAGGGAAGTGACCAGCGGAGTGCCACAGGGCTCAGTGCTGGCACCAATTATGTTTTTGGTATATATAAATGACACAGACAGTAATAATGGAAATGGAAGTTATCTAAGTATGTTTGCAGATGATGCAAAAATTCAAAGGAAAATTACTAACACAGATTCTTGCAAAGAGCTGCAAGGGGAATTGAACAAGCTTCATGAATGGAGCAATAAATGGCAAATGGAATTTAATGTGGATAAGTGTCATGTGATTAAAGTTGGTAAAAGTGAGAAAAGACCAGATTAGGATTATAAGTGAGGAAGATCAACCCTACACATATCAGAAAGGAAGAAAGACCTAGGAGTAATTATCAATAACGGACTATCTCCAGATGATCAAATCAGTGAGAAGGTAAGTAACATGTATACATTGCTTGCTAAGATGAGAATAGCATTCACATATGTAAATGAAGATATGCTGAGGAAGATAATAACATCATTCATCAGACCAACCCTGGAGTATGCATCAGTAGTCTGGAATCCTCATCTCAAAAAACACATAGATAAGATTGAAAAAGTACAAAGGGCAGCCACAAGATGGGTACCAAGCTTAAGGGATCTAAGCTATGGAGAAAGACTGGAAAGACTGAATCTACCAACGCTGCAGGAGAGAAGGAGAAGGGAAGACATGATTATGCTATATAAATGCATCTCAGGGAAAGAGAAAATAGACATAAATGAATATATATCATATGGGGAAGCATCAGCAAGAGGACATTGCAAAAGAATGCATAAAAAGAAAGGTGATAAAGATGTAAGGAAATTCAGTTTCCCAAATAGGGCAATTGATCAGGGGAATGCACTACTGAATGAAGTAGTGTGCCAAAACTATTCATGAATTCAAGGATGTGTATGATAAAAATGGTTTAATACAAGGGACAGTACGAGCTTGACTCATTCCTGTAAAGATACAATTAGGTAAGAACACACACACACACACACACACACACACACACACACACACACACACACACACACACACACACTCTAATTACTCCATTCCTCATGAAATAACTACAATACTGGTATAACAAGGAATATGATAACAATTATACCGGTACTTTAGAAGACTGTGTGTGTGTGTGTGTGTGTATTTACCTATTTGTATTTACCTATTTGTAGTATACACGAATTGAGCAATGCTCGTGTTGTCCTGTCTCCATATCCACATTTATCAAGTCTACCTTTACACACATGAATGTTTTTCTCATGCACCACCTCTTTGTCTAAGTCGTTTCAAATATTTAAGAATATACCTAATTGTGATATACATGGAATGTACTATGCTCGTGGGTTTCCGTCGCTGTTTCTCAATAAGTCGAATTTAACTTTAAACTCGTTTAAGTTTTTAGACTGGACGATCTCTTTGTCCAGGCTATTCCATAAGTCTATACTTCTGTAAGGAAAGCTATATTTCTTGATATCCTTCAAGCAGCTTGACTTTTTCAATTTCATTCCATGTCTTCTTGTTGCTCTCTTATCCCATACAAACAGATCTTCTTTGTCAATTTTATCTACTCCCACCATGGTCCTGAACACCGCAATCATGTCTCCCCTCTTTCTCCTTTCCTCTAACGAAGGCAAATCCAGTTTTTCCAGCCTCTCTCTGTATGACAGGTCTGTTAGACTGGGGACCATCTTGGTTGCTGTTCTTTGTATTCTCTCAATCTTGTTTATATCTTTCTTTTTGTGTGGGGACCACACTACCGCTGCATATTCTAACCTGGGGCGGATCATGGCCACTATCAATTTTTTCATCATTTCCTCATCCATATAATGAAATACTACTCTTATGTTAGTCAAGAGCTTATAAGTCTCTCCAACTATCTTGTTAATGTGCTTTTCTGGTGACAAACTATCTTGGACCAGCACTCCCAAATCTTTCTCTTCTCTCCTTTTTGTGATTAATTCATTAACCAAAAAATAATTCAGTGATGGTCTCCTGGTACTTTTACCCATTTCCAATATTTTACATTTCTTTACATTAAATTTCATT
This sequence comes from Coenobita brevimanus, assembly GCF_032717465.1. Lineage (NCBI taxonomy): Eukaryota > Metazoa > Arthropoda > Malacostraca > Decapoda > Coenobitidae > Coenobita > Coenobita brevimanus. The sequence goes on along the minus strand of NC_137056.1, from coordinate 34,794,454 downwards.
TCCCACGTCCGGCTCCAATTGTGTATCCTATCCAAATCCTCCTGCAGTATTTTACAATCCTCCTCAACCTCTATCTTCCTCAAGATCTTTACATCATCAGCAAACAGACTCGCATAACTGTTCACTCCATCTACCATATCATTTACGTAAATCAGGAACATTACTGGCGCCAACACTGAGCCTTGAGGGACTCCACTTGTTACTTCCCTCCATCCAGACATCTTTTCCTTTATTACTGTCCTCATTTGTCTGTCTCTCAAAAAGTCTCTCATCCATTCCAGAAGTTTCCCCTTTAGTCCTCCTATATATTCTAGTTTCCACATTAGTCTCTTATGAGGTACCTTGTCAAAGGCCTTCTCTAAGTCTAAGTACACACAATCCACCCAACCATCTCTCTCCTGTACCACATCAATCGCTCTTGAGTAAAAGCTCAACAAGTTTGAAACACATGACCTTCCACTTCTGAATCCAAACTGACATTCAGCCAAAATATTCATCTCTTCCAGATATTTTATCCATCTGTCTTTCAGGATTCTCTCACACAATTTTGCGACCATGCTGGTTAGAGACACTGGTCTATAATTCAGGGGTTCTTCCCTGTTTCCTCCCTTGTAAATTGGTACCACATTTGCCCTCTTCCATTCTTTTGGCACTTTCCCCTCTTCCAGTGAGCATACAATTAAGCTGTGAATTTTATCCGCCAGTTGTTCTCTGCATTCCTTCAGTACCCAATTAGAAATTCCATCAGGTCCTGGGGCTTTCCTTACATCTTGAGTTTCCAGTAATTTATACACTTCCTGCACCTCCACTTTTATATCTTTCATCACTGGAACATTTCTAATCACTCCCTCCCCTTCCACAAGCTCCTTTTCTTTAGTGAAAACTGACTGGAAACGTTTGTTCATTATTTCTGCTTGCATTGCCGCATCCTTAAAGACCTCTCCATCTACTTTCAGCTTGGTGATTCCTTCCTTTTGTTTCAGTTTGCCATTAACAAATCTATAAAACAGTTTGGGTTCATCCTTGCATTTGTCAATTATACCTTTTTCAAAATTCCTTTCTTCTTCCCTACGTATTCTTGTGTATTCGTTTCTTGTTCTTTTATATTCTTCCTTTGTTCTGTCGTTACCTCTCTTTCTCCAATTGTTCCACGCCTTATCTCTCTCTTTTTGCTATCATACACCTTCTATTAAACCACTCCTTTTTCCTGTTTTCTTTCCCTCTTACTCTTGGTACAAATTTTTCCACTCCCAAATTATAGAGGTCTAGAAAGATATCCCACTTCCTCTGTATCTCTCTTGTTTCTCTGAATTTTCTCCAATCCGCATTTTCAAAAAAGTTTCTCAATCCTGTAAAATTTGCTTTCCCAAAGTTGTATCTTCCCTGTCTATGAAGCTCGTCTCTTGGCTCGACGTTTCCTATTAACATCTGGAACTCAATGACCACGTGATCACTTTTTCCCAAAGGACAGAGATATTCCAATGATTCTATTACATCGGGTTCTTTGGTGAACAGTAAATCTAACCTTGCTGGTGTGTCCTCACCTCGAAACCGTGTCTCTTCTTTGACCCACTGCGTCATCACATTATTCATTATTATATTTAATAACATAGTACCCCACAAATCCTCGCCGCCTCCCGAGTACCATTCCTCCCAGTTCACCTCTTTACAATTAAAGTCACCCACCAAAATTATATTATTGCTTTTCTCAATTATTTTTTGCAAGTAGCTAGCCATATCTGACAACATCTCATGGTATTCGTCATCCTTCCATGCTCTCGTCTTTGGGGGAACATATACTACCGCCATATCTCGCTTAACATTCTCTCCAGCTTCTAATTTCATATATATCACTTCAGCCCTGCCTTCTCCCATTTCCACAGTATCTACATTTATGTTGTTCTTCACGGCTATCATCACTCCTCCTCCCTTTTTTTCTTTCCTGTCTTTTCTCCACAGTTTGTATTTACCATCTCCCAAATGAACATCAATATCTTCTCTTAATTTGGTCTCTAGAAGGCACATGACATCAGGTTCATGTTCTCTCAAGAAATCATTAATTTCAATCCTTGTCGATATGAAACCATCAACATTAGTATATATCACCTTCAAATTATTTTTGACATTATTAATACCCTCTTCTCTCCTACTCTCTGTCCGTACCACTTCTTCAACTTTTGATCTTTCACAACCATCCCCCCTAGTTTCCTTCACTTCTATTTCCTTAAATACCATTTCCTTTCTTTCATATCCAATACTCTCCAAAAAAAAGTATTACGTTCTTCCTCTGTCCTCTTATCATTTTTTTCCTTTACTTCTTCCTTTAATGATTTTAAAACTTCTCTTTCTTCTTCATTCAGATCTTTTCTTATTATAATATTTTCCATCCCCGCCTCTTTGCTTAATTTCCAGGTCACTTTAAGTATCTTAAGTATCTTAAGTGTGTGTGTATGTAATCTTGTCAGTATACAAACGATTCTGCTATTCTTAAACATGTATCTTCTACATGGCTAAAATTCCTGCTGAACCTGCCATATCACCTTCATAAAAAAAAGTAAGATTTTTTTTTTTCTTTTTCCAACATAGCAACATTCTGGTTGTTATGTTACAGTCTGATGCTTGCAAATGTTATTTATGTACTGCATATCTGAAACCCTTCATTGAACTGCTCAGCTTGTCACCTGCCAGTAAATTATAAGTTGAGGTAGGTGTCCATCCACCAATCAGCCTAATACATTTCCTAAGTGTATATTGCATGCAGATTCAATGGAAAGATCTCAAACCTTTTCCACAACTTATTTCAGAGAAGAAAGGAAGGCCAGAGTACAATACCCCACCACCACCACCAACTTCTGGGTCAAAAGTGGAGTGAAGGTGCTTGTAACACAAAAATGGCCAGTATCACAGACACATCACTGTGCTATGCACATCTTCACTTCTCCTTTTTTTGAAAGAGTGTAAAGCTGGAGAGGGAAAACATTGCAAGGTGGCAGTGATATTACCAGATGGTGGAGCTGCCCAATGTGTAAACATCTCAACTCCCTCCTATCATCCTGATAGGAGGAGGATGGGATGCATAACAGGGGAAACTTCTGCAGTCCAATGGATTCATTTTCAGATGAACCTAGAACTACTCCATTTATATGCTGTACTTAAAAACTGAACAGGTAGTTAGAACACATCTGACATAGGATGGTAGCTACACTGTATTACAGTACTGCATACATGTTCAAGATGTTTCAACTACTTTAGTTGCTATTCACAGGATGCAGGTTATAAGAAGGTTTTCCCCTTTTCCCCGGTGATAAGGATAGTATGATGTAAATGTGAAATGCATAAAATACATAGAGCATTGTAATGCATCTTGCTTATATGTAACATTAACTGATGCAGTGGTGGTCTAACTGCAAAGTGATCATGACAGAGACAAAACTGTTATCATATAAAATGCTGCCCAGGGTGTAGGTTCAGATTCTACCCTTACACATCACACACTATGGTAGTTTAGTGTCTGATCCCTAAGCCCTTACGGGGTTTATACTGCATGGCAATGGCCGTTACTGTTATCATACACATATAAAGCATGGTACCTTTCTCCATTTCATGGGGATTCAGCTAGATCAGGTCTCCTCTCACTTACTCAACTATATGAAGGGCTTACGGTGCTACACACAAATAGCAAATTTTCTCTTCTTTACTCAACTATGTGAAGGGCTCATGGCATGCACGCACATAACGATCTGAAACAAATTCACTACAAGAAAATCAGGAAATTTATTGACAGAGTTAGGTAAATAACAAATTAAATAGTTGGAGAAGAACAGGGAGGTTGTAGGAAGGGAAGAGGTTGTGTAGATCAGATATTCAACCTTTGGTCTTTAGTGCAAAAGCTTCTAGAGAAGGGAAAGAAGTTGTATGCAGCCTTCATGGATTTGGAGAAAGCATATGACAGAGTGGATAGACAAGGAATGTGGCAAATATAAAGAGTATGTGGAGTAAATGGGAAGCTGCTGAATGCTGTGAAGAGTATGAATGAGGGTGTTAAGGCTTCAATGCATATGGATAGTGAACTGAGTGAATTTTTCTATCTGAATGTTGGATTGAAACAGGGATGTGCCATGTCTCCATGGTTGTTCAATCTGTATATGGATGGGGTTGTAAAAGAGATACAAGGTGGGGCAGTGGATGTTGAAGCGTCCCTAATGAGAGGGCAGAGTTTGGAAATTCCTGTACTGTTGTTTGCGGATGATACTGTTTTGTTAAGTGAAGATAAATGGGAACTGCAATGCTTGGTGAATGTGTTTAGGAGAGCATGTAAGAGATGGAATCTAAAAGTGAAAGTAGGGAGGAATAAAGCTATGGTCTTCGAGAGAAGTGAAGTGACTGAATATTGTACAGTGAAGTTGGAGGATGAGGAAATGTAAAGTGTGAGTGCACTTAAGTACTTGGGTGGTGTGATGAGTAAGGATGGAAGTTTGGAGCATGAAGTGCTTTTAAGGGTACAACAAGGAAGAAAGGTTGCTGATTCTTTGAAGGCAGTGATAGGAAATAGGAAGTGTGCCTGGAAGTAAACATGTCGGTGTACGATAGAACTGTGATACGAACTCAAATGTATGGAAGTGAAGCTTGGACCTTGTTGGAAGGACACAAGTCAAGAGTGACAGCAGTGGAAATGAGTAGTTTGAGAGGAGGATGTGGAGTTCATGGAGAGACAGACTGACAAATGAGGAAGTGAAGGAGCATTGTGGTGTGGATGTGGATGTGATAGAAAGTGTTACGAGAAATACACTAAGGTGGTTTGGCCATGTGGAGAGGATGGAGAGTGAGAAACTAACAAGGAGAGTGTATGTGAGTGAGGTGGAGGCCGAGGATGAGAAGGCAGGATGGAGTGGAGAGGTATCTGAGAGAAAGGGGTGTGAGATGAAGGGACGGCAGGGAAATGGCGGCGGACAGAGTGACATGGAAGTGATTTGTTTGTGGCCACCCCTTATGGGATTGAGACTTCTGGCAATAGGCAGATAAATAGAAAATCAGTAATAATCAAATGAACTGCACACCCTCAGGTTGGAAGGTTTAATCCAATACCATACTGCCTCAACTGTTGTGGAGAGGATGGTGAGTGAGAGACTAACAAGGAGAGCATGTGTGAATGAGGTGGAGGGGGGAGGCCAAGGATGAGAAGGAAGGATGGAGTGGAGAGGTATATGAGGGGGAGGGGGAGTTGGGGGGAGGGCAGCATAATGGCTGGGGACAGGAAGACATGGAAGCGATTTGTTTGTGGCCACCCTTCATGGCATTAAGGCATCTGGGTATAGACAGACAGATAGAGAACTAAACACAAACAGTACAGTAGATCATTTTTCACATCTAGCACAGAAACACAAATAGTTACTGGATGTGATGGACTCAGTTAACATCTTTTAATACAGTGGGTTCATGACATATGTAGTACAGTACCCTCGCATCCAACACGTTAATATTGTCATGCATGGGTCCCATGTCGGACCAAAAACGTGTTGGACAAACAACAGAGCTTATGGGGAAAAATGAATTATGTCAGCAACCCTAGGAAAAGTCACCCTATATACCTACCATATACCTATACATATATTAGTACTGCTGTAATTATAATGGATGGTACTGTACTATGAATGATAACTAACCTTTTAGGACAGTGTTGGTGGGCTTGTTGGGAATGGAAGGTGGTATCTGAGGCTGTAGGTAGTCCTACTGGGTCCCCAGAGGATGGCTGCTGGCGTCACTAGCGGGTAATGGCTGCTGCTCCTCCTCAACCTCCCTCATAAATCCTTCAAAATTCCTCTCCCCTTTCTTCTTCCTCTCAATGAATTCTAGCCTGGTGGCCTGAGGGAGGTGCCGCCACTTCTTGGGGTTCTCAGAAGGCTTCCTAGGCATCATGAGCTAAGTAAAATGCAGTAGCAAGGGCAGAAAATGCAGAAAGAAAAAAGCACTATCCAATGGGAATTATGCGACTGAGTGGCGCTGTGGCGGGAGAAACTTAAACAAAACATCACATGAGAGCAGAAGCGTTTTTCATTGGGCAACATCACGATCACGTCACGATAGCGGGAGAGGGAGGCTACTTGATCGCAAGTTTTGATTGGCTCTCAGCGTCACGAGAACATCCAGTATGACCGTGTTGGACCAGAGGTGATCGTGCTAGAGGCAAACTCTGCGGATTTCGCCCACTTCTCGGAGCTCCGTCAGTGTTATGCTTACGCACCCGTTTTACAGTACAGTACCCTCGCGTCCAGCACGGTAATATTGTCATGCATGGGTCACGTGTTGGACCAAAAACGTGTTGGACTAACAATAGAGCTTATGGGGAAAAATGAATTATGTCAGCAACCCTCGGAAAAGTCACCCTAAATACCTACCATATACCTATACATATATTGGTACTATTGTAATGATAATAAATGGTACTGTGCTATGAATGATAACTACCCTTTTAGGATAGTGTTGGTGGGCTTGCTGGGAATGGAAGGTGGTATCCAAGGCTGTAGGTAGTCCTACTGGGTCCCCGGAGGATGGCTGCTGGCGTCACTAACGGGTAATGGCTGTTGCTCCTCCTCAACCTCCCTCATAAATCCTTCGAAATCACACTCAGAATCACTATCTTCGTCCACAGCCATGGAAGGTCCTGCTTCTGCCTGTCCTAGCACTGTAATCCTCGGCAAAGTGCATGCTTCTCAAACTGTTGCCAGAGCCCCGTCTCGTGACTGTGGAAAGTGATCGCTGTCGCTGACTCGGTAGAGAATAAGGAGAAGCAACTTTGTTTATAAACTGGTACGCACGCCGATGAGAAGTGTTTCAAAACGATTGATATTTATTCTAAAATATTAATATGTATTCAGTGTCAGGCTAAATGTTCAATGCTGTAGTACGATACATTCTCTGTCGAGTCGCCTGGGTTTTGGTCACACTGTTTTGCCCGTATCCTCGGCAGGAATCCATCCAGATGAATTCCAAATGCCCGTGGTATCGTCGGCAATTTTACCATGTTACCTTTCCGATTTACCATCGTATCCTCGGCAAACCTGGTATGAAGTGTCGTGTGATAGCCTTCGGCTGCCAGGATCTTGTCTTAGTTTTTTATTATGATCATGTTGGCTTCATTCATGTCGTAGGCCTTGGCAATGTCAACTTTCCTCTCCCCTTTCTTCTTCCTCTCGATGCTTTCTAGCTTGGTGGCCTGAGGGAGGTGCCGACGCTTCTTGGGGTTCTCAGAAGCCTTCCTAGGCATCATGAGCAGGGTAAAATGCAGTAACAAGGGCAGAAAATGCTGCAAGAAAAAAGCACCTTCCAATGCAATTATGCGACTGAGTGGCGCTGTGGCGGGAGAAATTTAAACAAAACATCACGTGACACCAGAAGCGTTTTTAATTGGGCGGCATCACGATCACGTCACGATAGCGGGAGGGGAAGGCTACTTGATCAGAAGTTTTCATTGGCTATCATCATCATGGGAATGTCCAGTATGACCGTGTTGGACCGGGGGTGATCGTGCTAGAGTGAACTCTACGGATTTCGCCCACTTCTCGGAGCTCTGTGCGTGTTATGCTAACACACTCGTGTTGCAGTAATTAAATCATATTAAATAATACTAATTAATTGCTCTCCGTGCTGGACCCAAATCGTGCTGGACTAACGCGTGTTGGACGCGAGGGTACTGTACGTAAATCGTATTAAATCGTACTAATTTTTTGCTCTCTGTGCTGGACGTGAATCGTGCTGGACAAACGCGTGTTGGACCCGAGGGTACTGTATTATGGTTCTAGGCCTCCTCACCAAAGTGGTAAATAACAGATGTTGCATTAAGAAAACACAGGTAAATGGTCTGCGCAGTTCTGGCCTACTGGCCAAATTAATTGTTACTCCATTTGCCTCCCTGTTCCCTATTTCAAACAGAAGTCCTACATAAGTACAGTAGACCCTTGCTATAACAGACTCATTAGGAGGAAGCCTGAATTGATAAATCTGAAAGTCCGTTTTATCTGATGCCCCCCTCCCCCCCCAATATGGGGTTTCAAGCACATTTGAAAACAAATCAATACAACATAATCTAGTACTATAAAATTAAAACTACAGTAATCCCTTGATTATCTGATGTAACAGAGCCAAAGGCATGTCCAGGTAATGGCTCGGTCCAGATAATGAAATTCTCCCCTAACCCCCCTTTGTAAATTACCTAACTTTGAAAGCCAGTGTACAAGGCCACTACAGTACTTCGTACAACACTTGTTCCTGTTGTTCAACATTACTCTATCTGGTCATGCAGACCTATAAACCACATCCATGCAATTACCATGGTCAAGCAGACCCATCAACCACAGACAAGCAATCACCACTGCAGGGTCATACCCTGCAGTGATATGAAAAAAAAAAAAACATGAAAAAACCAGCAACACAAGAAAAATGCAGTGAGCACACAAAACATAATGGTAAAATGGAGTAAAATCATGGTACAGTACAGTAAGCTTGAATAAAATCAATGTCAACACTCATGATTCAACCATCCTACATCAGTCTTACCCAGGATCTCCTGCTTCTCAGCATTACCCTCTTCCTTTTCCCTGGTGGAGGGGCCATCATCACACACCCTAGGAAGAGGCATGCAAGGAACAGCAAGGCTTGAAGCAGGTAGGGAACAACCACAAAGGCCACCACATGCACTGCCATAACAACTGACCAAGAGAAGCTGTTCATTACACTGTTGCCCTGTGGGAACTGAAAACAACTGAGGGGGTCTCTAGCAGATGCTGGGTGAACTACCCAGCCAGACAGGGCAGCGCCACTGGGCTATTCCTCCCCAGCCAGGTGAAAATGTTCGTGTGGCCATAGTTTCCATCCGGATGCATGCATTTTGTCTGGATAAAATGGAAAAATGTACAAATACTGTAATGGTTTTGAACAGCCAGATCACAGCATCCAGGTAATGGACGTCCAGATAATACAGGGATTACTGTATACACACTTTACAAAAACCTTGCCCATAATTTCACCCATTTGTAATTTGTTTCACATCCTTGTAACAGCACTTCTTCATGACTAGTACAGTATTACTGTATTATAGTCTGTTATTACATCTCAGCAATCATGATGGTGAGAGGGCAATTTCAGTCCAGGTTGGAGTAAAAAGGGTAGGAAACACATGTACTGCAACCTACTTTGCCCCATTTAATAAACATTGTTCGTTATACCAGATGGAAGTTCAGTAGTGTCCGTTAAATCCAATATCCTGTTGCTTGAGGTTCATTAAAGCGAGCGTCTATTGTACCAACACACTTTTACATAGTGTATGCTATATTCTTTTCAAGCACTCCCTACAAGCACTCAGTGTTTCACTTGCCATTTACATGCAAGCCATGCAGACAACAACTTTGACAGTGGTGAGAAGCAGGGCAGGATTAATGCAAAAATGGAAAATATGGAGTCAATCAGAACAAGAGTGGGCTAGATGGATGTACAAGTAAATATGACTGCTGACACGTGAGTTTCTTGATGTATTTTTGATGTCCAGCCATGTACAGTGTTGCTAAAGATGTGCTTTTATTGGATCAGGACATTTCTTGTCATGGATTTTTTATGACTGCTCTGAAAATATGAAACAAAAAAATTACATACCTGTACTGTGAATATTGAGAAGCCATTGTAAGAAAGGACAAAAACTGCAAACTGTATTAGCTGCTTTAATAAATGATGGTATTTCTACCAAATTCAGCGCAGATTTTTAAAAATATACCTATTATGAATCAAACACTACAAACTGAATAAAGACATTATAGTATTATGAAAAGTAGTCACTCAGAGTTCAAATATGACTAATACCATAAGAAAATATAAAAATCTAATGTTTGGACCCTTCAGTGCTATGGCCACCAAAGTTAATTCACTCTGATGATGTCTGTTTTTCTTTGACTACCAAACAAGCTGATGCACTGGTACTATGGGTGAAATCTCTTGTTAACAAAACTATATCTAGCCCTTACAGTTTGAAAATATCTTCCTTGAGCTGAGTAAAATTGTCTGGAGGGTGCACGAATGTAATACCTTTATAAATGATCTCCTCATACTGAAATGGTTAAACAAGTTTAATAATGTATGAATATGGTACAGCACAACAGATAATTACCATGTTAAATTCACTATTACTTTCAAGTAACATTCATACACAGCCTTTAAATGCTAGCTGTGAATACAGATTACAATTCATTTGCACCTCCAGGGAAAATAACTACAATAAAACCTCGATATAACAGACTTCAATATGCCGGAATTCGCTTTTATTGGAGTTGAGAAGCCGACCAGACTAAATTCTTATATGTAGGGAAAAGTCCGAGGGTGAAGTATGCAGACAAAGCAGACATCTTTAGTCTGTAAGATTGTAAATAATAAGGTGTGTAAAGTGTATGGTACAGTATTTGAAAAGTGTTTAAAATTAATTTGTAACAATAAGGTATTTTCGAAGCGCGTCCCCTCTCCCTGGGTTAGAAATAACACGCCTGAACACAGATGTGGTGGTGACGTAGCTCTCCCAGCCCTCCCTGCATCCCCTCTCTTCTCCTCCATCCCAGCTATCGGGGCTTCTGCCCGGGCACAAAGGAAAAAGTTCCACGGCCAAATTTGCCTCCAGAAATTGGTTACATTTGTATATACTGTACTGTATATCACCATCTTTGGTGGTGTTTATACTATAAGATAAGCTAATAAAAATACACAAAACTGATGAATAAAAGTACAGAAATGCAGTGAGAATAAAACTTCTTCAAGTGTAAATCTATCTATCTATATACCTAGGCTGCTTCCCCCAAGGAAAGGGAGGTAGCCGAGACAGGACGACTCACTCTCCATTTACTCATCCATTCAAACACATTCATTAGCATCTTAGCCCCAAAGGGGAGAACGGACAGATCCTCACCGCATCACACCGCACAAGGGTCAACTGCGCAAGTTTTCAAGTAAATTGCCAAAAACTTAAAGAAAAAAAATTGCAGAACATGGTGAGGGATGGAGGAGGGATGGGGGGGAGGCTGGGATGGGGAAGAAGAGGAAGAGATGGAGGGGATGTATTTACCTATTTGTATTTACCTATTTGTAGTATACAGGAATTGAGCAATGCTCGTGTTGTCCTGTCTCCATATCCACATTTATCAAGTCTACCTTTACACACATGAATGTTTTTCTCATGCACCACCTCTTTGTCTAAGTCGTTCCAAATATTTAAGTATTTACCTAATATACCTAATTGTGATATACACGGAATGTACTATGCTCGTGGGTTTCCGTCGCTGTTTCTCAATAAGTCGAATTTAACTTTAAACTCATTTAAGTTTTTAGACTGGACGATCTCTTTGTCCAGGCTATTCCAAAAGTCTATACTTCTGTAAGGAAAGCTATATTTCTTGATATCCTTCAAGCAGCTTGACTTTTTCAATTTCATTCCATGTCCTCTTGTTGCTCTCTTATCCCATACAAACAGATCTTCTTTGTCAATTTTATCTACTCCCACCATGGTCCTGAACACCGCAATCATGTCTCCCCTCTTTCTCCTTTCCTCTAACGAAGGCAAATCCAGTTTTTTCAGCCTCTCACTGTATGACATGTCTGTCAGACTGGGGACCATCTTGGTTGCTGTTCTTTGTATTCTCTCAATCTTGTTTATATCTTTCTTTTTGTGTGGGGACCACACTACCGCCGCATATTCTAACCTGGGGCGGATCATGGCCACTATCAATTTTTTCATCATTTCCTCATCCATATAATGAAATGCTACTCTTATGTTAGTCAAGAGTTTATAAGTCTCTCCAACTATCTTGTTAATGTGCTTTTCTGGTGACAAACTATCTTCGACCAGCACTCCCAAATCTTTCTCTTCTCTCCTTTCTGTGATTAATTCATTACCCAAAAAATAATCCAGTGATGGTCTCCTGGTACTTTTACCCATTTCCATTATTTTACATTTCTTTACATTAAATTTCATTTCCCACGTCCGGCTCCAATTGTGTATCCTATCCAAATCCTCCTGCAGTATTTTACAATCCTCCTCAACCTCTATCTTCCTCAAGATCTTTACATCATCAGCAAACAGACTTGCATAACTGTTCACTCCATCTACCATATCATTTACATAAATCAGGAACATTACTGGCGCCAACACTGAGCCTTGAGGGACTCCACTTGTTACTTCCCTCCATCCAGACATCTTTTCCTTTATTACTGTCCTCATTTGTCTGTCTCTCAAAAAGTCTCTCATCCATTCCAGAAGGTTCCGCTTTAGTCCTCCTATATATTCTAGTTTCCACATTAGTCTCTTATGAGGTACCTTGTCAAAGGCCTTCTCTAAGTCTAAGTACAGTACACACAATCCACCCAACCATCTCTCTCCTGTACCACATCAATCGCTCTTGAGTAAAAGCTCAACAAGTTACAAACACATGACCTTCCACTTCTGAATCCAAACTGACATTCAGCCAAAATATTTATCTCTTCCAGATATTTTATCCATCTGTCTTTCAGGATTCTCTCACACAATTTTGCAACCATGCTGGTTAGAGACACTGGTCTATAATTCAGGGGTTCTTCCCTGTTTCCTCCCTTGTAAATTGGTACCACATTTGCCCTCTTCCATTCTTTTGGCACTTTCCCCTCTTCCAGTGAGCATACAATTAAGCTGTGAATTTTATCCGCCAGTTGTTCTCTGCATTCCTTCAGTACCCAATTAGAAATTCCATCAGGTCCTGGGGCTTTCCTTACATCTTGAGTTTCCAGTAATTTATACACTTCCTGTACCTCCACTTTTATATTTTTCATCACCGGAACATTTCTAATCACTCCCTCCCCTTCCACAAGCTCCTTTTCTTTAGTGAAAACTGACTGGAAACGTTTGTTCATTATTTCTGCTTGCATTGCCGCATCCTTAAAGACCTCTCCTTCTACTTTCAGTTTGGTGATTCCTTCCTTTTGTTTCAGTTTGCCATTAACAAATCTATAAAACAGTTTGGGTTCATCCTTGCATTTGTCAATTATACCTTTTTCAAAATTCCTTTCTTCTTCTCTACGTATTCTTGTGTATTCATTTCTTTCCTTTTATATTCTTCCTTTGTTCTGTCGTTACCTCTCTTTCTCCAATTGTTCCACGCCTTATCTCTTTCTTTTTTTGCTATCATACATCTTCTATTAAACCACTCCTTTTTCCTGTTTACTTTCCCTCTTACTCTTGGTACAAATTTTTCCACTCCCAAATTATACAGGTCTAGAAAGATATCCCACTTCCTCTGTATCTCTCTTGTTTCTCTTAATTTTCTCCAATCCGCATTTTCAAAAAAGTTTCTCAATCCTGTAAAATTTGCTTTCCCAAAGTTGTATCTTCCCTGTCTATGAAGCTCGTCTCTTGGCTCAGCGTCTTCTATTAACATCTGGAACTCAATGACCACGTGATCACTTTTTCCCAAAGGACAGAGATATTCCAATGATTGTATTACTGTACATCGGGTTCTTTGGTGAACAGTAAATATAACCTTGCTGGTGTGTCCTCACCTCGAAACCATGTCTCTTCTTTGACCCATTGCGTCATCACATTATTCATTATTATATTTAATAACATAGTACCCCACGAATCCTCGCCGCCTCCCGAGTACCATTCCTCCCAGTTCACCTCTTTACAATTAAAGTCACCCACCAAAATTATATTATTGCTTTTCTCAATTATTTTTTGCAAAGCAGCTAGCCATATCTGACAACATCTCATGGTATTCGTCATCCTTCCATGCTCTCGTCTTTGGGGGAACATACACTACCGCCATATCTCGCTTAACATTCTCTCCAGTTTCTAATTTCATATATATCACTTCAGCCCTGCCTTCTCCCATTTCCACATTATCTACATTTATGTTGTTCTTCACTGCTATCATCACTCCTCCTACCTTTTTTTCTTTTCTGTCTTTTCTCCACAGTTTGTATTTACCATCTCCCAAATGAACATCAAAATCTTCTCTTAATTTGGTCTCTACAAAGCACATGACATCAGGTTCATGTTCTCTCAAGAAAACATTAATTTCGATCCTTGTCGATATGAAACCATCAACATTAGTATATATCACCTTCAAATTATTTTTGACATTATTAATACCCTCTTCTCTCCTACTCTCTGTCCGTACCACTTCCTCAACTTCTGATCTTTCACAACCATGCCCCTTAGTTTCCTTCACTTCTATTTCCTTAAATACCATTTCCTTACTTTCATATCCAATACTCTCCAAAAAAAAAGCATTACATTCTTCCTCTGTCCTCTTATCATTTTTTTCCTTTACTTCTTCCTTTAATGATTTTAAAACTTCTCTTTCTTCTTCATTCAGATCTTTTCTTATTATAATATTTTCCATCCCCGCCTCTTTGCTTAATTTCCAGGTCACTTTAAGTATCTTATTTATTACACTTTCTGGTGTAAACTTGCCTCTCATTGGTCTTGTTTCCCCATTCTTGTAAGGCCCTATCCTCCTTACTTCCTCAATTTCTTTTACCCACTTGTCTCCTTTGGGGTCAATCTTGCCTAATATTCCTCTCACCATGTTCGTGTCCCTCTCGAGTCTTACAAACCTAACCTTTTCTTCCTCTTCCCTGTTTCCAAATACTACCACACATCTGTTCCTTTCTACAGTTTCTCTCACTATTTTCTCTTTTTTCTTCAGTATTTTCACTACATTTTCTTCCATTTCTTTCTTGTTCATTTCCCTTTCTTCCTGGATGATCTCTCTTAAGCTGACCATTTCTTTCTGTTCTTCTTCTACGTGTGCCCACTTTGCCTTATGTTCTTCCAATACATTACTCACCTTCTCCGTTTTATTAGTACTCTCTTCTAGTTTCCTCCTCAGTTCAACATTTTCCCGCTTCAAATTCCTAATCTCTTCATTGGCTGTTTCATTGGACTGGATCAGACTCTGTATGGTGGTTTCCATATTTACTGACACATCCCTTATCACCAGATTCTCTACTTTCTTTTCGAGTTCACTAATCCTCATAATTAATGTTTTAACCAGGTCCATGACATTGGTATTAGCATCAAATCCTTGAAATTCCAGTCTCTCATTGTTTATATTTTTGGCCATGTTTGATGTTCGTTAAATATCAAAACAGCTGTTACTGAAAAAAAACTACAAACATTCATGTACAATCTAGTCAATAAATCTTTACATTTTTGGTAGTCTATTAACTTTCATTATTTTGAATTTAAAGCAAGACCTTAGGAGACAGGACAGACAAAATTCCTGAAACTACTTAAGGTTAGCAGTGATGGCTGGGACGTCTGCTCTCTCCGGCTGTGTGTGTGTGTGTGTGTGTGTGTGTGTGTGTGTGTGTGTATTTACCTATTTGTAGTATACAGGAAATGAGCAATGCTCGTCTTGTCCTGTCTCCATATCCACATTTATCAAGTCTACCTTTACACACATGAATGTTTTTCTCATGCACCACCTCTTTGTCTAAGTCATTCCAAATATTTAAGTATTTACCTAATATACCTAATTGTGATATACACGGAATGTACTATGCTTGTGGGTTTCCGTCGCTGTTTCTCAATAAGTCGAATTTAGCTTTAAACTCGTTTAAGTTTTTAGACTGTACGATCTCTTTGTCCAGGCTATTCCATAAGTCTATACTTCTGTAAGGAAAGCTATATTTCTTGATATCCTTCAAGCAGCTTGACTTTTTCAATTTCATTCCGTGTCCTCTTGTTGCTCTCTTATCCCATACAAACAGATCTTCGTTGTCAATTTTATCTACTCCCACCATGGTCCTGAACACCGCAATCATGTCTCCCCTCTTTCTCCTTTCTTCTAACGAAGGCAAATCCAGTTTTACCAGCCTCTCTCTGTATGACAGGTCTGTCAGACTGGGGACCATCTTGGTTGCTGTTCTTTGTATTCTCTCAATCTTGTTTATATCTTTCTTTTTGTGTGGGGACCACACTACCGCTGCATATTCTAACCTGGGGCGGATCATGACCACTATCAATTTTTTCATCATTTCCTTATCCATATAATGAAATGCTACTCTTATGTTAGTCAAGAGTTTATAAGTCTCTCCAACTATCTTGTTAATGTGCTTTTCTGGTGACAAACTATCTTGGACCAGCACTCCCAAATCTTTCTCTTCTCTCCTTTCTGTGATTAATTCATTACCCAAAAAATAATCCAGTGATGGTCTCCTGGTACTTTTACCCATTTCCATTATTTTACATTTCTTTACATTAAATTTCATTTCCCACGTCCGGCTCCAATTGTGTATCCTATCCAAATCCTCCTGCAGTATTTTACAATCCTCCTCAACCTCTATCTTCCTCAAGATCTTTACATCATCAGCAAACAGACTTGCATAACTGTTCACTCCATCTACCATATCATTTACGTAAATCAGGAACATTACTGGCACCAATACTAAGCCTTGAGGGACTCCACTTGTTACTTCCCTCCATCCAGACATCTTTTCCTTTATTACTGTCCTCATTTGTCTGTCTCTCAAAAAGTCTCTCATCCATTCCAGAAGGTTCCGCTTTAGTCCTCTTATATATTCTAGTTTCCACATTAGTCTCTTATGAGGTACCTTGTCAAAGGCCTTCTCCAAGTCTAAGTACAGTACACACAATCCACCCAACCATCTCTCTCCTGTACCACATCAATCGCTCTTGAGTAAAAGCTCAACAAGTTAGAAACACATGACCTTCCATTTCTGAATCCAAACTGACATTCAGCCAAAATATTCATCTCTTCCAGATATTTTATCCATCTGTCTTTCAGGATTCTCTCACACAATTTTGCAACCATGCTGGTTAGAGACACTGGTCTATAATTCAGGGGTTCTTCCCTGTTTCCTCCCTTGTAAATTGGTACCACATTTGCCCTTTTCCATTCTTTTGGCACTTTCCCCTCTTCCAGTGAGCATACGATTAAGCTGTGAATTTTATCCGCCAGTTGTTCTCTGCATTCCTTCAGTACCCAATTAGAAATTCCATCAGGTCCTGGGGCTTTCCTTACATCTTGAGTTTCCAGTAATTAATACACTTCCTGTACCTCCACTTTTATATTTTTCATCACCGGAACATTTCTAATCACTCCCTCCCCTTCCACAAGCTCCTTTTCTTTAGTGAAAACTGACTGGAAACGTTTGTTCATTATTTCTGCTTGCATTGCCACATCCTTAAAGACCTCTCCTTCTACTTTCAGTTTGGTGATTCCTTCCTTTTGTTTCAGTTTGCCATTAACAAATCTATAAAACAGTCTGGGTTCATCCTTGCATTTGTCAATTATACCTTTTTCAAAATTCCTCTCTTCTTCTCTACGTATTCTTGTGTATTCATTTCTTGTTCTTTTATATTCTTCCTTTGTTCTGTTGTTACCTCTCTTTCTCCAATTGTTCCACGCCTTATCTCTCTTTTTTTGCTATCATACACCTTCTATTAAACCACTCCTTTTTCCTGTTTACTTTCCCTCTTACTCTTGGTACAAATTTTTCCACTCCCAAATTATAGAGGTCTAGAAAGATATCCCACTTCCTCTGTATCTCTCTTGTTTCTCTTAATTTTCTCCAATCCGCATTTTCAAAAAAGTTTCTCAATCCTATAAAATTTGCTTTCCCAAAGTTGTATCTTCCCTGTCTATGAAGCTCGTCTCTTGGCTCAGCGTTTTCTATTAACATCTGGAACTCAATGACCACGTGATCACTTTTTCCCAAAGGACAGAGATATTCCAATGATTCTATTACTGTACATCGGGTTCTTTGGTGAACAGTAAATCTAACCTTGCTGGTGTGTCCTCACCTCGAAACCGTGTCTCTTCTTTGACCCATTGCGTCATCACATTATTCATTATTATATTTAATAACATAGTGCCCCACGAATCCTCGCCGCCTCCCGAGTACCATTCCTCCCAGTTCACCTCTTTACAATGAAAGTCACCCACCAAAATTATATTATTGCTTTTCTCAATTATTTTTTGCAAAGTAGCTAGCCATATCTGACAACATCTTATGGTATTCGTCATCCTTCCATGCTCTCGTCTTTGGGGGAACATACACAACCGCCATATCTCGCTTAACATTCTCTCCAGTTTCTAATTTCATATATATCACTTCAGCCCTGCCTTCTCCCATTTCCACAGTATCTACATTTATGTTGTTCTTCACTGCTATCATCACTACTCCTCCCTTTTTTTCTTTTCTGTCTTTTCTCCACAGTTTGTATTTACCATCTCCCAAATGAACATCAATATCTTCTCTTAATTTGGTCTCTAGAAAGCACATGACATCAGGTTCATGTTCTCTCAAGAAATCGTTAATTTCGATCCTTGTCGATATGAAACCATCAACATTAGTATATATCACCTTCAAATTATTTTTGACGTTTTTAATACCCTCTTCTCTCCTACTCTCTGTCCATACCACTTCCTCAACTTCTGATCTTTCACAACCGTCCCCCTTAGTTTCCTTCACTTCTATTTCCTTAAATACCATTTCCTTACTTTCATATCCAATACTCTCCAAAAAAAAGTATTACATTCTTCCTCTGTCCTCTTATCATTTTTTTCCTTTACTTCTTCCTTTAATGATTTTAAAACTTCTCTTTCTTCTTCATTTAGATCTTTTCTTATTATAATATTTTCCATCCCTGCCTCTTTGCTTAATTTCCAGGTCACTTAAGTATCTCATTTATTACACTTTCTGATGTAAACTTGCCTCTCATTGGTCTTGTTTCCCCTTTCTTATAAGGCCCTAACCTCCTTACTTCCTCAATTTCTTTTACCCACTTGTCTCCTTCGGGGTCAATCTTGCCTAATATTTCTCTCACCATGTTCGTGTCTCTCTCGAGTCTTACGAACCTAACCTTTTCTTCCTCTTCCCTGTTTCCAAATACTATCACACAACTGCTCCTTTCTACAGTTTCTCTCACTATTTTCTCTTTTTTCTTCAGTATTTTCACTACATTTTCTTCCATTTCTTTCTTGTTCATTTCCCTTTCTTCCTGGATGATCTCTCTTTAGCTGACCACTTCTTTCTGTTCTTCTTCTACGTGTGCCCATTTTGCCTTATGTTCTTCTAATACATTACTCACCTTCTCCGTTTTATTAGTACTCTCTTCTAGTTTCCTCCTTAATTCAACATTTTCCCGCTTCAAATTCCTAATCTCTTCATTCGCTGTTTCATTGGATTGGATCAGACTCTGTATGGTAGTTTCCGTGTTTACAGACACATCCTTTATCACTAGATTCTCTACTTTCTTTTCAAGTTCACTAATCCTCATACTGTAATTAATGTTTTAACCAGGTCCATGACATTGGTATTTGCATCAAATCCTTGAAATTCTAGTCCCTCATTGTTTACATTTTCGGCCATGTTTGATTTTGGTTAAATACCAAAACAGCTGTTACGGAAAAAAAAACTACAAACATTCATGTACAGTCTATCCAATAAATCTTTACATTTTTGGTAGTCTATTAACTTTCATTATTTTAAATTTAAAACAAGACCTTAGGAGACAGGACAGACAAAATTCCTGAAACTACTTAAGGTTAGCAGCGATGGCTGGGACGTCTGCTCTCTTCGGCTGTTTCTCCGTGTGTGTGTGTGAGTGAGTGAGTGAGTGGGTGAGTAAGTTAGTGAGAGAGAGAGAGAGAGAGAGAGAGAGAGAGAGAGAGAGAGAGAGAGAGAGAGAGAATGAGTATGTGAGAGAGTGAGTGAGATGGGATGGGGGGGTAATAGACCAGTTTGGCTTTCTCCCTCCCTGTCCTCCCATCCTCCCCCATTCCTGTTTCTCTCCTTCCTCGTCCCCCTTCCCTTCCCTTCCCCCCACCCTCCCTCATTCCCACTTGTCTCCCTCCCCACCCTCCCCTACCCACGCTTGTCTCCCTCCTGCCCCCCTGCCCTCCTCCCTCCCTGCATAGCTCGCCACTGCCTACCTGGCTGGCTGTAGCTTGTCAGTTGCCTGTCTCAATTTTTAGAAATAGTATTGTTTATGAGGATAATAATATTACCTATCAGGTTTCTGTGTGTCTCTGTTGATTAAGGTATATGAAAGTTCGAGTTTGGGCCTAGAACGCATCTCTGGCTTTTTTTCAGTACCTTATGGTGAAAATTGCATCAATATGTATATCCAAAAAAGTCAGGGTTAGCAGGGGGAAGTCCAGATGTTGCCTTATTGGACGTCTTTTTTTTTGGAATGGCATGGGCCCTAATTTGTCTGTTATAGTGAGGTTTTACTGTACACAGTGGAATCTCCTAAATCATGAGATCCTAAATAGCAGATTCATAATATGCAGCAACATCATGCAACAGTCTGCAACATCAGTAACTTGCAGAAATTACATGAAATTCGTGGATGCAGCCTCAAAAGTTATGCTTTTCCGATGCCTCATGTAATACGCGCCACCATTACCTCAAGTTCGTGCATCTAGCTGGGCTTAAACCAATCATAGTCAAGCACGGCAATTACTAAAACAATCATATTCAAGCACAACTCTTACTAGAAGCCAATCACAGCTCTTGCCTCCCATGTCATGCATGAAGGACACATGCAATTGACGCCTCGGCGCCTGGCTTAATGCATTGCCTCCTCTCCATTATTAGCGTGTGGCTCCGGTGTAGTTTAAGTGAGGATCCCTATCCCCCCCCCCTGCTTCCTCTGCTGCCCAGTGTTACCATGGCAAGTCATAACCCTCATAAGCCTACAACTTCTTCAAGGAAGGGGAAGAAGAAGCCAATTTTAATGTACACCCAAAAGTCAGATGTAAGAAGGGCTGATGGCATTAAGAAGGAAACCAAAGTTGCCCATCATCTGGGACTCAACGAGGTAATTCTTTACCAAACGGGTGCAACAATTCCAGCTACATTATAACAAACTCATGATGTCAAGTGAAGTAATTTAGGTACATAAGCAACACAGATGGTTAACTGTTGAATTAAGACTGCAAGAAATGAGTGGAAAAAACAAAATACTGTATACCTATTTGGGGGTATTCAAGGAAGTGGGTAGGTCACCCACGACAGGGTTTACTGATGATCTTTCCAACAGGCCGCACTGTTTACCAACCATCACTCTGGATGCGTCAGTGTATCCTGTGTCAAAGCTATAGGAAACTTAATGAATTAATCTAACCTAACCTAACCAAACCACACCAAACCTAATCCAACCTAACCTCACTTGTGTGTGACAGCCAGCTTTTGAATTTAAAAATGTGTGTTAGGAACATTAGGTATGGTCATCTACTGGTAGATGTCAGCGGAATATACACGCAATCTAAATCCTCATTTATGGCTTTCAGAGGTAAGTTTGAAAAAATCCCCAGTAGCTGTGGTAATCCAGGAATAATATGTAATCTGTGAATGACTAATCTCAACAGAAAATATGGAAAAGCTGCACCCATTTGGTAAAGAATTAATCTCAACAAACCAACAACTCTTATGATGACATGGAGGCAGTTGAGGGTGATGACGACACTGCTTCCATTATCTCTACACTGGACTTTGAGGGTTTCCTGAGGGAGGTCGACGAGGAGGAAGTGGCACAGAGGTGGCAGCACACTTGCCTCAGGTTGAGTGGCTATAGTCCGCCTCAAGCCTCAGAACCCCTCCCCCCACCCCCGTCCATTCAAGCAGCGTCGTCAGTCAGAGCCACATAAGAATCTTCCAATACTGTTCATTACCATTAAATATGCTCTACTAATTTCTTTTCCAGGTTGTTAGTGTTCACTGGTGAGACCAATTTGATGTAGGTTTGGGGGTAACGGGGGCATCTTTTCTGAGATGACACACCCATAAGTAATTTTCCCAATAAGACAGTTATTTTTAACAAGCGGAATTCTCAAACTGCAATATGTGCTCAGTACCTTAAAGCCATGACTTCTGAGAAACCACTGTATATGCCATGCATCTACAAATTTACCAGAACATCCTCATACTGTACTCAATTATTTCACAATGGTGATGTATTTGGTTTATTCTTGTTACAATTCTTCCTAATGAGTTTGTTCAATTTAGAAAAGGCCTCTCACACTGATGAGATTAATATAGCCTATATCTAACCCTCCAGTTAGTAAATTCTTCCCTATTCCTTCATTAAGTTATGAAGGAGACCATTTTCATCAATAAGGTCATCAGTAACTGTAGCTCCAAAGGCTGATATTTGGAACAAAAAGGCTGAGATTTGGAAAAATGGTCAAAAAACATTTTTTTGCCTAGAATTCCCCCCCCCCCTCCATGATCATCACCACCATCATCCGGACCTCCTTTCCCACCCTAGGGGCAGGGTGAGGAGTAGCAACTTCCAGACAGCCCAAGTCTGTCCAATCCAATGGGTCATGCTTCAACTCACTCATCAATCAAGTCCCCAGAATCCTGGCTCTACCTGATACATATATACAGTATATATATATTCATATCAGGGTTGTGGGGTCGGATTTTAAAAATTCCGACTCCGACTCCGACTCAAGGAAATTTTAAGGTTGCGACTCCGACTCTGACTCCAACTCTGCCCCCCCTCCCCCTCTCTCTCCCCCTCTTCTGCAGTACAGTAGTAAGCATACTGCAATACTTACATATTTTCAAGTTTACTTCATCCATATTATTAGTGTACATAATATCATAAATGAATAAAACTGTGGCGACCCTTGGCAACGTCAAAGGCACGTCTAGTAATTTATCTCAATGATCTACATATTAATTCATGCGAAACATCACGAAATATAACATTTCCACAAAAAAATTCGTTAAATCAATATTCCCACAAAAAAATCCCACAAACTTCTTGCGTGAAATGTCCTCCCACAAGATCCCCACAAAAGCTAATTTCTCCCATAAACTTGTGGGAATTTCCCACTAAGTGGCACAACTGGCCTAGCAGTGCACCCAATTACTTTACACGAGAAATGATCACGTAAAGGAGTTGGAGTCGTAGATATTTTTACCGACTCCGACTCCAGCCAAAAGCATCTGACTCCATGACTCCTGACTCTGACTCCGACTCCCCATCCTTTGTGTATATATATATATATACATACACACTTACATATATATATACATATATATACACAC
This sequence comes from Coenobita brevimanus, assembly GCF_032717465.1. Classification (NCBI taxonomy): domain Eukaryota; kingdom Metazoa; phylum Arthropoda; class Malacostraca; order Decapoda; family Coenobitidae; genus Coenobita; species Coenobita brevimanus. Next base: position 34,771,360 of record NC_137056.1, on the reverse strand, counting down.
TTTTATATATACAGTATATATATATATATATATATATATATATATATATATATACGCAGTAATACCTCGATATACGATACCCCTAGATGTGATACCCCGACTTAATGACGGGGGTAGAAATTGCACCGTACCCCAACTAACGATGGCAAAACCCCGGTTTAACGATAGGTTTTGATTTTTCTTACTGATTTTGATATTTTAGACTAAAGTTGTGTGTTTAGGTTGATTTATAAACTGTTTTTAGACTTCGATTAATGCGTTTTAGCCATAGGTGGGGTGAACATTGTCATTTTGGGGTACAGTTTTCTAAGCTTGATTCTTCCAGACTTATATTTGACGATATTCAGATTTGATTTGTTGGTTTCTGTTAGTTATTTACAGGTGTTAGGCTTAGGTTAGCTTCCTTGACAGCTGTTAGGCCATTCAGACTGCCTTGAAACCTGTTTTTGGGCTCATCTGGGTGGGTTTTGGACTAGGTTTGCAGGGGAGTCGGCTGGTAAACGGTCCACACTGAAATACATGTTAAAAGTACCCTGATATACAACACCCTGCTTAATGATGGGGTTTTACCTAACCAATTAGATTGTTAAACCGGGGTATGCCTGTATATATATATATATATATATATATATATATATATATATATATATATATACTGTATATCAATATACATGAAGCTACAGAATGTGGTGAAATTTTTTTTGGCCTACCTGCTGGAGCCTGGTTTCCATGGGCTTGAATGATGAGTGAACGGAAGCATTTGCATATTGAACTGGGCAAACTTAGTATGATTGGACGTTGCTGTTCCTCACCCTACCCTATGGTGGGAAAGGAGGTCCAGATGATGATGATCAATATAGAGGAATTTAATGGAAATATTTTCACTGTTTCTAATCCCTTCACTGCAAGAGGTAACCCTAAAGTTAAACAACATTGTCTGGAAGGTAGCAAGAATATAATAAAAAAAAATATTACTTTAGTAAAATGGTTACAGGATGTAGGGTGGAAAGACTGGATTATCAACCAGAAGGTAACAGCATGCAGAGAAAAACTAGGTTAATCAGTTTGTCATGAAATACGAGTAAAGTTTTCTGCATCGTATTCCTGAGAAGAAACATATGAATTTCTATTCTAACTGTATTTAAAAGTATCTGAATACAAAACTCTTAAATAATAGTACAATGCTTTAAAATATCAGCACTCCACTCTTCCTAAAGTAAACGTAAGTTCCAGATGCACACTGGTGGCAGCATATTCAATATAGTATCAGACAGGTTTGGATGTTCTATAAAAACAAACACAATTCTAAACCAATAACCTCTGATACACACTTCTGATGAACACTAATAAATATCAGTGCGGATTCATTCCAGGCACATAAAATGAATGGGTTTCCAACATATGTATCATTAGTATACACAAATACTCCACTAGAGATCTGAATTCTCTCATAAATGTGACACAGTGAAAAAAAATAATAACATTTGAGAAACATCCAAACTGTGTGTGTGTGTGTGTGTGTGTGTGTGTGTGTGTTTACCTAATTTACCTATATATACAGGAAATAAGCTACGCTCGTGGGGTCCGGTCTCTGCTTCTCAGTAAGTCAAATTTAGTTTTAAACTCGTTTAAGTTTTTAGACTGGACGATCTCTGTCCAGGCTATTCCACAGGTCTATACATCTGTAAGGAAAACTATATTTCTTGATATCCTTCAAGCAGCTTGGTTTCTTCAGTTTCATTCCGTATCCTCTTGTTACTCTCTTATCCCATAAAAACAGATCTTCTTTGTCAATTTTATCTACTCCCACCATGGTCCTGAACACTGCAATCATGTCTCCTCTCTTTCTCCTTTCTTCTAAGGAAGGCAAAGCCAGCTTTTCCAGCCTCTCTCTGTATGACAGATCTGCCAGACTGGGGACCATTTTGGCTGCTGTTCTTTGTATTCTCCCAATCTTGTTTATATCTTTCTTTTTGTGAGGGGACCACACTACTGCTGCATATTCTAACCTGAGGCAAATCATGACCACTATCAATTTTTTCATCATCTCTTCACCCATATAATGAAAGGCTACTCTTATATTAGTCAGGAGTTTATACGTCTCTCTAACTGCCTTGTTAATGTGTTTTTCAGGTGACAAACTGTCCTGGACCAGCACTCCCAAATCTTTCTCTTCTCTCAGTTTTGTGATTGGTTCATTACCCATCAAATAATTCAATGATGGCCTCTTGATACTTTTACCCATTTCCAACATTTTACATTTCTTTGCATTAAATAGCATTTCCCACATCTGGCTCCAATCATGTATCCTATCCAGATCCTCCTGCAGCATTTTACAATCCTCCTCAACCTCTACCTTCCTCAAGATCTTTGCATCATCAGCAAACAGACTTGCATAACTGAGTGTGTGTGTGTGTGTGTGTGTGTGTGTGTGTGTGTGTGTGTTACCCATCCACACTGGGGTCCATAAAACAAGTTGCAAATGTATAGCCATCAGATATAGTGCCTGTTTGCCCAATTAAAAAGCAGATGTGGAATGGTAAACACTTTCATAATAATTATGTTACTGACATTAAGCTCAAGTGAGGGTACCAAGATCATAATGACATTCAGTAATGACTATTATTAATGTATATAAAATATTATTCATAAAAAAATATGATACTCAATGCTACTGAGTAATAAAGGCAGACATAATGTATCTTGGACCTTTAGGCCCTGAAATGAGTGAACAGTGAGCCCTTAGAGAGCTTTAATGTGCAAATGATTATGATGATGATGACAACCTGTACAACCATTAGTGTCTGCCACTAATGTTTTTGTCTTTATACCTCCAGCCATATTTTCAAAATAAAATTCAAAAGAAATTTTTCTGTGCTTAAATGCTGTATCACAAAGGCTAAAAATCATTAATAAAAGAACTCAAAACACATCATGTCACTACTTATGACATAACTCGCAGCATATGAAGAGGACAACACTGTTTTGAACTACCTTGTACTGTATATCTGTACATCAAGCAATTATTAACATCCAACTGACTCTGCATAACACTGGCAGGTAATTTCAGAAGTGCAGAGTTTGAAGATACCAGTCACATCTACTGGGTATATAATGAACACCCTGAAAAACCTGGCAACAATGTCAGCACCAAATGTGTCAGCACTTGATCCACTTTGTTCGTGCACTCAGGATACTATATATTTTCCTCATATCATCCCTAACGAAATTATTGGTCAGTAATTTTTAATTGCTGATGCTTTTAAGGGATTTTTTTTCTTTGGAAAGATCCCCACATCTCTATGTTACTATGAATTTGGAAACAAATGAAAAAAGTAATAAAAATATTGTACCTCTTTGCACTTGGAGTGTCTGATGACTTGGAACAGACTGTTAAAACATATGGATATGGCTATTGTACTATATTTGGTACCACAGAACACTAGCAAGAACCGAAAACTACTATTTGGTGAGTTAACAAACAAACTTTGGCTGTGGCTCATCAGAATGCTGGAAATAGTCAACGATGGCCATGATGCTGGCGTATGTCCCAGTGACGAAGCACACAATGCCAAATGTAAAGATGATGATACACTTGAATACCGACACTTTTGACATTCTGAAAGAGGAAGAAAAGGCATAAAATAGTATTTTTATGCAAATGCTGCTGCTACTGTTGATGATGATGAGGCTGCAACCCTGGGCTCAGTTGAATGTGAACCTCGTGAACTGCAGACTGAAGTCGGCTTCTCCTGCAATCCACCATTCTCATGGCAGAGAATCAGGAAGGTGCTGAGGGATATTATATCGATGCCCCATAGGAAAGCATTCCTCATCAGAAACAAGATGCTGTAAGTTGTTTTTAGTTGGTAATGACTTTGATCTTTATCAACCTTCACCTTTTATCACCACAGGGGCCAGGTGGCTAGCACTGCTAGCTAAGAAGTTGCTGTTCCAATTGCTGGTGCCACTGACTCTTGTGTCCACCCACCCTTTTGAGGGTTGGTAGGAAAAAATGAGTACCAAGTGGGAAAATAGCTGTCATAACTTGGATGATGCAGTGGCTTTGTGTCCCAGAATAGTGAGTGAAAAACTTGTCCCTGAATTTAATGCCTAAATTACGGAGATGAGCACCGTGACTAAATGTCTCATGGCATTTGCCCCAACTCTGACCTTTTTAACCCTTCAGCAGCAATAAGTTTCCCCTCAGCTATAGAAAATAATATACCATTACCAGAATCAAACTTCCAGGTAGGCAACGTACAGTGTAAAGCTCATCGCTTATATCACAAACCTTCAAAAGTTAGATACTTCATAGCACAATTATCTATCTATCTATTGCCAGATGCCTTAATCCCTTATACGGGGTGGCCACAAACAAATCGCCTCCACGTCACCCTGTCCCCCGCCATTTCACTACTCTGCTCCCAATTCACACACCCCTCTCTCATATACCTCTCCACTCCATCCCTCCATCTCATCCTTGGCCTTCCCCTCCCTCTCTCCTCCTCCACCTCACTCACATACACTCTCCTCATCAGTCTTTCAATCTCCATCCTCTCTACATGGCCAAACCACCTCAGTGTGTTTCTCCTAACACTTTCTATCACATCCACATCCACACCACAACATTCCTTCACATCCTCATTTGTCAGTCTGTCTCTTCATGTGACTCCATAGGCTCCTCTCAAATAACTCGTTTCCACTGCTCTCATTCTTAACTTTTGTCCCTCCAACAACGTCCAAGTTTCACTTCCAAATGTCAGAGTTGGTATCACAATACTGTCACGTAATAACTTTTTCACTTCCATGCTCACTTCCCTGTATGGTGGCTTTCCATGCTGCTAGATCTTTGGCAGCCTCCGTTTTCAGGTCCTTATTCCTGACGTCACACTTGATGACCTCGTTCCAGGTTTCTAATTGGTCTGCCTCTCGCATCCCTACCGTACAATTGATATTCACATCTCTCACCTAACTGCCACATTCTATCCTCTCAACAAGCCCAAACCATCACACTCTACCACTCCTCATCACAACACCAATACATTCCAGTCTCATTCTTCTTCTCAACTCTTCACTCATAATCCTGGCCCCCTAGGGCTTGCATTCAAGGAAGAACTACACATCCATCTAATCATTATCATTTCTGTATATTTTAGCCAAGGAATATCCTCTATCTTTGCTGCTCAGGTCTCACTACCATACAGTATTATGCTGCTAACTCACGTTGCATACAATGATTCCTTAGCATGAAGAGAGAGCCCTTTCAATGCTAGGAGAGGCAACAGCTCCCTGAACCACTCCTTACTCTAGCCATGAAGCCAGCTCCAGCCCCACCTCCAGCCCATAACAGGTCTCCCAAATAACTGAACTCCACACATTCAAGAGACTCTTCAGCTTGATCAATCCTTTCACATCTCCCATCCTCTACATGCTCTCCCTGGTATACCGCACATACAAAATCAGCATTATTTCACAGACTACCTCTAATACAACTATATCTCTTATGCACCCACTCATCAAAAACACTGCAAAAGATGGAGTTACTTCCCACACCCTTGTGGCAAACTGCACATGGCCACACTCCTTGTGCCTAGACAGTAACACCATCAAACCTAAATATCACCACCTCTGTTTTATCCGCATTTGCTCTCAAACCCTTGTGTCCCATGCTGTTTCTTCATTTCCTAAATCTTTCCTCTGCCTCCCACTCATCCTCTGCAATCAACACCATGTAATAAGCATACAATATCTCCCATGGGAGTCCATTTCTGAAGTCACATGAGACAGCTTCAAGTACACTGACAAACAATAAGGAGCTCAAGAGTGACCTCTGATGCATGCCAATATTCATGGAACACTTATCACTTAAATCTCCATTCACTCACACCTGCATGACAAAATTCACGAAACACTTATCTCCATTCACTCTCACCTGGGTGCAAGCACCTACATACATAGCCATAACCACTCTAACTGGCTACTCCTTGATCTAAAGCTTTCTCACTGTCCACTCCACCACCTCCCTTGGGACTCTGTCAAAGGCTTTCTCCAAATCAACAAAAACAAAGTACAGGTTCCCTTGATTTCCCTATGTGTTCTTCCTGAAGTTGTCAGACAATGAATATGGCATCAGAGGTCCCTTTGCCTGGCATAAACCCAAACTGCATCTCATTAATATTCACCTTTCCCTCATCATATCATACCTTTTAGGACTTTCTCCATTACCTTCATTTTCTGGTCAAAAAGTTTTATCTCTGTCTAACTATCTATAGCAAGATGCCTTAATTCCATAAGAGGTGGCCACAAACAAATCACTTCAATGTTGCCCTGACCCCTACCATTACGTTGCCCTCCCCCCAACTCACATCTCCCTCTCTCGTATGACTCTCCACTCCATCCCTCCCTCTACCCCCTCCAACTCATTCACATACACTCTCCCCAGTCATTCACTCTCCATCCTCTCCACATGGTCAAACCACCTCAATGTATTTCTCCTGATGCTTTCTGTCACATTCACATCCACACCACAACATTTTTTCACTTCCTCATTTGTCAGTCTACTTCTCCTTGTAACTCCACATGTTTCTCTCAAATAACTCATTTCCACTGCTGTTACTCTTGACTTGTGTCCTTCCAAAAACGTCCATATTTCGTTTCCATACATTAAACATGGCAGCTCAATACTATCATGCAGTGACTTTTTAACATCCATGCTCACTTCCCTTTACCTTACCACTGCTTTCAAAGAACCAGCAACCTTTCTTTCCTGGTGCCCCCCTGGGGGTAGGGGGGTTTCAAAAATACTCCCCCAGTATCCCTGCTTGTCGTATGAGGCAACTAAAAGGGTTGGTGATGGGTTAGTGGCCCACCCCTTAAAAAGAACTAACTAAACAAGCGAATAAAGCGCCTTGGACCAGGACAGACCATACGTTGACAACTAAGGAACGGACAAAGGACATCCTTAGGGTGAGGACGTGGAATGTGAGAGGAGTGAATGATGAAGTGAAAGAGAGAGAGATTGTGCAAGTGCTTGAGGATGCAAGAGTGGATGTATGTGGATTGACTGAAACTAAATGGCAAGGTGAAAGGGTGAGAGAATGAGAATACGGTTTAGGAATATGTGCAGGAGTTATTGAGAATGAGAGGGCAAGAGAGGGAGTATGTCTGATGATAAGCAAGAAGTGGAAGGAGAATATACAAGAGTATGGAACAGTGGGTGCAAGGATTGTATGGGTAAGGATGAAAGTAGGTATACAAGCGTGGGCGATTGTGTGTGCGTATGCGCCGACAGAGGACCGAGTGGCAAGAGTGAAAGATGAGTTTTGGGCGAGTGTAGAAGCAGACAAGTTTGAGAGGAGTGAGAGAGTGTTTTAGATTGGAGACATGAATGGCAAAGTCGGGAATGTACGAGTGGATGGAGTGGTTGGTCAGTGTGGTGTGCCAGCTGAAGTTGATGGGAATAGTAGTGCTTTATTGGACATCTGTGCTGGTAAGGGGTTAGCAATAGCCAACACCTACTTTCGGCATAAGATGATCCACAGGTATACATGGAGGGTTATGAGGAGGATGGATGGTGAACTTGTTGAACGAAAGGCAATGACAGGCTATGTGTGTGTGGATGAGTGAATGAGAAGACAAGTAGTGGATGCAAGAGTGTGGACAGTGTGGGGGAATGGAATCTCTGACCATCACTTAGTGATGGCCAAGGTAAGGCTGCAGAGAAAATGGTTGAAGAGACAAAGGGGAAAACAGGAGGAAACAGCTCCTGTGAGAAGAGTGGAGAAATTGCAAGACAGTGAGAGAATGGCAGAGTAGAAGAGCATAGTGGAAGAAAGATTGGGAAGGTATGAGTTAGAGCGGATGGAAGGGGTGGAAGACGTATGTAAGACATTCACGGAAGAGATAGGTGCAGCGTGTGAGTTGGTTTGTGGAGTGAGAAGATGCAGGGGTATGCAAGGGACAGCATGGTGGAATGATGAGGTGAAACAAGCTGTGGAACAAAAGAAGAAGGCATATAGTGAATTGCTAGGGAGCAGAGGAAGGGGAGAAGATGAGAGAGAGAAGAGAGAGGTATACAGTATGTGAGCAGGAGAAGGGAGATGAAGAGATTGGTGAATGAGAGTAAGAAGAAAGTGGATGAAGAATTTGGGAGAATCTGAGTGTGAAATGGAGGGAAAATAAGAAATTGTTTTGGAAGGAAGTAAAGAAAGTAAGACAGTGTGAAAGGAGAAATAATAGGGAAGTGAAAGATAGGAATAATAGATTGTTGGTGGAGATGAAAGAGAAATTGAGGAGATGGAAGAAGCACTTTGAGGATTTGTTGAATGTAGAGAGTGACAGCAGTGCGAGTATAAGTGGTTGGGGAATGGCTGGGAGAAGGGGAGATGAGAGGAGGGAGGAAGAGATCAGTACGGTGGAAATGGTGGAAGTAATGAAGATCAAGATGGGAAAGGCCCCAGGAATTGATGGAGTGTGTGGTGAAATGTTGAGGTATGGGTGTGAGATTGTAGTGGAGTGGATATGTATGTTATGTAGATTGGCTTGGGAAGAGGGAAGGGTTCCAGAGGACTGGAAATCAGGTATAATTGTTCCTTTGTACAAAGGAAAAAGGGAGAGAGAAGTATGTGGTAACCACAGGGGTATTTGCCTTCTTAGTGTGACTGGTAAAATATATGGTAGAATACTCATTGATAGGGTTAGGCATATAACAGAGGAGCTAGTTGGAGAAGAACAAGGGGGATTTAGGAAGGGAAAGGGGTGTGTAGATCAGATATTTGTTCTAAGATGTTTAGTGGAGAAGTATCTAGAGAAGAGAAGGAAAGTGTATGCTGCCTTCATGGACTTGGAGAAAGCTTATGACAGAATAGATGGACAAGGTATGTGGAAGGTACTGAGAATATATGGACTGGAGGGGAAATTGTTGAGTGCTGTGAAGAGTATGTATGAAGGAGCTAGGGTTACGGTGCGAGTGGATGGTGAGCTGAGTGAGTTCTTTGATCTCAGTGTGGGACTGAAACAGGGTTGTGTGATGTCTCCATGGCTGTTTAATATATACATGGATGGGGTTGTAAAGGAGGTGCAAGGTAGGGCAGTGGATGTGGGGCTGGCTCTTATGAATAAGGGTGAGGTTTGGAAGATTCCAGTGTTGTTGTTTGCTGATGATACAGCATAGTTGAGTGAAGATGAATGGGAGTTGCAAGGTTTGGTGAATGAATTTGGGACAGTGTGTAGGAAGAGGAATCTGAAAGTTAATGTAAACAAGAGTAAAGCTATGGCGTTTGAGAGGAATGATGTCACAGAATGCATGGTGAGGTTGGATGGCGAGGATATGGAGAATGTAAATGCATTCAAGTACTTGGGTAGTGTGATGAGTAAGGATGGAACCTTGGGGGATGAAGTGCGCGAAAGGGTACAACAGGGAAGGAAGGTTGTTGGTTCACTGAAAGCAGTGATGAGAAATAGGGAGGTGAGTATGGAAGTTAAGAAGTCACTGCATGATAGTATTGTGATCCCTACCCTGACGTATGGAAGCGAGGTATGGACCTTGCAAGAGGGGAACAAGTCAAGAGTGAGAGAAGTGGAAATGAGCTACTTGAGAGGAGCATGTGGAGTGACATGGAGGGACAGGTTGACGAATGAAGAAGTGAAACAACGTTGTGGGGTGGATGTGGATGTGGTTGAAAAGATTAGGAGAAATACATTGAGGTGGTTTGGACATGTGGAAAGAATGGAGAATGAAAGACTGACTAAGAGGGTGTATGTAGGGGAGGTGGAGGGAGGGAGAGGGAGGGGAAGATCGAGGATGAGGTGGAGGGATGGAGTTGAGAGGTACAGTATATGAGGGAGGGGGGAGTGAGTTGGGGGGAGGGTAGTCAAATGGTGGGTGACAGAGCGACTTGGAGGCGTTTTGTCTGTGACCACCCTTTGCGGGATTAGGGCGTAGGGCTATAGATAGATAGATAGACCCCTTCATCCTTTAAAATTCCATCTTTACTCATCACTCTGTCCAAGTGCAGTACTTAAATGCACTCACATTTTCCATTCCCTCACACATTCAGACTCATTGAGCATTCAGTGACTTCATTTCTCTCAGACCACAACTTTGCTCTTCCCTACATTCACTTCTAGATTCTGTTTTTTACACAATCTCCTGAACTCATTCACCAAGCCTTGCAGTTCCCCTTCATCTTCACTTAACAATAAAGTATCATCTGCAAACAAGAAGTTTCCAAATGCTGGAATTCCCTCTCATAAGGGCTTCTCCAACATCCACTGCCCTACCTTGTATCTCTTTTATAACTCCATCCATATATGAATTGAACAACCATGGAGACATAACACATCCCTGTTTCAAACCAACATTCAGACAGAAAATTTCACCCAGTTCACCATCTGCATGTACTGCAGCTCTAGCGCCCTCAAGCATACTCTTCACAGTATTCACAGCTTCCCATTTATTCCACACATTCTTAATACTTTCCACATTTCTTGTCCATCCATTGTCATATGCTTTCTCCAAATCTATGAAGGCTGCATTCAACTTCTTTCTCTTCTCTAGAAACTTTTCCACTAAACACCTACGGATGAATATCTGATCTACACAACCTCTTCTCTTCCTAAAACCTCCTTGTACTTCTCTAACTAATTCCTCTGTTACTTCCCTAGCTCCATCAATGAGTATCCTGCTTTATACTTTTCCTATTATGTTAAAAAGACAAATGCCCCTATGATTGTCACACACTTCTTTTTCCCCAACTGCTTTGATCATCATCATCATCATCCAGACCTCCTTTCCCACCCTAGGGCAGAGTGAGAAGAGGCAACACCCAGACAGACCAAGTCTGCCCAGTCCAATGGGAATTATGCCTGACTTCCAATCCTCCAGGACTCTACCTTCCTCTCAGGTCAACCTGTACCCTTCCTGATCCATTCTACTACTATTGCTCCCCCATGCTCCAGCATTTCACCACACACTCCATCAATTCCTAGGGCTTTCCCCATTTTGACTTTCTTCATTGCTTCCACTACTTTCATCCTATTGATCTCTTCCTCCCATCTCATCTCCCTCCATTTCTTAGCTATACCTCAGCCACTTATACTCGCATTACTTTCATCTCTATGTTTAACAAAATCCATAAATTGGTCTCTCTATCCGCTCACTTTTTCTCCCATCTCCACTAGCAATCTACCATTTCTATCTTTCGCTCACATACTAACTTCTTTATCGCCCTGTCTAACTCTTTACCTCTTTCCAGAAAATTTTCTTATATTCCCTCCTCTTTAAACTAATTTTCCTTTGAAATTCCTTATTGGCTCTCTTCTTACCCTCTCTCACTATTCTTTTCACCTCTCTCTTCCTCTCTGCATTTAACTCTCTCTTCTGTCTCTCAACTACCTCCATGCCTCTGCTTCCTAGCCACTCACTATATGCTTTCTTCTTTTGTGCCATAGCATGTCTCACTTCTCCATTCCATCATGCTGTTCCTTGCATCCTCTTTCATCTTCTCTTCACCCCACACTCCACCTAACATGCTCCACAGATTCCTTCTGTGAATATGTTGCACACATTTTCCACCTCCCCCATCCATTCCAAAACATATTTACCCAATCGTTCCTCCACTTCTCTCTTATTTTGTGCCTTTTTCCATCCTCTTGCAACCTTTCAACCCTCTTTGTATGGACTGTTTCTCCTTCCCTTCTCTCCTACTCTTCCATCGAATTTCTACCTTGACTTTCACTGCCACCACGTGATGGTCTGAGAGCCTACATCCCCAACCTTGTTATGCTCTTCCATCCAGCACATATCCTCTCATCCTCTCATGCACACACACATAATCAATCACTGACTTCCACTCATTCTGTTCACTACCCATCCTTCTCATCACTCACAATGTATACCTGTGGATCATTTTGTGTCTAAAGAAGGTACTGAGTATCACTAACCCCATCCCTGCAAAAATGTCCACTAGAGCACTACCATTCTCATCCACTACAGCAGGCAGAGCCCACACACCAACTACTTCATTCACCTTTAACGTTCCCTAATTCTCCATTCATATCTCAAATAAAAAACACTCACTCCTCTCAAACTTTCCTATGCATGCTCCACACTTGCCCAGAACTCTTCTTTCATTCTGCCTACACGGTCATCTGTTGGCACATATACACACACAATCACCCAGGCTTGTATTCCTACTCTCAATCTTACCCTTACAATCCTTGAACCAACTGATCCGTATTGTCTTACATTCTCCTTCCATGTCTTGAACACAACAATACATACACACTCCTTTGCCCTAATCCACTTTTGCATCCTCATGCATCTGGAAAATCTCTTTCTCTTTCACCTAATCATTCGCATTGCTTACATTCCACGCTGAAATCCACACCATGTCCTTTGTCCAGTCCTTGGCCATCACTTCTGGGTCAGTCCTGGTCCAAAGTAGTTTTGTCTTTTTTTAGTCTGTTGTTTCCAGGGAGGGAGGTGGGAGCATTCACCATCCACTCACTCGATGTAGTGCTGCTCTGGGTGTTTGCCCTTTTCTCTCTTCCTTCCTTCCTCTTCTGTCTTTCTTTCCTTCATTCTTTTCTCCTCCTTGTGCCTACGGGTGACTTTACACTCCTTTTTGTCTTTCTTTCCTTCATTCTTTCCTCTTCTTTCTGCCTATGGGTGACTCTATACTGAGTGACAAGCCAAATGGTTTTCTGTTCACCAGGAACCCATTTACTATGCTGCGTGGTAACCATATAACCAATAATGGCACCTGGTGGTTTATTGAGCATTTAAGGTGCTCCGGTCAGATTGAGCCAGTGCTGGCTTATATTCGAGGGGTGGTTGGGGTTTATTGTTCACGTGATGCCACTCAGGGATGAGTGAGGCTAGTCACCCTCATCTTAAATGTCATGACCAACTTGCCTAGCCCCGGGCTCCTACGCTCCTCATGTGGCAACATAGGATTGGATGATGGATGGATGGATGTTTCCTGGGAGGGGCACTAACATTATGCCAACCCACTTGTTGACACATAAGGAATATGAATGGGTTGGTTATAAGGTTACCACCCAATGTACTAAATGATTTCCTGGCTTGCAGGAAATCATTTGACTTGTCACTCAATGTAGTCACCCTGGGGCAGAGCAACACTACATTGAGTGAGTGTATGATGAGCACCCCCACCGACCGGTAACAATTAGAATAAATCCCACAGGTTCTATGCTTTCGTTACCATGTAATTTTGTGATCACACACTTGGCTCGGTACCAATTATGCCAAGGGATCACTGTACATTCTGTTTCTAGAAGCCTCAAATCTTTGCTAACCATTACTCTTCACTCTTCATTCCCATTCACCAGCCATCCATCATCCAATCCCATGTTGCCCCATGAGAAGCGAAAGAGCCCGGGGCTAGGCAAGTTGGTCAGAACATTTAAGATGAAAGTGGCCAGCCTCACTCATCCCTGAGTGGCATTACGTGAGCAAGAAACCCCAACCATCCCTTGGATATAAACCTGCACAGGCTCAATCCAACTGGAGTCCTGTAATGACACACTAAACCACTAGTTGCCATAATTTGGTTATATGGTTACCACCCAGCATAGTAATTGGTTCCTGTACAAAAAAAAAAAAAAAAAAAAAAAAAAAAAAAAAAAATCTTTCCATCTCTCCCGTACAAAAATTTCAATTCTGATCATTCTTCCATTTTCATCCTTCATATTTATCCAGTTTTCCCTAATATTTATTGCTCCATTTCAGCCCAAATAAACTACCAGTTTTCTGAAAAGTCTGCACTCATTTTCTTTCAACATCAAATAATTCTTGCATGCTCTTCACAAAATTTCCAGGTCCACTTGTCCTCAATTTATTGATCATAATTCTTCCATCATGGGTTCATATTTATATGCCACTGTTCTGTGTTTCTGCTAGTTCACTATTCTTTTTTCAGTCTGAGTATTGACCAACTTCAATCTCATTACCACACGTAGCTGCAAGATACAAAGTGTCAGCATCATGCTCTCACCATTCTCATGTCAATAATGCTCCTGAACAAACATCCTTTGCTATAGAAGCACACAAGCGCTCGTGGACCCTTCGGGCCCCTCGCACTTGCTCTTTCGGAGGGCTGCCACCCCGCGCGCTCGCTTTCTCGTGCTTTGCACTTGTTTCCTCGTACTTCTCACCTGTCTCCCTGCGCTTCGCGTGCGCGTTGCAATCATTTCAGGTAATCAGAGTCACGTTTATATAAAGCCATCAAAACTCTACGGTGAATGCAACCCTAATTTCACGCACTTACGCCAGGAGTGGCATTTTTGGGTCCAACTTTGATCGCTCATTAAATATAGTAAAAGTTTTTCAATCATGATGGGACCAAGTTTTACATATCAGTGAATTTTTTGCAATTTTTGAGCCAATTTTGGTGTGATTTGAATATGTAGTTTCAGCAGCCCAAAACACACACACACACACACACACACACACACACGACTAGTGCTATAGTATATTAGATTTATCAATTAGGAATCTTTCAATGTTTCTTCCAGTCTCTCCATATCTCACCTAACTATGTATGCATTTTGTGTCTGTGATATGAATTACTTGTGCCGGACTTTTTTTTTTTTCTCTTCCGGAAATGACCCCCAGCTATCATTCATTTCTCTTCTCCCCTGTAATTTCAGAACAACCCATTACATAATTCAAGGGGCTGGTGTCAACACTACAACTCGTATTTCCCATCACAGAAACAACATAAATCCTTTATTATCACTATCTACCTGGTCCTAAAATTCTTCTCTTCCAGCTTTTATCATTAGAATGTTTATACAGAATAACAAGAGCCATTTTCATCTCTCACACCTAAACGCCACATACATGCACCTCGAGCTGATACATCATAACCATTCACTTCCCTCCATCACTCACTGTTCACCAACAAACCAACTCACTCTTTATTCCCCCCTTACAAGCTCATAACCAATCTTATACATGTCGCACCTTCCTATTCACTCACTTCACCAAATCTCCACAATTTTCCCAATGTCACAAGCTGTTGTCAACTACATGGGATTGCCCTGCAAGGATGATGCTTGCCTGGGGTTGATGGGTCCACTTCATTCTCTTCAACAAACCTCCACAATTATTCCACATATCACAAAGCACTGTCAACCACAAGGGAACATCAGTTCAGTACACAGGTGATTTCTTGCCTGCGGCTGAAGAATCTGCTTAGCCAGACGGGTTGATCAACAACCCCCTCTCACCCTGGGTGAAGCAGCTGCGGCATCAACCTAAGGGCAAAGCCTCTTCCTGTTTCTTTGCACCTTGCCAAGGGAAGGATCCTGGTCTCACCCTGGTGAGGTGCTGTTTACCACAAAGGGGTATTGGACCCCAACACAGTGTAGTGTTGTATTGCAACTGTAGGATGGTCCCAGCAGTTGCTTACCTGTGTTCAAGAGGTCTGTTCAGTCAGACAGACTAAACTTAAGCAACAAATACAACAAGCCACAGTTGACAGGTCTACTTGGCCAGACACAATGGGGTTAAGCAACATCTCCCTCTCATCTTTATTTCACACACCATAACATCATACCTTCCTCTGTTAAGTACCATCACTGCTTCCACCCTTTCATAAAGTTCATTCACATCTCTCAAATTCTATACAGCCATATGACCCTGCTTAGTTTTACTGGGTCCTGGACAAGTGTATAACCCAATCTGAAACTATCTGGACTATTTTTATTTACTGTATATTTTATAGGGTAAAAGGATTCCTGGTCATTACCAGCTTAATCAAGATATAGTGAATACAGGGGTAGTACTCTTCCCTAACCTAAGGGATAAATTTCATGGTAACCTTAGTGATGCATTCCATTGTAAACCATCCATGTCATTCAGTGTAGCTGCCTGAGTGGATGATGGGTACCACAACTTAACAAGGGTAATATAAAACTCTCATACTGGACTCTCATATACCAAATATCATGTTCATTACCATATATATACAAAAAAGAAACACAACACAATGACTATCTATCTATCTATATACCTAGGCTGCTTCCCCCAAGGAAAGGGAGGTAGCCGAGACAGGACGACTCACTCTCCATTTACTCATCCATTCAAACACATTCATTCGCATCTTAGCCCCAAAGGGGAGAACGGACAGATCCTCACCGCATCACACCGCACAAGGGTCAACTGCGCAATGCAATCAGTGACATCCACAGCAGGGCCCGACAGCAGAACTGGTTTACCCCTGCCACATCATAACAGACCCATCCCCTTACCCGCACCTGACCTGGCTAGCTGATCAGACCAAATGCGGGAGAATATCCCCTCAGGGCTGCGTCATCACTTATTCATTCACAATTTCTCTCCATTTATTTCTGTCACGCACAGCCACTCTTCCTTGCTCAACAGACATCCCTCTCGCATCCAGCGCTCTCTTCACACTGTCCATCCATCTTATTCGTGGTCTTCCTCTCAGTCTTACACCTCTCACATCAGATCTAGTTATCTTTTTCACCAATCGCTCATTATCCATTCTCTCCATATGCCCAAACCATTGCAACACCCTCTGCTCAACTCTACCAGCCATCTCCCGAACAACTCCAGTTCTCCTTCGCACTCGATCCATATGCGTCACTCCACACATACTCCTCAGACATCTCATCTCCATTACATTCAAACTTTTCCTCTCTGCTACACCCATATTCCATGTTTCAGCCCCATATAACGCAGTCGGTACCACAACACCCTCATACAGCCTTCTCTTTACATCCATTCTAAGCGAACGACATTTAAACACTTTTTTCATTCCTCCCAGCACCTTTCCTACTTCATTTATTCTAAACTTCACTTCTGCATCTATTCTTCCATCCACAGCAACATGTGACCCTAGATATTTAAAACAATCTACCTCCTCAAGCAACTCACCATTCAAAACTATATTCATCCCCCTACCATCTATCAACCTCGTACACTTCATCACTTTACTCTTATTCTCATTTACTTTCAATTTCCTCCTTTCACACACCCTTCCAAACTCCTCTACCAACTGTTTCAATCGCTCCTCTGAATCAGTCACCAGTGCAGTATCATCTGCAAACAGCAGCTGCTTCAGATTCCACTCTCCTCCATCAACATTTACCAGACTCAGACCACCTAAAACTCTTGCATTCACCTCCCTTACAACACCATCCATGTAAATATTAAACAACCAAGGCGACATCACACATCCCTGTCGCAGCCCCACTCTCACGGGAAACCAATCACTCACAGCATTTCCCACTCTTACACACGCTCTACTATTTACATAAAAACTTTTCACCCCTTTTAGTAACCTACCATCAAGTCCATACAATCTTAAAACAGTCCACAAAGCCTCCCTATCAATTCTATCATATGCTTTCTCTAAATCCATAAATGCCCAAAACACATCCTTGCCTTTCGCTAAATACTTTTCACACACTTGTCTCACAGCAAACACCTGATCCACGCATCCCCTCCCTCTCCTAAAGCCACACTGCTCATCACTAATCACTCCCTCTGTACCCTCTCTAACTCTCATAATTAACACTCTACCATACACTTTACCTACAACACTCAACAGACTTATACCCCTAAAGCTAGTATATTCATACTTATCACCCTTGCCTTTATACAACGGGACCACACAAGCACTTGCCCAGTCAACTGGCACCATACCTTCCTCAAAGCACACATTCAATAATCTTACTAACCAGTCAACAATAGTCACTCCACCACCCTTCAGGTATTCCACAGCACACCCATCCATACCTGCAGCTTTCCCTGTTTTCATCTCCTTTACTGCCTTCTCCACTTCCTCCTTCGTGATCAAAGAATCATTCAACTCTCCCAACACATTTATTCCTTGCACACTTCTATCTGCCACAATCTCAGCCACCCTTTCCTCCTCTACATTTAACAATCTTTCAAAATACTCTGCCCATCTCTTCCTTACTGCATCCATCTCAATTAACATCCTTCCATCCTCTGCTTTTACTTGTTCTTCCTTCCCAGACTCTCCCTTTCGCACCCTTTTCACCTCCTTCCAAAACATTTTCTTATTCTGTTGAAAATTCTCTGTCAGCCGCCTACCCCACCTCTCATCTGCTGCCACTTTAGCATCACACACAGCCCTTCTCGCTCTATTCCTCTTTTCCTTATACCTTTCATATGACATCTCACCCTTCCTCTGCAGCCACACTTCATATGCATGTCTCTTCTCAGCCACAGCCATACTTACTTCCTCGCACCACCATTCACTTCCTTTTCTTACACCACCACCCACACGTCTCACACCACACACCTCTTCTGCATGCCCCACCACAGCACTCTTAAACAACTGCCATTCCTCCTCCACACTGCCATTTTCCCGATCTTTCACTGCGTTCCACTCATATTTCAATTTCTCCTGATACTCTATCTTTTTATCTCTTTTATCCAACTCACTCACTTTCAAAACCTCCCTGCCACACCTAACCCTCCTAGCTCTCACCCATCTCTTACCTACTCTTAACTTTCCCTCCACCAGGTAGTGGTCAGACATACCTCCACCCTCCCCTCTTAGAACTCTCACATCCAACAATCTTCCTATTACATTCCTAGACACAACCACATAGTCCATCAAGGCTCTATCAACAACCCTTCCACCCTCCTGTCTCACCCATGTATACTTATAAATATCTTTCTTCTCAAACACCATATTCCCAATCACCATCTCTCGCTCAACACACATCGCTATCATTCGTTCCCCATTTTCATTTCTTCCAGGCACACCATGCATACCAACTACGCCTTCAACTGCTGCATTTCCCACTCTAGCATTCAGATCTCCCATCATTACCACATTCACATTCGCTCCAAAACTCTGCAGACACTCATCAACATCATTCCAGAAAGACTCCCTCTCTTGTTCATCCCTTTCACTACCAGGCCCATATGCACTCACAAACACCCACAACTCACGTTCAAATTTCACTTTCACCCACATCAGTCTCGATGACACCTCCTTCCATTCAATCACACACTGCTGCACTTCCGGACTCACTAACAAGGCCACAACTTCTCTTGCCCTTCCTCTATCAACACCTGACAATCTTCCATTCATACTTCCAGACA
This sequence comes from Coenobita brevimanus, assembly GCF_032717465.1. Lineage (NCBI taxonomy): Eukaryota > Metazoa > Arthropoda > Malacostraca > Decapoda > Coenobitidae > Coenobita > Coenobita brevimanus. The sequence continues at coordinate 34,752,222 of NC_137056.1, read as the reverse complement.
TAGATTCCCCCTTCCCTTTCATCTTCGTTTCACTCAAAGCTAACACATCCAACTTTCTTCTCACAAACATTCTCCCTATCTCCTCCCTTTTAGACACAATGACAACTCGGTGAAATTCACTTACTTTGGCCAAAATGTGACCAGCTCGATAATAGGTGGGAAAATGATGGCAAGTGTGGAGGAAGACATGGCACCCACCAGTGAGATGAACAGCCCAATGTTGGGTATGGCTGCTGCTAGGATAACTGTCAACATAGAAAGAGAAGTATGATTAATTTATCACACAAAAGTTATACAGTACCATAACTAAGCATAACTTATACAGTACTGTACTTTGGTTCAACTTCTCTACACGAAGTTTGGTTTTAATGAATGAGATTCATTGCTGAATGAATGATGAGCTTTCACAAAACCTAACCCCTTCCCCAGATGACGTAATAAATTAGTTTATAATTATGTGGTTGGTGGTGGCAACCATCATCCACTCACTTGATGTAGTGCTGCCTACTTCTTCCTTCACCTTTATTATTCATTTTCTGTCATTCCTCCCTTCTTCCTATTTATCCCATCTTTCCTGTCACTTTTTATTACTTTTCCTTCCTTTTCAGGTGGCTTTACTTTGAGTGACAAACCTAATGGTTTCCTGTAAGTAAAGAAACCTTTTACAATGCTGGATGGTAACCATATGACCAACATATATAAATTTCCCTATGTGTCAACAAGTGGGTTGGTAGAGGGTTAGTGTCCCTCCTGGTAAAACAACTGACTCAAAGTCATACGGCCACCCCTTATGGGATTATGGCGTCTGGCTATAGACAGATATATTCTTTCTAAATATGATTATATTCAGCTCATGAAAATCACTCACTGTAAAGATGTTAATGAAAACTATATCTAACCCTTTCATTTTAGAATGTCTATTCTAAGGTGAATAAAATAATCTGGAGATAGCAAGAATAGTATAAAAATGTCATCATATCGAAAGGGTTAAAATAGCAGGTGGCAGGGCTGTACTCTAGGTCCAAGCTTCACTCAATACTTCAGATGGAGGAAGAAAGAAAACACAAGCAGAGTCTTAACATCTGTGTTGTGCAACATCAGCATTCAACATGGTGCTGAAGAAGGATGCCTTCTTATGGTCACACTGATGTAAACAGGTGGCTGTGTTGCCCAGTTGTAAAAATGTCTCTCAACTCATTTCCTCTCCCCTGAAAGCAGGAAGGTGGACTGCAGAAGAGCAACTTATGTCTGCAGTACGCTGGCTTCATATTCAGATGAGCCTGGGGCAACAATAAAACTCAATGGCAACAACACCATTCACTACAATCTGCAAAATTAAAGATTCTCACTTCATATCAACTGTGTTTGGATTTCAAAGTATTCATAAAAAGACAACAGCAGAAAATAACGACTAACAGATCTCGGTATTTATCACCATATCTGTACCTGTATATTCACCATATCTGTATCTGTATAAGTCCATATGACGTCCACGGAAGGACCAGTGGAAGAATAATTGCCAAAATTAACTCTTCCCCATGCTGGAGACACGAATAGGGAAGGGTTGCCTGTACAAAGAGCAATGGATGTGCAAATTGAAGAACGTAATGACTATGTCTGTGTGTGTTACAGTCTCTATACGCCAATGGTAATACAAACAGTGCATAAATATACAAGGATATGAAAGGCGATAATATAAACATCCTAGGCTGATATACTGTATGCAATGCACGAAGGTTACAAAACTGTCTCCCTCTGTCTGTATTTCCTACTGCCTATGATCTCCAGTCTTTGAAACACTGTGTGTCCAGGCATCTCAAAATGAAAGGATCTTGAATTTGGCTCTCTCACCTTGTTTTTGTTTTTTCTTGGAGAGAACAATTTGTGGGCTCCTAGCCTTTTGTTCCTTCTTCCTTGCATTAAAAAAAAAAAAAAAAAAAAAAAAAAAAAAAAATCCATCCATCCATCCAATTCTAAGTTGCCCCACAAGGAGCATAGGAGCCCAGGGATAGGCAAGTTGGTCCTGACATTTAAGATGAGAGTGACCAGCTGTCACGGGGTTTTTGATGTTATGCAATATTAAAGAATAATATTCAATAATACTTGAGAAAAAGAACGAAGAACTGACTTGTGGAAATCAAGCAATGATTACTTTATGCCGGCTTACTTTGCCGATTCTCTAAGGACGAGAATTTAAAAACTTTCTCAACAGTACACAGCAGAGACTAATTATTCACACGTGCTATTTATTAGTACTGTTGGCCTCTGGAGAAAGTGACTCCATCCCTGACAATCAATAGCTAATGCTATTAATGATAAACAGGTTCTTGCTGGTGCAATTAACTCCAAGTTGCACAACGGATTTAAGTTAACCCGCCCCGTCCCGTCGACGTATGGGTACGTTGCAACGATTTGCATTTGCCAGTCCCGGCGACGTACCGGTATGTCGTGCAATTGCAAGGTCCCTAATTTGCACAATTTTCAATTTTCGCGCGTGATTTTTCGTATGTATACACGGGACACCTTCCTCTATTCCTCTACAAGATGCCAAGCAGGGACAATGCCTCACACCGCATAACCTCCCCCCTCCCCCCCTCACGCCATTGTCTCGGCAATTCACCTGCTACCAGTGACCTGGCTAGTAAAGATATTCAGGGCCAGAGTGATTCCCCAATCGATGACAATGTGGAGGACAATGTTTACATAGCATTAGAAGAAGAAACAGCCAGAAATAATGAACAGGTAATGTGGGAAAAAAAGGTCAGGTATGGTGATTAGTTAGTGAGTGAAACAATGTTTATAATGCCTTTATTACTGCTTGAAAACCAATATACTCTCATACTACATATACATTCGTACCAAGTAAATAAATAAATACCGTTTATGAGTGGATAAAATAGTTACCCTCCCATAGAACTCGTTTTCTTTGGTGCCAGCATGTTAGAAAACCCAGTCAGGTAAGGAGGAACTCCTACCTGGATTGGATATTTTAAACCTCAGGTGAGCGATTTCTCTATGAATTTTCAATGTTTCTCACGAAAAGCAAAGGTTTTAGCCAAAAAGAATTTTTTCGAAAGTACCTCGGGACTGGGGGATGTCGTAGGTGCGGAAAACCTCGGGACGTGACGGGTTAATAAAAAGGACTGGCCTAAGTACCAGTTATGAATAATGCAAACCGTTTATGCAAACTAGAAGCTGCAACTAGAATAAGCTCAATGTGGAGAAATAAAACACGAGTTTACATTACATTAAGCTCAAGAGAAAAGAACTGTTAATTTATTGATTACAATGAAATATATTAACGTTACATGAGTCTCAAATGAATTCAAAATGACAAAGAGAATACACTCACTCGCTCACTCAAAAGCTAAACTTAAACCTAGGAAAACAAAAGAAAAATACTGGTCAGAGAGTGGGCTATGCGAAATGGACTGGGCGTCGTTGCTGAGGAAGGACGCTGCCACACGCTGAACCTCTCGCCGGCTCACACTAGGTGGGAATTCAGGAACTCGCAGGACAATGGTAGCACTGCTCCACACTGGGCCCAATCGAACCTGCTTCCACGGCGCTTAAATCCTGACTGAATTCAAACAAGCGAGGTGAGGACTGAGGCCAGCCGCCAACTGGTAACGACTAGAAGTGAGCGAAACACACCCATAATAAATCACTCAGCGGAAGCTAATGTCGCGCACAAGGACGATCACTTATGAAATAGTGAAAAATATCCTGAAAAACACTCCCGATCAGGTGAATACGTGGCGGTTGACTGAGTGATACATACTGGGATTCCACTAGAATTCACGGTTTCCCACCAACGTTCAATGTCACGAGTTTATTTAGTGAGAAAATCACGCCAACTCGTGTCACCAGCCTCACTCATCCCTGAGTGGCACTGTGTGAGCAATAACCCCTACCACCCCTTGGATATAAACCTTCACCAGCTCAATCCAATTGGAGCGCTGCAATTGCCCACTAAACCACCGGGTGCCATATTTGGTTATATGGTTACCGCCCAGCATAGCAAATGGTTTCCTGGTGTACAGGAAACCATTTGGCTTGTCACTCAGTATAAAGTCACCCTTGGGCAGAAGGAACAGGAAAGAATGAATGAAAGAAAGACAAAAGAGGGAGTGTAAGGTCACCCGTGGGCAGATGGACGAGGAAAGAATGAAGTAAAGAAAGACAGAAGAGGATGGAAGGAAAGGAGGGAGGAGAGGAAAGGGCAGACACCCTGAGAGCAGCACTACATTGAGTACGTGGATGGTGATATAAATAAATAAAGCTCATAACGGCATATGAGGAGGTCCCTTCCATAATGATGGGAAAAAAAAAAAAAAAAATAGCTTTTGAGTTTCACAAATTTCAATTACAACTAAGAATTACTGAATTTTCAAAATGCATATGATGGTTTATACAGTATACCAAAAAATGAGGATTTTTGATGTACTTTTGGCTGATGTGAATCAAAACAACATGAATTTTAACATACATACGTCTTTTAATCCTGTGCTGCTCCTTGAGCAGTGTAGAAGCCAGGGAATAGGAAAGTTGGTCCTGACATTTAAGATGAGAGTGATCAGCCTCACACATCCCTAAGTGGCATTATGTGAGCAATATACCTCAACCACCCCTTGGATATAACCTGCACTGGCCCAGTCCCATCAGGGCACCTTAATTACCCACTAAACCACCAGGTGCCATTATCTGGTTATATGGTTACCACCTAGCATAATACATGGTTTCCTGATGTACAGGAAACCATTTGGCTTGTCACTCAATGTCCTGTCACCTGTAGACAGAAGGAAAAGGGAAAAATGAAGGAAAGACAAAGGAGGAAGCAGGAAAGAAGGAAGGAAGAGAGGAAATGGCAGTCACCCAAAAGCAGCACTACATCGAGTGAGTGGATGGTAAACGCCTCCACTTGCCACCTTTTATCAAAGTTAATCTGTTTCATAAGGGGTGGCCATTAACAAATCACCTCTGTGTCACCCTGTCCCCACCATTTCACTGCCGTCCCCCCAGCTCACACACTCCACTCACATAAACCTCTCCATTCCATCCCTCCATCTCATCCTTGGCCTCCCCCTCCAACTCCCCCCCCTCCACCACTCTCACATGCACTCTCCTCATTAGTCTCTTGCTTCCCAACCTCTCCACATGGCCAAACCACCTCAGTGTACTTCTCCTAAGCTTCTATCACATCTACATCCACACCACAATGCTCCTTCACTTGCTCATTTGTCAGTCTGTCTCTCCATGTAATTCCATATCTATCTATTCTATCTATCTATAGCAAGACGCCCTAATCCCGCAAAGGGTGGCCGCAGACAAAACGCCTCCAAGTCGCTCTGTCACCTACCATTTGACTACCCTCCCCCCAACTCACCCCCCCCTCCCTCATATACCTCTCAACTCCATCCCTCCACCTCATCCTCGGTCTACCTCTCCCTCTCCCTCCCTCCACCTCACCTACATACACCCTCTTAGTCAGTCTTTTATTCTCCATTCTGTTCACATGTCCAAACCATCTCAGTGTATTTCTCCTAATCTTCTCATCCACATTCACCCCACATCGTTCCTTCACTTCTTCATTCATCAACCTGTCCCTTCACGTCACTTCACATGCTCCACTCAAGTAACTCATTTCCACTGCTCTCACTCTTGACTTGTTCCCCTCTTGCAAGGTCCACGCCTCGCTTCCATACGTCAGGGTAGGGATCACAATACTATCATGCAGTGACTTCTTAACTTCCATACTCACCTCCCTATGTCTCATCATTGCTTTCAGTGTACCAACAACCTTCCTTCCCTGTTGTGCCCTTTCACGCACTTCATCCCCCAAAGTTCCATCCTTACTCATCACACTACCCAAGTACTTGAATGCACTCACATTCTCCATATCCTCACCATCCAACCTCACTGCACACTCTGTGACTTAATTCCTCTCAAACACCATAACTTTACTTTTGTTTACATTAGCTTTCAGATTCCTCCTCCTACACACTGTCCCAAATTCATTCACCAAACCTTGCAACTCCCATTCATCTTCACTCAACAATACTGTATCATCAGCAAACAGCAACACCGGAAACTTCCAAACCTCACCCTCATTCATAAGAGCCACCCCCACATCCACTGCCCTACCCTGCACCTCCTTTACAACCCCATTCATGTATATATTAAACAGCCATGGAGACATCACACAACCCTGTTTCAGTCCCACACTGAGATCAAAGAACTCACTCAGTTCACCATCCACTCGCACCGTAGGTCTAGCTCCCTCGTACATACTCTTCAGAGCACTCAACAATTTCCCCTCCACTCCATATATTCTTAATACCTTCCACATACCTTGCCTATCTATTCTGTCATAAGCTTTCTCCAAGTCCATGAAGGCAGCATACACTTTCCTTCCCTTCTCTAGATACTTCTCCACTAAACATCTTAGAACAAATATCTGATCTACACACCCTTTTCCCTTCCTAAATCCCCCTTGTTCTTCTCCAACTAGCTCCTCTGTCATATGCCTAACTCTATCAATGAGTATTCTACCATATATTTTACCAGTCACACTAAGAAGGCAAATACCCCTATGGTTACCACATACTTCTCTCTCCCCTTTTCCTTTGTACAGAGGAACAATTATACCTGATTTCCAGTCCTCTGGAACCTTTCCCTCTTCCCAAGCCAATCTACACAACTTCCATATCCACTCCACAACAATCTCACCCCCATACCCAAGCATTTCATCACACACTCCATCAATTCCTGGGGTCTTTCCCAACTTAATCTTCTTCATCGCTTTCACTACTTCCGCCCTACTGATCTCTTCCTCCCTCCTCTCATCTCTTCTTCTCCCAGCCATTCCCCAACCACTTATACTCGCACTGCTCACGCTCTCTACATTCAACCAATCCTCAAAGTGCTCCTTCCATCTCCTCAATTTCTCTCTCTTCTCCACCAACAATCTATTATTCCTATCTTTCATTCCCCAACTATTTCCCCTTTCACACTGCCTTACTTTCTTTACTTCCTTCCAAAACAATTTCTTACTCTCCCTCCATTTCACACTCAGATTCCTCCCAAACTCTTCATCCACTTTCTTCTTACTCTCCTTCACCAGTCTCTTAACCTCCCTTCTCCTGCTCACATATACCTCTCTCTTCTCTCTCTCATCTTCTCCCCTACCTCTACTCGCTAACCATTCACTATATGCCTTCGTCTTTTGTTCCACCGCTCGTTTCACCTGATCATTCCACCATGCTGTCCCTTGCACACCCTTGCATCTCCTCCTCACTCCACAAACCGCCTCACACGCTGCACCTATCTTTTCCGTGAATATCTTACATACTTCTTCCACCCCTTCCATCTGCTCTAGATCATACCTTCCCAATCTTTCTTCCACTATGCTCTTATACTCTGTCATTTCTCACTATCTTGCAATTTCTCCACTCTTCTCACAGGAGCTGCTTCCTCCTGTCTTCCCCTTCGTCTCCTCAACCACTTTCTTTGCAGCTCTACCTTGGCCATCACTAAGTGATGGTCCGAGACTCCATTCCCCTACCCTCTCCACATTCTTGCATCCAACACTTGTCTTCTCATTCGCTCATCCACACACACGTAGTCTATCATTGCCTTTCGTTCAACAAGTTCACCATCCATCCTCCTCATTACTCTCCATGTATATCGGTGGATCATCTTATGACGAAAGTAGGTGTTGGATATTGCCAACCCCTTACAAGCACAGATGTCTACCAAAGCACTTCCATTCCCATCTACTTCAGCTGGCACACCCCACTGACCAACCACTCCATCCACTCGTACATTCCCAACTTTACCATTCATGTCTTCAATCAACAGCACTCTCTCGCTCCTCTCAAACTTGTCCATACACGGTTCTACTTTCGCCCAAAACTCATCTTTCACTCTTGCCACTCGATCCTCTGTCGGGGCATACACACATACAATCGCCCACGCTTGTATACCTACTTTCATCCTCACCCATACAATCCCTGCACCCACTGTTCCATACTCTCTTATATTCTCCTTCCACTTCTTGCTTATCATCAGACATACTCCCTCTCTTGCTCTCTCATTCTCATTTACTCCTGCACATATACCTAAACCATATTTCCATTCTCTCACCCTTTCACCTTGCCATTTAGTTTCAGTCAATCCACATATATCCACTTTTGCATCCTCAAGCACCTGAACAATCTCTCTCTCTTTCACTTCATCATATGCTTCTCTCAAATAACTCATTTCCACTGCTCTCACTCTTGGCTTTTGTCCTTCCAACAAGGTCCAAGCTTCACTTCCATACATCAGAGATGGTATCACAATTCTATCACGCAGCAACTTTTTTACTTCCATGCTCACTTTTCTATTTCTTATCACTGCTTTCAAAGAATAAGCAACCTTTCTTCCCAGTTGTACCATTTCAAGCACTTCATCCTCCAGACTTTCCTCCTTACTCATCACCCTACCCAAATACTTAAATGCACTCACATTTTCCATTTCCTCATCACCCAACCTCACTGTACACTCAGCAATTTTATATCTCTCAAAGACCATAACTTTACTCTTCCTAACATACACTTTCGATTACGTTTCTTATAAAACTCCCTGATTTGTTCACCAACCCTTGCAGTTCCCCTTCTTCTTCACTAAACAATATAGAATCATCTGCGAACAACAGCACAGGAAGTTTTCAAATGTTGCCCTCTCATAAGGGCCACTCCAACATCCACTGCCCAACCTTGTATCTTTTTTATAACCCCATTCATATACAGATTGAACAGCCATAGAGACATGACACATCCCTATTTCAATCCAACAATCAGAGAGAAAAAGTTCACTCAGTTCACCATCCACACACACAACAGCCCTAGCACCCTCATACATACTTGTCATGGCATTCAGCAGCTTCTCATTTACTCCATATATTCTTAATATTTTCCACATTCCTTGTCCAACTTCATGAAGGCCACATACAACTTTTTTCCCTTTTCTAGAAACTTTTCCACTAAAGACCTACAGTTGAATATCTGATATACACAAGTCTTCCCTTCCTAAAACATCCCTGTTCTTCTCCAACTAATTCCTCTGTTATATCCCTAACTCTGTCAATAAGTATACTACTAAATACTTTTCCTGTTACACTAAGAAGACAAATGCCTATATGATTACCACACACCTCTTTTTTTTTTTCCCTTGCTCCTTTGTACAGGGGAATAATTATACCTGACTTCCAATTCACTGGGACTTTACCTTCCTCTCAGGCCAATTCGCACATCCCCCACATCCATTCTACTACCATCTCTCCTCCATGCTTCAGCTTTTTGCCACACACTCCATCAGCTCCGAAAGCTTTCCCCATTTTAACTTTCTTCAACAATACCACTACATCCATCTTACTAATCTCTTCCTCACATCTCACCTTCCTCTTTTTCCTAGCCATTTTCCTCAGCTACTTATACTCAAATTACTTCCATTTTCTATGTTTAATGGTTCCTTAAAGCATTCTCTCCATATGCTCACTTTTCCCTTCACTATCAATCGACCATTTTTTATCTTACACTCCCTTAATATATCACTCTGTCTAACTCCCTTTACCTCCTTCCAGAAAATTTTCTTACATTCCCCACTTTACACACAAATCCCTTCTGAATTCCTCATCCACTCTCTTCTTACTCTCTCTTACTAATCTTTTCACCTTTCTCTTCCTCTCTACATATAACTCTCTTTTCCATCTCCCAGCTTCCTCCATACTTCTGCTTCCCATCCACTCACTAAATGTTTTCTTCTTTTGCACCTCAGCTTGTGTCATATCTTCATTCTACCATACTGTTCCTTGCACCCCCTTTTGTCTTCTCTTCATCCCACACACCATCTAACATGCTGCACAGATTTCTGTGAATATCTTGCACACACCTTCCACCTCCACCATCTGCTACAAATCATATTTACTCAATTGCTCCTTCATTTCTCTCTTATATTCTGCCTTTTTCTCATCCTCTTGCAACCTTCGTACCCTCCTTGTATGAACCACTTTCTCCTGTCCTTCCCTCTTTTAGTACATCCATTGCATTTGTACCTTACATCCACCACCACCAAGTAGTGGTCAGAAAGCCCACTTCCCCAACCTCTGTATGCTCTTGCATCTATTATATACCTTCTGATTCTCTTATGCACACACACAATCAATCATTGCCTTCCATTCACCACCCACCCTTCTCATCACTCACCACATAAAGATGTGGATCATTTTGTGCCTAAAGAGGGTATTGGCTATCACCAACCCCCTCCCCACACAAATGTCCTCTAGAGCACTGCCATTCTCATCCACTTCTGCAGGCACAACCCACTCACCAACTACTCCATACACCTTCACATTCCCTACTTTTCTATTCATATCTCCAATCAAAAATGCTTTGTTATTCCTCTCAAATTTTCCATGCACTTTTCCACAATCTTGCACTGCCGCATACACACACAACCTCCCACGTTTGTATTCCTACTTTCAATCTTACCCACACAATCCCTGAATTAACTGATCCATACTCTCGTATATTCTCCTTCTATCTCTTGCACACAATATATACACCCTCTTTTGCCCTCATTTTCACCTACTCCACTGCATATGGGCCTGATGGAGTCCCTCCTGTTGTTCTCAAGAACTGTGCTTCTGTGCTAACACCCTGTCTAGGCAAACTCTTTCACCTTTGTCTATCAACTTGTACCTTTCCTTCTTGCTGGAAGTTTGCTCTCATTCAGCCAGTCCCAAAGAAGGGTGACCATTCCCAACCCTCTAACTATCGTCCAATTGCTTTACATCCTGTATCTCAAAAGTTTTCGAGTCTATTCTTAATAGAAAAATTTTAAAGCATCTTTCCTATCACAACCTTCTTTCTGATCGTCAGTATGGGTTCCGTCAGGGATGCTCCACTGGTGATCTTCTCAACTACCTTTCAGACTCCTGGTTATCCTCCTTTCGGGACTTTGGTGAAAGCTTTGCCAATGCACTTGACATCTCAAAGGCTTTCGATCGAGTCTGGCATAAATCTTTAATTTCCAAACTGCCCTCTTACGGTTTCTATCCTTCTATCTGTGCCTTCATCTCTAGCTTCCTTTCTGGTCGTTCTATAGCCGCTGTTGTAGATGGCCATCGTTCTTCTCCTAGATCTATTAACAGTGGTGTTCCTCAGGGCTCTGTCCTATTACCAACTCTCTTCCTTTTATTCATCAATGACCTTCTAAGCTGTACATCTAACCCTATCCACTCATACACTGATGACTCCACCCTTCACCTTTCCATTTGATTCCCACAACGTCCATCTCAGCAGTTACTTCAACAAATAAGGGATGAGGCTATGGCACACCTAATGTCTGACTTGGCTCGTATCTCTGACTGGGGTAAAAATAATCTGGTTGTTTTTACTGCATCAAAGACTCAGTTTTTGCACCTATCAACCCGTCAAAATCTTCCACAAGTATACCCAATAATGTTTAATAATATTCAGCTTAATCCTGCACCATCCTTGAACATGCTTGGGGTTTCATTTACTCGGGACTTGTCTTAGAAAGATCATATTACATCTCTTGTAAAATCTGCTTCCAAGAGATTGGGTGTGCTAAGCTGACTCTGTTCCTTCTTTACCCCTGCACAATTGTTGACTCTATACAGGGGTTTTATCCGCCCCTGTATGCAGTACAACTCTCATGTGTGGGGGGGCTCCCCACATACGGCTCTTCTCAATAGGGTAGAGTCAAAGGCTTTTCATCTCATTAACTCTCCCCCTCTTACTGACTCCCTTCAACCTCTGTCTCTTCGTCGCACATCTTTATCTCTTTTCTGTCGCTACTTCAATGGTCACTGTTCCTCTGAACTGTCTGCATGAATTCCTCCACCTCTACGACAGGCGCGTAGCACCTGTCTAGCAGCAAACTCTCACCCCTTTTCTGTCCACTCTCTCATGCAAGAGTTAACCGTTACTTCCAGTCATTCATTTATGCAACAGACCAACTCTGGAACCGTCTCCCTCTGTCTGTATTTCCTGCTTCCTATGATCTCCAGTCTTTCAAACGAAGTGTGTCCAGGCATCTCGAAATGAATGGATCTTGAATTTGTCTCTCTCTTGTATTTTGTTTTTCTCTTGGAAGGAACAGTTTTGCGGGCTCATTGCCTATGGTTCCTTCTTCCTCAAAAAAAAAAAAAAAAAAAAAAATCCATACTCCCACTCTCTCACCTCTCCATTTAGTCTCAGTTACTTGGCATATGTCCACTTTTGCACCCTCAAGCACCTGAACAATCTCTCTCTCTTTCCCCTCATGATTCACACCCCTTACATTCCATGTTGCAATCCGTACCTTGTCCATTGTTCAGTCCTTGGTCATCGCCTGTTGGTCTATCCTTGTCCGAGGCATTTTGTTTGTATTTTCAGTTAGCTGTATCCTGGGGAGGGACACTAACCCTCTGCCAACCCACCTGTTGACTCATATGGAACATGTGTTGGTTGGTTATACGGTTACCACCCAGGGTATTAAATGATTTCCTGGTTTACAGGAAATCATTTGGTTTGTCACTCAACACAGAGTTACCCTGAAATAGAGTATCACCACAATGAGAGTGGATGAAGTATGTTCCACTCAAGTACTTGAATGATGGAAGTTATTAACATGTGTGTCTTCATTAATCTTGCACCGTTATAATCACTGTACTGTACAAGATTACACATAAGTAACATAAAAATGTAATATGTACCTATATTTACAATATCACACAGACATGATTACATATTTCTTTAATTAACTATAGTCAGCTCTTGGTATACGTCAGTTTAATATGTGATAAATCAATATAACAATGAACTAAAAGTAATAACCAGTTTTGCTACTATGATGGCAAAATTTGCTTATATGATAATTGTGGTGGCCACGTACAACAATCGACTGTGTACATGGTGCCTGCTGTGCAAGCCAGCAGTCAGATCCCTGTGCCAAGGTGGCTGCCCAGTGTTTACTTTTTTTTTTTTTTTAACCACATCTGACTCTGGGCAAACACTTCAGGGCCTATTCCCGAGTCCCAGTAGTCCTCCTTGGGGGCCAGTAGTTCTCCTACATCTCCACTTATCACCACTTTGGCACTAACACCCACCATCCATATTGCATACATGCTAGGGCTGTCTCATACAGGACTGGTGTACTGGTATTAGTGGGGGTATTTTTCAGTGAGGTTGGATGGTAAGGATATGGAGAATGTGAGTGCATTCAAGTACTTGGGTAGTGTGATGAGTAAGGACGGAACTTTGGGGGATGAAGTGCATTAAAGGGTACAGCAGGGAAGGAAGGTTGTTGGTACACTGAAAGCTGTGATGAGAAATAGGGAGGTGAATATGGAAGTTAAGAAGTCACTGCATGATAGTATTGTGATCCCTACCCTGACGTATGGAAGCGAGGCGTGGACCTTGCAAGAGGGGAACAAGTCAAGAGTGAGAGCAGTGGAAATGAGTTACTTGAGAGGAGCATTTGGAGTGATGTGGAGGGACAGGTTGATGAATGAAGAAGTGAAGGAACGCTGTGGGGTGGATGTGGATGAGAAGATTAGGAGAAATACACTGAGGTGGTTTGGACATGTGAAGAGAATGGAGAATGAAAGACTGACTAAGAGGGTGTATGTAGGTGAGGTGGAGGAAGGGAGAGGGAGAGGTAAACTGAGGATGAGGTGGAGGGATGGAGCTGAGAAGTATATGAGGGAGGGGGGGTGAGTTGGGGGGAGGGTAGTCAAATGGTGGGCGACAGAGTGACTTGGAGGCGTTTTGTCTGCGGCCACCCTTTGCGGGATTAGGGCGTCGGGCTATAGATAGATAGATAGACAGATATATTTTTACATGTCGGCAGGTCATCTGGTAGATCAGGAAAGTGTACTTTTTAAGAAATTCAAAACCTTAAACTGTTCCCTGCCCCAGCCGGGATTCGAACCTGGGTCCATTTGGGCTACAGACTGTCTCTCTACCAATTCTGCCACCACCACCGCAGTGATTATCTCCCTTTCATTCCATTTTGTGCATGCAAGGCCACTGAAATACCACTGCTGTCACCAAATAACACTGTAGTGCACAACAAATAATGCAGTGTGAGATATTAAGTGATAACTTATTGTGTGAAATACTGAAACTTGGGACTTGGAAATCATGTCTGGCATGGATGCTAACCCTCGAAGAAAGTGCAGTGCTACTGAGGGCGCCAAGGGTAAAACTAAAAGGACAAAGGTTTCTGATATTTTAGGTTACGTGGTCCTTGGTCCCCTCTTTATCCCCACTGAACACATGTGCCCATGCTATATCAACCCTGGCATACGATATTGTCACGTGACGAATTTTCACTGGAATGGGTGAGAGTGTTCTCATACCTGGGTACAGTGGTAAAAAATACAGGAAAATGTGCAGAAGAAGTGAAGAGTAGACTGGCATAGGGAAGGAAAGTGGCTGGTGCTATTAAGGCCTTGATATGGAACAGAGGCTTGAGTGTTGCAGCTGCACGAGGCTTACATGAAGGAGTGTTAGTGCCAACTTTAACTTATGGATATGAGACTATGGTGTGGCATGAAAATGAAAAGTCAAGAGTAAGAACAGTGGAGATGGGACTGCTGTGGAATATGTGTGGAGTACACAGTGGATAAGATATGGAATAATGTGATTTCTGAAAGATGCAGAGTGAGGAAGTCTGTGGACACCAGAATCGAAGAGAGTATACTGAGATGGTTTAGCCATGTGGAGAGAATAGATGACAACAGAATGGTGAAAAAGGTATATCTGAGCGAATCTGAAGGAGTGAAGAGGTGAGGTAGGCCAAGAAAAAGGTGGAGGGATATGGTGGATGAGTGAATGAGGAAGAGAGGTATGGAAGTTGGTGAGGCTAAGGGACTGACAAGAGACCAAACTGGCTGCATGAATTTTATGCAGAGAAGTGCATAACCAGAAATTTGGCACCCCTCTTTAATATGACAGCATTTGGATTGGCTCTAGCAGTTAGGTATATGTGAAGCTACAGAACCTGGCGAAATCTTTTGGTCAGTCTGATGGAGCCAGGATTTCGAGGGCTTCTGTGGTGAGCGAATGGAACCGTGGCCCGTTGAATTAGGCAAACTTTGGCTATCTGGACACTGCTACTCCTCACCCTGCCCTAGGGTGGGAAAGTACGTCCAGATGATGATGATGATGATGAATTTTCACTTGACGTAACCCCATCGCATACTGAGGTGTCACTGTATTGTATTTTATTTTCCCAATCTTGAGGTTGCATGTGCTCTCCCACAAAGTTCTGTAATTCCATAAGTACAATACAATTCCTACACACACACACACACACACACACACACACACACACACAGCTTTATATTAGGCTAAATAAAGTGATGATTCAACAAAGTACTGCAAGTAATGGCAAAAAAGTGTAGTCTAAAGAAAGTAAACAAATAATCAGCGTCCAAGGAATTTTCTGAGATAAGCCACCAGACAAAACACACCAAGGCGGGTGGACGTGGCAGAGAGATGTGTCAGACTGCAAGTAGAGATTATCTTTCTGTAATATGGATTACTTTGGAAAACTGGATCTAGATGGTGGTATGAGAAGGAAAAAAAGTAGAAAACAGGATAATACCTTCTACACAGAACTGGTTGAAATAGGAACTTATAATAAATTATTAGTGAAGGTGAATAAACTTAAGAAAACTTTTCAAAAGGAAATAAAGGAAATCAAAAAGGAATTGTGCAAGCAGAGGGTACAATATGAAGAATCAGTAAAAGAACTGAACAGAAAAGACAATGATAGATGAGCTGTCAGCTGAGACAGATTCACTGAGAAAGAAAACTAGTGAAATGGGGAGTACATGTGACAACCATGAGAGAATTAAGGAAGAGTTCAGAAATGATACAGAGACAGTTAGGCAAGCAAGCAGTCTGATAGACCAAAGCAGTGATAATGAAGAGAAGATAACCCAGGTGAATGATATGACGAGAAATTGCAATGATGTAGCAGAAACTATGTATGCCGAAATGATGAAAGTAAAGAAAGACATGGAAACAAAAGTTGAAGAAAAAAGCATAAGAAAGTGAAAAAAATAATAAAAAACAACCAAAAACTGGTCAAGTAATCAGCAGAGATCAATAAATCTATGGTACGGATGAAGAATAAATAAGAAACTGAATCTCAAGAGACAAAAAAGAGATGATACATATAATAAATATACTGAAGGAAGTATCAAAGAATATCTGTGACAATGATACAGAGGAGCATAAAAGGCTAGGGAAATATGAAATAAGTCAAGGCCTCTGAAAGTAACTTTCCAAAGTGTGAACACTGTAGAGGAAATATTAAAAAATGCTAATAAACTCACGGAAAAAGAGGAATAAAAAAAAAAAATGTATAAAAAGATGCCTAACTCAGGAGGACTGGGGGTTATTAAAGGAGAAGAGGGATGAAGCAAAAACAAAAAAATGAGGGAAGATCAGAGGGAGAGAGGACTAAATTTTTTTGCAAAGTAGCTGTATTACAAGTAGGGAAGTGGTACATAAACAACAGGGATAAAAAAAAAGTAAGGTAGTGAACTCAAACTAGGTCAAATAAGTAAACAACATGATTAAGATGATGTACTCAAATGTAGAAGGAATGGTATCCAAATTATTAGAGATAAAAGACAATACCAAACAAAAGGAACCTCATATTATCTGCTTAACTGAAACACAATTAATCCCAAGGATATCAAATGATACCCTAAACTTTGAGGAATATATGGAGAGAAATAGAAATTTGAAAAAAGGAGGAAGAGTTATGATATTAACAAAGAAAAGCCAGCAAGTAAAAGAGGCAGAACTAGATATACCCTCAAAAGTAGAATTAATTGCATTAGAGATTAACACATCTGAAGGGAGAATAATGGTGGTAACATTATACATGCCACCCAAAACAAACACTTGGGAAAGAGCCAAATATAAAATCCTGGCAGAAAGCACAATTCAGAGTTTATGATCCCTACTACATAGAATGGAAGAGAAATCTGAAAGAATTATATTAACAGATTTAAATACAATTATAAATTGGCATAGTCCAGATGTAAGAAATTATGCAAGCTGTTGGGATCAAAGGCTCCTGGATCTTGCACAGGAGTTTTTCCTAACACAACATGTAAAAGAAAACACCAAAAAATAGAGGACTAGAAGATCCACCATTATTAGACCTTATATTTACTAGGCAAGATAATGATATCAGCTACAAAATGTATCACCCTCCATTCGGCAAAAGCGACCATGCAATATTAAACTGCAACTTCAGGACTGCATATGATGTAGTTAGCAGTAACGAAAATTATAAAAAGAGCCTAATCTACAAAAAGGGCAACTATCATGACCTAAAGATGTACCTCATAGATATAGAATGGAAAAAGAGCTTAGAGGGCAAGATATAAATATTATGCAGTATATAGAAAATTCTGTGAATTTTATGAAACAGGAATCCACAATTATATCCCTCAGCACAAAGAAACAGAAATAAGGTTAAAGAAATGGTTTAATCCATCCATCCATCCATCATCCAATCCTACATTGCCCCATGAGGAGCGTAGGAGCCTGGGGCTAGGCAGTTGGTCCCGACATTTAAGATGAGAGTGACTAGCCTCACTCATCCCTGAGTGGCATTACATGAGCAATGAACCCCAACCACCCCTTGGATATAAGCCTTCACCGGCTCAATCTGACTGGAACGCAATAATTACCCACTAAACCACCAGGCACCAAAATTTGGCTATGTGGTTACCACCCAGTGTTGTAAATGGTTTCCTGGTGCACAGGAAACCATTTGGCTTGTCACTCAGTGTAAAGTCACCCACAGGATGAAGGAAGTGGGAAGAATGAAGGAAAGAAAGACAGAAGAGGGAGCGTAAGGTCACCTGTAGGCAGAAAGACAAGGAAAGAATGAAGGAAAGAAAGACAGAAGACAATGGAAGGAAAGAAGGATGGAAAGAAAAGGGGAGACACCCGAAAGCAGCACTATATTGAGTGAGTGGATGGTGAATGCCCCCACCTACCACAAAAATGGTTTAATACAGAATGTAAAAAATCAAATGAGAAAACGGATTAGCTGTGGAAATGAAACAGAAGATACAACAACAAGACAGCATATAACAGCTATAAACAAGCAAGAAATGATTATACAGGGATACTCAAAGACAGTCTGAGGAAGACATCTACAGTATAATACATAAAAGTCTTATTGTGTGTTTGTTTGTCCTTCAATCATCCCTAAACCAAGGACCAGAGACCCCCCAGATTCATCTATATCCTGATTCAGGGTGACCCAAGGATGATTTTAGGGTGGTCAAAATTCAGATCTGGGTCATTTGAGGTCACCAGTAGTGTTCTCCTTTTCTGGCCCAGGCAATGCCAGGTACCCCTGCAGCCCAATTTTTGGCATCGAGACTCACATGACCTCCAGTTCAGACACAGGCTATGTGAGATTGACCTCTGAGGTCACTTGAGGTCACAGTTGGAGGTCATTTGAGGTCATCAGAAATACACACTCAAACAACTTTACCCAGCAGGCCAATTTTTGGCATGGAGACTCATATGACATCCGGTTAGGACATAGGCTATGTGAGGATAACGTCTGAGGTCATTTGAGGTCACCGATAAAAGTCAACAAGTGCACACAAGTACTGTACGTTAGTGTGCAAAAGCTGAAACAGAAAGTTCCTGAACCTCTTATAATCCCTCTTCAAAAGCATAAGAGGTACATGGTCATTCTGGAGTAGAAAGGAAGACTGAACTAGAACACATAGAATTAGAGTGTTCATCTTTTTGGCCTGGCAATGCCAGGTGCCCCTGGTAGTTACAAATTAAAGAAGTGATCAACCGAAGCTGTTTTAGAGCTACATCTGAAGCAAAACCAAAGTTAAAGATAAAATACGGTCCATCATGGATGAGGGGCTAACCTATATCCAAGAAGAAGATATCTGTGAAGTACTTAAAATATTCCGATCAGTTTTTACAGAAGAAAGTAATTTTGAGAGAGATGATAAGGAACATGCATGCCCACACATATTACCAGATAAATGAATATCAGTGCAAGAGGCACAGGAAGAGTTGAGTAAAGTAGACAAAGGAAAAGCATATGATCCTAACAAAATTATAGGTTGGGTGCTACATGAGTGTGCAGAAGAGTTAAGCAGACCAATATATTTAATATTCAAGGAATCCTTAAGTCAAGGTAAACTATCTGCTATTTGGAAGAAAGCAAACATTGTTCCCCTAGTCAAGAAAGGAGATAGACAAAATTCACTCAACTACTGACCAGTGTTGTAAGTAAGATACTAGAAAAGCTGATAAGAAAATCTGGGCAAACCATCTGGAAAAATAAAATATGATAACAGGAAGACAGTTCAGTTTTAGAAAGGGAAAATCATGTATTACTAATGTATTCAGCTACCATGACAGAGTTGTAGCAACACTACAGAAAAGAGAAGGATGAGTGGACAGTATCTATTTAGATTTCAAGAAAGCATTTGAGAGTACCACACGAGACTTTTATGGAAACCATGCCATCTAGGAGGAAACCAAGGTAATCTGTACTGTTGGCTGCAAGACCTTTTCAGTACAAGGAAAATGGGAACAGAATTAGGAGGAAATTACTCATCATGGAGAGAAGTAGCTAGTGCAGTTTCACAGGGCTCAGTGCTGGCACCAATAATGTTTTTAGTACATATAAATGTCAATATCAAAGGCACTGGAAATGGAAGCTATCTAAATATTTTTCCTGATGATGCAAAAATACAAATGAGAATTACAAACACAGACTTTTCCAGAGCTACAAGAAGAATTAAATAAGCTTCATGAATGGAGCAATAGCTGGCAAATGGAATTCTATCTATCTATCTATCTATTGCCAGACACCATAATCCCATAAAGGGTGGCCATTTGACACTGAGTTATGGTCCTTTCACCGCAAGAAGTCCGTTCAGGGTGGGGCCCACCTGGTGAATCACCTCTAGCGATGCTGCCAAATCAACCGTAGTACATGCCTATCTCTCTCTTATTTCCCATCTATGTGCTATTTGAAATTGTTTTTAATATTCTGTATATAATAAAGGACGCTATATAGTACATTGAGTATCAATTCTTAGAATTATAACAATGATTTGAATGAATTCTATGACACGCGGCAGCGCTTTTTTCCCATGTTGCCACGCCGAGGTCGGCGAGGGACCCAGGGTCAGAGAGAGGATTAGGCCTACAGGGGAAACCTCTTAAAAATAAAACGTGCCTAGACTTTTACCTCATAGGTGGTGTGGAAAAAGAGTTGAAAATAAATAATAAATATATATATATATATATATTTTTCATTCATTCATTGCCAGACGCCATGTATCCCAAACGGGGTGGCCAATGGCTTAGAGTTAATTGTTTTACAGGGAGGGGCACTAATCCTCCACCAACCCACTTGACACGTAGGGATGCCAACAGCATCTGGTGTTCCCAGGCGGTCACCCATCCAAGTACTAACCAGACCCAACGTTGCTTAACTTCATATATATATATATATATATATATATATATAGAGAGAGAGAGAGAGAGAGAGAGAGGGGGGGGGGGAGAAACATGTGGGATGGGGGTAGGTAGTGATAATCCGATAATTGGTGGTCAAATTGGCAATGTCGCACTCGGGGAAAGTCCAACTTCTGCCACACCCTGAATGGACTTCTTGCTGCGAAAGGACCATAGTTGTTTTACAGGGAGGGGCACCAACCCTCCACCAACCCACTTGTTGACGCGTAGGGAGCACGTATGGTTTGGTTATTTGGTTACCACCTAGCGTTGTAAATGGTTTCTTGGCTTACAGGAAACCATTTGGCTTGTCACTCAATGTAAAGCCACCTGTAAAGGAGAGAAAAGGAATATGAAGTGACAGGAAAGATAGCAGAAATAGGAAGAGAGGAGGGCAGGCACAGAAAAAGAATGATAAAAGCTAAGGAAGTAGGCAGCACTACATCAAATGAGTGGATGATGGTTGCCACCACCTACCACAAAATGGAATTCAATGTGGACAAATGCCAAGTAATTAAGTTTGGTAAAAATGGAAAAAGACCAGACTGGGATTATAAGCTAGGAAGTTCAACCCTACATTTACCACGAAAGAAGAAGGACATCGGAGTGATTATCAATAACAGACTACCTCCGGCTGACCACATCTATGAGAAGATACGAAACATGTATACACTGCTTGCTAATGTGAGAAGAACATTCACATTTATAATTGAGGACATGCTGAGAAAGATAATAACATCATTCATCAGACCAACCCTGAAGTATGCATCAGTAGTCTGGAATCCATCATCATCATCTGGACTTCCTTTCCCACCCTAGGGTAAGGTGAGGAGTAGCAATGTCCACATAGCCCAAGTCTGCCCAATCCAATGGACCACGCTTCCATTCACTCATCATTCAAGCCCCTGGAATCCTGGCTCTATCTAATATGCCAAAAACGTTCACCACATTCTGTAGCTTCACATAAATGTATCCGACAGAGTCAATCCGGACACTTCATGTTAAAAAGGGGTGCCAAATCCCTGATCATGAACTTCTCACAATATTCATCCAGTCAGCTCATCTCTTGTCAGTCCCCTAGCCTCACTGACTTCTATACCTCTCTTCCTCACACACTCATCCACCATACCCCACCACATTCTCTCTCTCTCTCTCTCTCTCTCTCTTTTTTTTTTTTTTTTTTTTTTTATGTGAGGGAGAAGGAACCAAAGGCAATGAGCCCACAAAACTGTTCCTTCCAAGAGAGAAACAAAATACAAGAGAGAGCCAAATTCAAGATCCATTCATTTCGAGATGCCTGGACACACTGTGTTTGAAAGACTGGAGATCATAGGAAGCAGGAAATACAGACAAAGGGAGACAGTTCCAGAGCTGACCTATTGCATAAATGAAGGACTGGGAGTAACAGTTAACTCTTGCATTAGAGAGTTGGACAGAAAAGGGGTGAGAGTCTGCTGCTAGACGGGTGCTACACGCCCGTCGTAGAAATGGAGGAATGCATGCAGACAGTTCAGAGGAACAGTGACCACTGAAGTAGCAATAGAAAAGAGATAAAGATGCAACATTGCAGCAAAGAGACAGAGGTTGAAGGGAGTCAGTAAGATGGGGAGTTAATGGGACGAAAAGCCTCTGACTCCACCCTACTGAGAAGAGCTGTATGTGGGGAGCCTCCCCACACATGAGAGTTGTACTCCACACAGGGGTGGATAAAACCCCTGTATAGAGTCAACAATTGTGCAGGGGTAAAGAAGGAACGGAGTCGGCTTAGCACACCCAATCGCTTGGAAGCAGATTTTACAAGAGATGTAATATGATCTTTCCAAGACAAGTCCCGAGCAAATGAAACCCCAAGCATGTTCAACGATGATGCAGGATTAAGTTGAGTATTATTAAACATAAGTGGGTATACCTGTGGAAGATTTTGACGGGTTGATAGGTGTAAAAACTGAGTCTTTGATGCATTAAAAACAACCAGATTATTTTTACCCCAGTCAGAGATATGAGCCAAGTCAGACATTAGGTGTGCCATAGCCTCATCCCTTGCCTGTTGAAGAAACTGCTGAGATGGACATTGTGGGAATCGAATGGAAAGGTGAAGGGTGGAGTCATCAGTGTATGAGTGGATAAGGTTAGATGTACAGCTTAGAAGGTCATTGATGAATAAAAGGAAGAGAGTTGGTGATAGGACAGAGCCCTGAGGAACACCACTGTTAACAGATCTAGGAGAAGAACGATAGCAGTCTACAACAGCAGCTACAGAACGACCAGAAAGGAAGCTAGAGATGAAGGCACAGATAGAAGGATAGAAACCGTAAGAGGGCAGTTTGGAAATTAAAGATTTATGCCAGACTTGATCGAAAGCCTTTGAGATGTCAAGTGCAATGGCAAAGCTTTCGCCAAAGTCCCGAAAGGAGGATGACCAGGAGTCTGAAAGGTAGGTGAGAAGATCGCCTGTGGAGCGTCCCTGACGGAACCCATACTGATGATCAGAAAGAAGGTTGTGATAGGAAAGATGCTTTAAAATTTTTCTATTAAGAACAGACTCAAAAACTTTTGAGATACAGGATGTTAATGCAATTGGATGATAGTTAGAGGGTTGGGAATGGTCACCCTTCTTTGGGACTGGCTGAATGAGAGCAAACTTCCAGCAAGAAGGAAAGGTACAAGTTGACAGACAAAGGCGAAAGAGTTTGCCTAGGCAGGGTGTAAGCACAGAAGCACAGTTCTTGAGAACAACAGGAGGGACTCCATCAGGCCCATATGCCTTATTAGTACTGAGGCCAGCAATAGCAGAAAATATATCAGCTGAAGAAATTTTAATGTTAGCCATGAGGAAGTCAGAGGGGGGAAGTGATGGAGGAACAGCACCGGAATCGTCTAAGGTGGAATTGGAGGAGAAGGTCTGAGCGAAGAGATCTGCTTTATCAGTAGAAGAAATAGCTACAGAGCCATCAGAGTAGAAAAGACGAGGGAAGGATGATGAGGTAAAGTTGTTAGAAAGGTTTTTGGCAAGGTGCCAAAAGGAGCAGGAAGAGTTCGAGTTAGAGAGTTGAGAGCATTTTGTACGGATGAAATTATGTTTAGCAGAGCGAAGAACAGACTTAGCACGATTCCCGGCAGAAATGTAGAAAAGATGTGATTAAGGGGTGGGTTGGCTCTGGTACCTTTTATAGGCCCTCTCCTTGTTGCGGACAGCATTAGAACAAGCGTGATTAAACCAAGGCTTTCGTGCATTAGTCAAAGGATATGAGAAAGGAATATATGCTTCCATGCCCGAGAGAATAACCTCCGTAACGCGCAAGGCACACCCAGATGGTCTTGGCCTACCTAGCCTCCTCTCTCCTTCAAATTCGCTCAGATATACCTTTTTCATCACTCTCTTGTTGTCCATTCTCTACACATGACCATACCATCTCAGTACACTCTCTTCGATTCTGGTGTCCACCGACTTCCTCACTCCACATCATTCACGAATCACATTATTCTGTATCCTATCCACCTTCTGCACTCCACAAACATTCCTTAACAGTCCCATTTCCACTGCTCTCATTCCTGACATTTCATATTCATGCCACACAACAGTCTCGCATCCATATGTTAAAGCTGAAACTAACACTTCCTCATGCAAGCCTCGTGCAGCTGCAACTCAAGCCTCTGTTTCCTATCAAGGCCTTCACTGCACCAGCTACTTTCCTTCCTTGTGTCACCCTACTTTCCATTTCTTTCGAACATTTTCCTCTCTTTTCTATCACTGTACTCAGGTATTTGAACTCTCCCACCTATTCCAGTCTCCCTCCATTCACTGAAACATCACACAGGGAGTTGCTTTCTCCCTCATTAACCATCACTTTGCTCTTTTCTATGCTAACTCTCAAGGCATGATGCTCACAGACATCAGCAAAACTCTGCACTAGTCTACAAGTTCTTGTCTGGTATTTGTAGGTGGTACTGCAGCATCAGTATACACCAAATCTGAGATAGTCCATCCATCACCATTCATTACCAAAGCCATCCCTCTCTCCATTACTCATGTTTTTACTTCTCATCACCCCATCCATATATAAATATTGTAAAAACAGACTTAGCATGATTCCGGGCAGAAATGTATAAAAGATGTGATTAAGGGGTGGGTTGGCTCCGGTACCTTTTATTGGCCCTCTCCTTGTTGCGGACAGCATTAGAACAAGCGTGATTAAACCAGGCCTTTCATGCATTAGTCAAAGGATATGAGAAAGGAATGTATGCTTCCATGCCTGTGAGAATAACCTCCGTAACGCGCAAGGCACACCCAGATGGTCTTGGCCTACCTAGCCTCCTCCCTCCTTCAAATTCGCTCAGATATACCTTTTTCATCACTCTCTTGTTGTCCATTCTCTACACATGACCATACCATCTCAGTATACTCTCTTCGATTCTGGTGTCCACCGACTTCCTCACTCCACATTATTCACGAATCACATTATTCTCTATCCTATCCACCCTCTGCACTCCACAAACATTCCATAACAGTCCCATTTCCACTGCTCTCATTCCTGATTTTTCATATTCATGCCACACAACAGTCTCACATCCATATGTTAAAGCTGACACTAACACTCCCTCATGCAAGCCTCGTGCAGCTGCAACACTCAAGCCTCTGTTTCCTATCAAGGCCTTCACTGCACCAGCTACTTTCCTTCCTTGTGTCACCCTATTTTCCACTTCTTTCGCACATTTTCCTCTCTTTTCTATCACTGTACCCAGGTATTTGAACTCTCTCACCTTTTCCAGTCTCCCTCCATTCACTGAAACATCACACTGGGAGTCGCTTTCTCCCTCATTAACCATCACTTTGCTCTTTTCTATGCTTACTCTCAAGGCATGATGCTCACAGACATCAGCAAAACTCTGCACTAGTCTACAAGTTCTTGTCTGGTATTTGCAGGTAGTACTGCAGCATCAGTATACACCAAATCTGAGATAGTCCATCCATCACCATTCATTACCAAAGCCATCCCTCTCTCCATTACTCATGTTTTTACTTCTCATCACCCCATCCATATATATATATTGTAATAACAGACTTAGCACGATTCCGGGCAGAAATGTATAAAAGATGTGATTCAGGGGTGGGTTGGCTCTGGTACCTTTTATAGGCCCTCTCCTTGTTGCGGACAGCATTAGAACAAGCGTCATTAAACCAAGGCTTTCGTGCATTAGTCAAAGGATATGAGAAAGGAATGTATGCTTCCATGCCCGAGAGAATAACCTCCGTAACGCGCAAGGCACACCCAGATGGCCTTAGCCTACCTAGCCTCCTCCCTCCTTCAAATTCGCTCAGATATACCTTTTTCACCACTCTCTTTTTGTCCTTTCTCTACACATGACCATACCAGCTCAGTACACTCTCTTCGATTCTGGTGTCCACCGACTTCCTCACTCCACATTATTCACGAATCACATTATTCTGTATCCTATCCACCCTCTGCACTCCACAAACATTCCTTAACAGTCCCATTTCCACTGCTCTCATTCCTGACTTTTCATATTCATGCCACACAACAGTCTCATATCCATATGTTAAAGCTGACACTAACACTCCCTCATGCAAGCCTCGTGCAGCTGCAACACACAAGCCTCTGTTTCCTATCAAGGCCTTCACTGCACCAGCTACTTTCCTTCCTTGTGTCACCCTACTTTCCACTTCTTTTGCACATTTTCCTCTCTTTTCTATCACCGTACCCAAGTATTTGAACTCTCTCACCTATTCCAGTCTCCCTCTATTCACTGAAACATCACACTGGGAGTCACTTTCGCTCTCATTAACCATCACTTTGCTCTTTTCTATGCTTACTTTCAAGGCATGATGCTCACAGACATCAGCAAAACTCTGCACTAGTCTACAAGTTCTTGTCTGGTATTTGCAAATAGTACTGCAGCATCAGTATACACCAAATCTGAGATAGTCCATCCATCACCATTCATTACCAAAGCCATCCCTCTCTCCATTACTCATGTTTTTACTTCTCATCACCCCATCCATATATATATATTGTAAAAACAGACTTAGCAATGATTCCGGGCAGAAATGTATAAAAGATGTGATTCAGGGGTGGGTTGGCTCCGGTAACTTTTATAGGCCCTCTCCTTGTTGCGGACAGCATTAGAACAAGCATGATTAAACCAAGGCTTTCATGCATTAGTCAAAGGATATGAGAAAGGAATGTATGCTTCCATGCCTGAGAGAATAACCTCCGTAATGCGCAAGGCACACCCAGATGGCCTCGGCCTACCTAGCCTCCCCCCTCCTTCAAATTCGCTCAGATATACCTTTTTCATCACTCTCTTGTTGTCCATTCTCTACACATGACCATACCATCTCAGTACACTCTCTTCGATTCTGGTGTCCACCGACTTCCTCACTCCACATTATTCACGAATCACATTATTCTGTATCCTATCCACCTTCTGCACTCCACAAACATTCCTTAACAGTCCCATTTCCACTGCTCTCATTCCTGACTTTTCATATTCATGCCACACAACAGTCTCACATCCATATGTAAAATCTGACACTAACACTCCCTCATGCAAGCCTCGTGCAGCTGCAACACTCATGCCTCTGTTTCCTATCACGGCCTTCACTGCACCGGCTACTTTCCTTCCTTGTGTCACCCTACTTTCCACTTCTTTCGCACATTTTCCTCTCTTTTCTATCACTGTACCCAGGTATTTGAACTCTCTCACCTATTCCAGTCTCCCTCCATTCACTGAAACATCACACTGGGAGTCGCTTTCTCTCTCATTAACCATCACTTTGCTCTTTTCTATGCTTACTCTCAAGGCATGATGCTCACAGACATCAGCAAAACTCTGCACTAGTCTACAAGTTCTTGTCTGGTATTTGAAGGTAGTACTGCAGCATCAGTATACACCAAATCTGAGATAGTCCATCCATCACCATTCATTACCAAAGCCATCCCTCTCTCCATTACTCATGTTTTTACTTCTCATCACCCCATTCATATATATATATTGTAAAACCATGGGAGACATCACACAACCTTGTCACACGCCCCCACCGATCGTGAACCATTCATTCAGATGCCCATTTACCCTGACACATGCTTCACTACCATCATAAAAACTCTTGACAGCCCCTAACAGCTTACTATCTACACCGTACATGCGCAAAACTTTCCACGATCCTTCTCTGTCTACTTTGTCGTATGGAATCCACATCTCAGAAAACACATACCGGTAGATAAGATTGAAAAAGTACAAATGGCAGCTACAAGATAGGTACCAAGGATAAGGGATCTAAGCAAAGAAGAAAGACTAAAGAAACTGAACCTATCAACATTACAAGAGAGAAAGAATAGACATGATTATACTATATAAATGTATCACAAGGAAAGTGAAAATAGACATACAAGTAAATGAGTATATAACCTATGAGGAAGCACCAGCAGGAGGACACTGCAATAAACTGCCTAAAAAGAGAGGTGATAATGATGTAAGAAAATTCAGTTTCCCAAATAGGGAACTGATCAGTGGAAGGCACTACCAAATGAAATAGTGTGTTCCAAAACTATTCATAAATTTAAGGATATGTATGATAAAAATGGTTTGATACACAGGACAGTATGAGCTTGACTCATTCCTCTAATGATACAATAAGGTAAGAACACACACACAAAAATGTTTGGATAAGGAGAGATGCAAATGAGGAAGAAAGAGTTAAAATAAAGGAGTTACTAAGGGAAGCAAAGGTAAAAAATGAACAGAGAACGGAGGAAAAGAAGACAGTGTTTTATTGGAGAGTCACGGATCAGAAATTAAGGAAGTGGTGCCGACGGAGAGAAGGAGAAAAGACGGTATAAAAAAATTCAAAAATAATCTGAAGGTGGCACATACTAATGTTGATGGTTTAATATTGGCAAGGTTAGAAATCAATGATTTTTTGAGGGTACATGAACCTAATGTTATATGCTTTGTAGAGACCAATTTAAGAGAAGATACTGATGATCATATGGGAGATGGTAAATACAAACTGTGGAGAAGACACAGAAAAGAAAAAATGGGAGGAGGAGTGATGGTAGCACTGAAGAACAACATAAATGTAGATACCGTGGAAATGGGAGAAGGCAGGGGCAAAGTGATAAACATGAAATTAGAAACTGGAGAAAATATCAAGAAAGATATGGCGGTAGTGTATGTTCCCTCTAAGACAAGAGCCTGGAGTGATGATGAATACCAGGAAATGTTGTTAGACATGGCTAGTTATTAACACAAAATGACTGAGAAAAGCGACAATATAATTTTAATGGGTGACTTCAATTGTAAAGAGGTGAACTGGGAGGAATGGGACTCAGAAGGCAGTGAAGATTCGTGGGGCGCTATATTATTAAATATAGCGATGAACAATGTGATGAAGCAATGGGTCAAAGAAGAGACATGGTTCTGAGGTGAGGACACACCAGCAAGACTAAATTTACTGTTTACCAAAGAACCTGATGTAATAGAATCCTTGAAATATCTGTGTCCTATTGGAAAAAGTGATCATGTAGTTACTGAGTTCCAGATGACAACAGGGAACGTGGAGCCAAGAGACAAGCTTTATAGGCAGGGAAGACACAACTTTGGGAAAGCAAACTATACAGGATTGAGAAAATTTTAAAAAAATGCAGATTGGAGAAAATTCAGAGAAACAAAAGAGATACTGAAGAAGTGGGATATTTTTCTAGGCCTCTTTAACCCCTAAACCGTGGGGTTGTATTTGCTTGATTTGCGTGTCTCGGGGGCATATTCGCACTCCAACAGACTCTCTAAAAATATTTGCCAAAAATCAGTTATTAGTCCTAGAATATTAAAATCAATATGCATATGGCACATACCTTCAGCTTTCTCCTGGGATGTTTGTTGAGCCTTCATCGAGTACCGTAGGACTTGTGGAGACCTCTGAAGTTGGGTAACGAAGTCTCCACTTTACACTTCCCGACAACCCGTAATATGATTACCACAGCCTGATATTATCACTAGAAACACTATTCTATGATTCTCAAATAGTTTGGAATCTATACTCCAAAAAAAAAAAAAAAACACTGTGAAAGCAATGAAAACTACGAGCGCGTATGACCTTCCCACTTGCGATCGTTCGCCGCTGGTGTTCTGTCATTTATTATTTATAAAAACACTCACACTTTATATTTCTATTACTATATAACACTTATATATATCTACAGTCTTTATCCATAAGTTTCCTTCAGTAATAGTAGTTTATTGTCACTGTAGGCATTCAATTTCTCTTTCAGTAAAACACGTAGCATTCACTTTCTCGTCCTGTATACTAGCGTTGAGAGTGAATCTGTCACTTTCACTTTCACTTTCATAACTCATTGTATTCATCCATGCTAGAGTGAAACTTTCACTTTCATTACTCCTAGTATATATACTCATATTCTTATATTACTACTCATTTACATTTCTATTTACAGTCTCTATTTTATTTACATTATTTACATTTCTATTTTATTTACACTGTGTTATGCACTGTCACTTGCAGTAACTTATAAAACTATTTTCCACTGTTCACTTACATTTACATTCAATGCTTTCACTTGCTGTTTACACATTATTTACACATTATTTACATTTCCACTTGCACTGTTTTACTCACCAGAATGATCGTAGTCACTGTATATCATTTTCATTGACATTTTAGCCAGTTCACATTCCACAGCAGTCAATTAGCCCTTTACTCCTTTCCACACGAGGTTTAGTGGGGGGTAGAGGTCCCATGGCCCTTTGCATGGGGCTAAAAAGCGGCAGAATTGGACAGGCGTGAATCCAATGTGCTTTCACCTTGAAAGACGACAGTAAACTGAATACAGTGTGGTGGCCTGCCTAGGGGGAGAGCAATGCTGCCAATGTCAGCTTGGTGACAGCTGCTAATATATACGCAATGAAATGATTGGCAGGAAATCTAGACAATACATAATAAATAAGGTAGTTCCAGGTGAATGTAAATATCACTTAGGCTTCTCCCTTCCTTTCTTATATATATTTTTATTACAAGAATAGATTATACGGTATATTTCAAGGGGAAATAAACAGCGAAAATTAGCAAACGAGTGCACGTGAGGTGTTGTCAGGTGATAATTAGCCAATTCCAGGTGTATGGCACTATCACTTACCTTATTTCTTTTTTGTATATATTATTTAGTATAAGAATAGGGCATAGGGCTTATTTCAATGGATGAAATCAGGGAAAATTCCAGGGAAGATTTACTTAGTGTAGCACGGCCGGGCAGGCAAGAGGAGAGGGTAATGGAGGGGAGGTAGGGAGGGGAGTCAAGAACGGGGAAAAATGGCTAAATTGTCAACAATGGATGGGAGTACAGATAAGATTAGGAGTGCTGACTAGTATTGGACATTGGCAGTACTGATAGATGATACAAGCCACCACTTGAAAGCCCGGGTGAATTCAAAATAACACAGAATTACAAAAGTGACGCCCCGCGGTATGATCCCTTGATTCCGTGCGTCACGAAAGAGACAAGGGTTAATTCTGGAGTGAAAAAATTTGTGCCAAGAGTAAGGAGGAAAGAAAACAGGAAAAAGGAGTGGTTTAATAGAAGGGTATGATAGCAAAAAAAGAGAGAGATACGGCATGGAACGATTGGAGAAAGAGAGGTAACAACAGAACAAAGGAAGAATACAAATGAACTAGAAAGAAATACACAAGAATATGCAGAGAGGAAGAAACGAATTCTGAAAATGGTATAATTAACAAATGTAACGATGAACCCAAACTGTTTTATAGATCTGTCAATGGCAAACTGAAACAAAGGGAAAGAATTACCAAACTGAAAGTAGAAGGAGAGGTCTATAAAGATGCGGCAATGCAAGCAGAAATAATGAACAAATGTTTCCAGTCAGTTTTCACTAATGAAATGAGTTTGTGGAAGGGAAGGGAGTGAATAGAAATGTAGTAATAAAAGATATAAAAGTGGAAGTACAGGAAGTGTATAAATTATTGGAAACTCAAGATGTAGGAAAAGCCCTAGGACCAGATGAAATCTCTAATTGGGTACTGAAGGAATGCCGAGAACAACTGGCTGATAAGATTCACAGTTTAACTGTGTGTTCTCTGAAAGAGGGGAAAGTGCCTCAAGAATGGAAGAGGGCAAATGCAGTACCAATTTATAAGGGAGGAAACAGGGACGAACCCCTGAATTATAGACCAGTGTTCCTAACCAGCATGGTCGCAAAATTGTGCGAGAGAATTCTGAAAGATAGAGTATAACGGGACCCACTTGTTCTTGGCTGTCAAGTGTAGGGCGTGAAAGGAGGTATACAGGGCAAAATCTCAGATGCACAGACTTACTGGATAGCCTTACTAATGTCTAAAATAAGAATGTGGTTTTTAAGATGGCAAAACAGATGAAGACAGAACACTACAGGATATCATAGGTCTGCAGTATGTAATGATGATAGAAAGGTGCAGTGGACAGTGAATACTAAAGTTGCCTGAAGAAAGCATTATAACTGGCTGCTGATTAAGGAGTTAAACTGGAACAGGGAAGGTTTGGAGTCAGGGGATCCAGTGTTTGGCCTATGGCTTTTGATTGACACTGCTACTGTGAGCAGGGCAGTAGGCAGGATATAGTCAGGGAAGGCAGTGGGTGCATCTAGGTCAATTGCTGAAATGTTCAAGGCTTCAGGAGATATAGAAGTTGGTTTAATTACCGATCTGATACATTCTACCATATATAAATGTGCTTTTCCAGATGATTAGCTAAAAGGTATAACTGTAAATGTTTATTAGGGGAAGGGTGATGCCCTGGAAAGAGAAAAGAGGCATAAAACTTTTGGACCAGATAATGGGAGGTATGATATGGGAAAGAGTCAATACTGATGAGATGCAGTTTGGGTTTATGCAAGGCAAAGGGACCACCGATGCAACATACATTGTCTAACAGCTTTTGGAAAATTATGCAGGGAAGGAGCTGTACTTTGTTTTTGTTGATTTGGAGAAGGCCATTGACAGAATTCCTATGGGAGGTGATGAAGTGAGCAATGAGAAAGCATGGGATCCAGAAATGGATTGTTAAAATGGTTATGGCAATGTATGGTGTGAATGGAGATCTGAGTGATGAGTATTCTGTGAATGATGGTGTGCATCAGGGGTCAATACTGAGTCACTTAAAGTTTCTTGTGATGCTTGAAGCTCTCAAGTAACCTTAGATTTACATGGTAGATGTTGATTGGTGATGATTTGGTACTGACTGCAGAGAATGAGAGGGAGGCGAAGGGTACAAAGGTTTGAGACTAAACAAAGACAAAACAAAAAAGATGATATCTGGGGTTGGTGGTGGTACTGTCAAAGTAAAAGGAGTGTAACCATTGGCACAAGGATGTAGAAAGTAACTCCATTCTGTGCAGTGTCTGTGATAAGTGGGCATGTAAGAGAAGTAGTGGTATTGGAGGTAGGCTGCAAAATAATGATAATTTCATGTGTGGTGTGTCAGGCATGAAATGAGTGTTCTTGCTGGAGTCTCATGAGTGTGAAGGAATTCTGCTAATGTATTTGGGGGATATGTCAGATGATGGAGCTAGCTTTGTGCCTAGGGTAATGGGTGGTTGGAGGAAGTTCTGGGAGCTGTTGCCTTTCCTGACACTGAGACGTCTATGCTAACGGGTCATTGTATGCATTATGTGTTAGGAGTGTAATGCTGTAATGTAGTGTGGCTCGGGCTGTAAAGGAAAAGGATGTTCATAGGCTCAAATGTACAGAAAGGATAACGATGAGATGGGTACATTATACATCTTTGAATGCGAGGCTTGGGGAGAGGGGGTTAGGAATGCAACTGAAAATCTGATTGGGATGAAGAGACTTGAATACATCAGTGCTGTCACAAGGAGGAGAAGACTGAGATGGTTCAGGTATGATGAAAGGGTGGAAGATTTTTTTTTTTTTTTTTTTTTTTTTTTTTTTTAACACAGAACAGAGGAAGGAAAAACAAATGAATAAAAAAATAATAATCTATACATCAGACTACTGGTGTCCTCCATTCATAAAATATCTGTAACAGTTGGACCTGAATAGCTGTAGACTGAAGTTTGGAGGGAAACATCTCTGGGGCAGTGAGTTCCAATGAGATGCAGTTTGCGGAATGAAAGAATTCCAATAGGCAGAAGTCCTGCAATATGGCTGAGTGACATTCCAGTCATGTGCCCTACCGGATGCCCACGTAGCATGAGGGAAGGCATGGAGAGGTGGCACAATGGACACAACTAGGTGTGGAAGGTATGAACATCGAGGGTAGGGCTGCAGGAGGCAAACCAAAAGAGACACGAGACATGGTCATAATGTGTGACGGGGATAAGGAGTTGAACAGGGAGACCACCAGAGAGCAGCATAGAAAGCCACCATTACATGACTGAGGCCAACACATGTGTGCATGTTGGAGCCTTTATAAATGAAAAAATGAAATGCAATGATATTAATTTTTTATATTTCTTTAAAATCTAACAGCATACACTTCTGGTAAGAAAAGCAAATTACTGGCTGCATTCCACTTCTTCAAAAATGATGCTTCTAATACTGCTCAGAAATACCACTCCAAGAACAGCATTTCTTTCAGGGTACTCTAATAATATTTTTTCAAAGATACAGTCAAAGCATGAAAAAAATACATGGAACAAAGATGCAGATTCAGAATCCTTCCTAACTGTGTCACTGAGGCCTGTGTCATCTCAACCTCAATTTTCAATACCTTTCCACAACCTTCTGTAACAATCTTATCATAAGCTGTAATTTGATAACAGCCTGACAACACTTCCAAACATATCACACCGCAAATCATTTCAAACACTAAAGGCACTACAACAATGACTTATACAGAAACTACTACCTACCATATTTTACAAACAAAATCAACTTTCACTTGCTTCATTCCTGACTTATGGTAATATCAAATGTCCCTACAAGTACACTGTGCATGAAAAACTATCTATCTATCTATCTGTTGGTGAAAAAAAATCATGTATTTTTTTTATACACCAAATTTTTGGAAAAATGTCATCCCTATAATGTCAGACTGTTTTAAGAATAAATACACACCTAAAAAAAATTACCATTAACATTCAAATAAAAAACTAAACCTCACTATGGTACTGTAATAAGCACAGAGGGGATTAAAAATTTAAAATCATGATAAAAAAATCCATAAGATGCTTGTATATTCAGATTTGCAACTCAAAGCCAATATACATACCACCACAATCTCTAAGCCTCCCCATAATATACAGTACAATCAGGAACAAAAGTTCGCCTACCATTTCACCTCTCCCACTTCTCACTTTCCACTGATGTTTAATATTCCTAAGCTGAGAGAGAACAAGTGTGATTTTTTGGCCACAGATGATTCTCAGTAATGTGATACATCACGGAGGACTGTCACAGACATACCCCAAACACGGTACAAATCAGATGCAGTGGAACAGATGAAATTCTGTCCCTGACTATATATATCCACTCACATGTGAAAAGGACCAGGAAGGCCCTGAAGGCATATTCCCCAATGCGACGTGCTCTGCCAGAATGAAAGCGTGGGCTGAGGTGTGGCCACATAATTTCTGCCGGCACGTATAGCATCAGAGAGTAGGTTAGGTAGATTGCAACAGCCATTAGCAC
Organism: Coenobita brevimanus; assembly: GCF_032717465.1. Classification (NCBI taxonomy): domain Eukaryota; kingdom Metazoa; phylum Arthropoda; class Malacostraca; order Decapoda; family Coenobitidae; genus Coenobita; species Coenobita brevimanus. The sequence continues at coordinate 34,716,948 of NC_137056.1, read as the reverse complement.
CTTCACCAGCTGAGCCAAGCTGAAGGAGGCAAGAGCAAATTTAGCCTACCATAACAAAGGCAATAGTGAAGATAGCACAGATATCATCACCATGATCCTAACACCTCTCAGGTATACATCATCATTATATCATCAACCTATTCCTTTTTCCCCCACCAAATAATGGGATTGGCAAGATACAGAAACAGGAAAGTAGAGGCACACAATAAAAGCATGAGGACTGTCAAATATGCACTTATTTAAATGGGCCAAACATCAACTATGAAAATCACTAAATCCAAAGAAATTCTCAGTTCCAGTTCATTCATTTGATCATGTCACTTTCACAACACCTATGGGGATACAAACAACCCTGTCTACAGTAATGTCAAGATGAAAAAGGGGGTACAATCTAAGTCATGTGCATCTCCACAGTACCTCATTTGTCCAGTTCTATTTTTTGTAAATTCTTTTGTTTTCTTAATATTATATAAATACCACACTTTCTCATTCATTCATTCACTATACAGTATTCAACCCCTTTCATGGCACTTCACACCCTCAAATTCATTTACATATATAATTCTCAGCATCCTAGTCATATCCATTCACTATAGGTAATCAAAGCTAACTACTGTACTTGCCACTCTTATACCATCTGCTCAATAGTGTTCATAATTCACAGATCTCTAAACTTCTTATCCTATCCAACTTACACAATCCCTATACAATCTTTCACAGTCCCACTTCTACTAATCTTCCTCTTGACTTTTCATTTTAAAATGTTCTAAATTTGTAATAGACATTAATGAAGGTAATAAGACACATTCAGGTAATCCTCTTTCCACTTCATTATTCTATTTCCTGTTCTATTGTATATCAAGACCTTCATGGCATCTTCCACTTTTCTTTCTTAATTCATTCTACTCCTTTTCACACTTCTCTTGCACTTCTGCACCAAAATCTTTCACCAATTCAAGTCTTTCTTCGTTCACCAACATGTCTCAGTGTGACTCACTTTCCCTCTCAATAATCATCAATTTTTTTTCATTTACAGAACCAGTCTGTAAATATTTCTTTCACTATAATAAGCAGCACAGCATCACGTGCATACATCAGATCAGAAATATTATATCCCTCGTCATTCATCATCAGCTTGAGACCTGTTACCATAACAAGTGAAATGCTAACTATGGAAGCTCTTATGTCTATGTATTATACAATTGTGTATCCACACCTTTCATATGCTGTTACACCATGGGGCAATACCTATGATATCCATCCATCCATCATCCAATTCTACATTGCCCCATGAGAAGCGTAGGAGCCCGATGACGCATATATAAATCAACTTTAAAAAAAAAACATAAAAGTGTCATAAGAACTATAAATTTTAAAGGATATGATCACAAAAACCCAACCTTTCAAAATTCTAAAATATTAAAACTTAAAGATATTCATGTTTACTATACTTCATCCATCCATCCACCATCCAATCCTATGTTGCCCCATGAGGAGTGAAGGAGCCCCAGGCTAGGCAAGTTGGTCCTGACATTTAAGATGGAAGTGACCAGCCTCACTCATCCCGGAGTGGCATTACGTGAGCAATAAACCCCAACCATCCCTTGGATATAAACCTCAGTTTGACTGGAGTGCCTTAATTACTCACTAAACCATCAGGTGCCATAATTTGGTTGTACGGCTACCACCCACCGTAGTAAATGGTTTCCTGGTGTACAAGAAACCATTTGGCTTGTCACTCAGTGTAGAGTTGCCCATAGGCAGAAAGAAGAGGAAAGAATGAAGGAGAGAAAGACAGAAGAGGAAGAAAGAAAGAGTGGAAAGGGTAGACACCCAAAGCAGCACTACACTGAGTGAGTGAATGGTTCTTTACAAATGTTTGTCACTTCATAACCTTAATCCTTTTTTTTTTTTTTTTGGATATTTCAATGCTATAAATCACAATTATTTAGCCCATGGTCATAATATGAAACTAGCACTATCTCTGGTAACTAAATAACAAAGTCAGTGACACATTATTTATTCTGAAGCAAAAATCTAGAACACTCTGCCAGATACTCTTAAGAATATTGACAGTCTGACAACCTTAAAAAAAAATAAAAAATGAAATAAAATAAAAAAAAAAATAAAAAATACATCTACTTTCAAGAGCATGTACTAGTAACTACGTATTTTTTTTTTTTTTTTTTTTTTTTTTTTTAAGCTAAATCACTGTAATTCTTTAGATCTTTATTAAAGCTCATGCTTAACAGATTAGGCCACAAAAATATTTTTGTTTTGTCTTTATTCCATATTTAAACCTAAACCTAAACTTTAAACAACTCTAATTTCATCTTTTATTATTGCAAAGGGTTGGTTGTTCACAATTCTGTTCATATCAACTAAGGGATTAAGTGTTTGATCCCACCCAAGGGCAACTGACACAAGAGCAATTAGCTGCATAATATTAAACTCCAACAAGAGTCTCTTAATAAGGTGTTGATATACAAAAGACAACAAATATGGTATATCTATCTATCTATTGCCAGACGCCTTAATCCCGTAAGGAATGGCCACAAACAAATCACCTCCATGTTGCCCTGTCCTTCGCCATTTCACTGGCCTCCTTCCAGCGCACTCCCCCCCCCCCTCATAATATTATACCCCTCCATTCCATCTCTCCATCTCACCCTTGGCCTCTCCCTCCCTCTCCCCCCCTCCACCTCACTCACATACACTCTCCTCACCAGTCTCTCGCTCTCCATCCTCTTCATATGGTCAAATCACCTCAATGTATTTCTAATGCTTTCCATCACATCCACATCCACACCACAATGCTCCTTCACTTCCTTATTTGTCAGTCTGTCTTTCCATGTGACTCCACAAGCTCATTTAAAATAACTCATCCACTGCTCTCACCCTTGGCTCGTGTCCCTCCAACAAGGTCCAAGCTTCACTTCCACAAGTTAGAGTTGGTATCACAAAAGTCATGCTGTGTATTTTTTACTTCCATGCTCACTTCCCTGTTTCTTATTGCTGCTTTCAAAGAACAAGCAACCTTTCTTCCTTGTTGTACCCTCTCAAGCATTTCACCCTATAAACTTCCATCCTTATTCATCACACTACCCAAGTACTTAAATGCACTCACATTTTCCATTTCCCCATCATCCAAACTCACTGTACGTTCAGTGACTCCATTTCTCTTGAAGACTATAACTTTACTCTTCCCTACATTCACCTTTGGACTATGCTTATTGCACACTCTCTCAAACTCATTCACCAAGCCTTACAGCTCCTCTTCATCACCACTTAACAACACAGTATCATCTGGCAACAACAGTACAGGAGTTTCCAAACAATGCCCTCTCTCATTATGGCCACTCCAATATCCACTGCCCTACCTTGTATCTCTTTTAAAACCCCATTCATATACTGACTGAACAGCCAGGGAGACATGACACATCTCTGTTTCAATCCAACCTTCAAAGAGAAAAATTCACTCAGTTCACTGTCCACACACTGCAGCCTTGGCACCATCATACATACTCTTCACCGCATTCAGCAACTTCCCATTTACTCCATATATTCTTAATACTTTCCACATTCCTTGTCTATCCACCCTGTCATATGCTTTCTCCAAATCCATGAAGGGTGCATACAACTTTTTTCCCTTCTCTAGAAACTTTTCACTAAAGACCTCAGAATGAATATCTGATCAACACAACCTCCTCCCTTCCTAAAACTTACCTGTTCTCCTTTAATTAATTCCTCTGTTATTTCCCTAACTCTGTCAATAAGTATCCTACCATATACTTTTCCCATTACACTAAGAAGACAAATGTCCCCATGATTACCACACACTTCTTCCCATTTTCCTTTGTACCTGACTTCAATCCTCCAGAACTTAACCTTCCTCCAAGGCCAATCTGCACACCTTCCACATCCATTCTACTACTATCTCTCACCCATGCCCTAGCATTTCACCACATACTCCATCAATTCCTGGGGCTTTCCCCATTTTGATTTTCTTCAATGGTACCACAACTTCCATCCTACTGATTTCTTCCTCTCTTCTCATAACCCTCCTTTTCCTAGCCATTCCCCAGGCACTTACAGTCACATTCCTTTCATTCTCTATGTTCAACAATTTCTTAGTGTTCTCTCTATCTCCTCACTTTTTCTCTCTTCTCCACTAGCAATCTGCCATTTTTATATTTCATTCCATGACTAACCTCTTTATCACCCATTTTAACTCTCTTTACCTCTTTCCAGAACATTTTCTTACATTCCCTCCACTTTACACTCAAATTCCTTCCAAATTCCTCATCCACTCTCTTCTTACTGTCTCTTATTAATCTTTTCACCTCTCTCTTCCTCTCTACACATAACTCTCTCTTCCGTCTCTCAACTTCCTCCACGCCTATGTTTCTTATCCACTCACTAAATGTTTTCTTCTTCTGTGCCACAGCCTGTCTCACCGCTTCATTTAACCATGCTGTTCCTTGCACCCCCATTTGTCTTCTCTTCACCCCACACACCACCTAACATGCAGCACAGATTTCTTCTGTGAATATCTTGCACACACCTTCCACCTACAAGGCTTGGTGGTTGAGTTTGGGAGAGTGCAAGAAACAGAATCTAAAGGTGAATGTAGGGAAGAGTAAAGTTATGGTCTTCGAGAGAAGTGATGTCAGTGAATGTACAGTGAGGATGGATGAGGAGGAAATGGAAAATGTGAGTGCATTTAAGTACTGTACTTGGGTAATGTAATGAGTAGGGATGGAAGTTTAGAGGGTGAAGTGCTTGAAAGGGTGCAACAAGGAAGAAAGGCTGCTGGTTCCTAGAAAGCGGTGATAAGAAACAAGGAAGTAAGAATGGAAATGAAAAAGTTACTGCATGACAGTAATGTGATACCAACTCTAATGTATGGAAGTGAAGCTTGGGCCTTGTTGGAGGCACACAAGTCAAGAGTGAGAGCAGTGGAAATGAGTTATTTGAGATATGCATTTGGAGTCACATGGACAGACAGACTGACAAATGAGGAAGTGAAGCAGCACTGTGGTGTGGCTGTGGATGTGATTGGAAGTGTTAGGAGAAACACACCGAGGTGGTTTGACCAAGTGGAGAGGATGGAGAGCGAGAGACTGGCGAGGAGAGTGTATGTAAGTGAGGTGGAGGAGGGGAGAGGAAGGGGGAGGCCAAGGATGAGATGGAAGGATGGAGTGGAGAAGTATATGAGAGGGAGGTGTAAGCTGGGAGCAGGGCAGTGAAATGGCGGGGGACAGGGCGACATGGAGGCGATTTGTTTGTGGCCACCCCTTATGGTATTAAGGAGCTGGAAACAGATACATAGACAGACCTTCCACCTCACCCATCTGCTCCAAATCATACTTACCCAATCACTCCTCCACTTCTCTCTTATATTCTGCCTTTTTTCCATCCTCTTGCAACCTTTCTACTCTCTTTGTATGAATTAATTCCTCCTGGCCTTTCCTTCTTCTGTGTTTCCATTTCATTTGAACCTTGACTTTCGCCACAACCAAGTGGTGGTCAGAATCTCCACTCCCGCAACCTCTAAGTGCTCTTGCATCCATTACACACTTCATTCTATCATCCATACACACATAATCAACCATTGCCTTCTGTTCATGCAGTTCACCATCCACCCTTCTTATCACTTGCCATGTATACCTGTGGACAATTTTGTGCCTAAAGAGGGTATTGGCTATCATCAACCCCCTTGTGACACAAACTTCCACAAGAGCACTGCCATCCTCATCCACTTCTGCACGCACACCCCACTCACCAACTACTCCATCCACCTTCACATTCCCTTCTTTTCATTCATATCTCCAATCAAAAACGCTCTTAATCCTTTCAAACTTTTCCATGCACACTTCCACATTTGTCCTGAACTCCTTTCACTCTACTTGCACAATCTTGCGCTGGCGAAAACACACACAATCGCCTACATTCGTAGTCCAACTCTCAATCTTACCCACAAATTCCTTGAACCAACTGATCTATACTCTCTTATATTCTCCTTCCATCTCTTGTACACAACAAGACACACTCCTTCTTTTGCTCTCTCATTCTCACCCACTCCCACGCATATAACCCATCCTTACTCCCATTCTCTTACATTCTCGTACTCCCATTCTCTCACATTCTCACCTCTCCATTTAGTCTTGGTTATTCCACATACATCCACTTTTGCCCCCTCAAGCACCTGGACAATCTCTCTCTCTCTCTCTTTCACCTCATCATTCGCATCCCTTACATTCCATGTTGCAAACCGTACCATACGGTAAGTCTTGCTAATAACCAACAATATACTGTAATGGTATTAAAAAATAAATAAATAAATGCTAGTAAATAAAAACAAAATTAAAATAGGAAGGGGAAGAACTAAAAGAAAAAATTCAAAGTACAAAACCAGGTCTTACTTGTCACTTGGAGGGAGGTTGAGTGTGATGGAGCCTTGTACTGCATCGCCAAATTTGAGGTAACCAAAAAAACCCACAGCTATGTACCCACATGTGACCAGAATCATACCCGTATTGAGCACTCCATTACACCCACGCAGATCCTCAGGATGTGTCATTTTCCTCTCCAATGGCAAAACCTACAAGGAAAGGGATAACAACGTATGTTTGCAAGGTAAATGCGATATAATACAGCATAATCATGTTCTTGATCATTCCCTGCTTTCAAGAAAGAAAAGCAAAACAAAGGCTATGACTGCATGTTATATCACTGTCATCATCCAATCCATTATTACTCCATCAGAAGCATAGGAATCCAGGATTAGGCTACCTAGTCCTGACATTTTCAGCAAGGATGACAAGTTGCTGGTCACTGATCAGCATTATAACCCTATCCATACTTTGGACTTAAACCCATATGGGTCATATTTGGTTAAAGTTCCTTAACTGACCCCAGAGAGTGTTGATTTGTTGGCCCTATGCTTACATTTTTTTTTTTTTTTTTTTATCATCACAATCATCCCACTTTTTCCTACTCAAGGATGGGGCGAGGTATGGGTTCAAAGAGCAAGAAAACATTACTAAGGTAAAACTAATCAACAATATGCCCAATGAAATGGGGCACACTATCACTCACTCATTCACCAAACACCCAGAATTCAGATTCTCCTTCACAAGCATAACTATTCCCACACACAGTACGTGCTTTCTATTACCATAACCATCTAAGAGAGTCAGTCCAATAACTATCAATTATTAAAAGGGGTACCAAACATCACGCACTCCACTGTACAAAATTCATCCAAGCAGCTCTATTCCCTGAAAATTCCCTGACCTCATCAGCCTCTGTACTTTCTCTCTCACACACTCATTTACCATATCTATCTACCTCCTCCTTGGCCTACCATGCCTCCTCCTACCTACAAATGCACTCACATAATTATAGCTTTTTCATTACCCTATTTACACTCATTCTCTCCATATGACCATACCATCTAAGCACACTCTCTTCAACTCTTATTATCCATACTTCCTTGTTCCACATCTGCTATTAATTTTATTCATTATCCTATCCATTCCTAACACTACCCACACATTCCTCAATAATCCCACATCCACTGATCTTACTCCTGACTTTTCACCTTCAAGTCACAACAGTCTCACACCCATATCTTAATGTGACCACTGAATCTCTTTCATGCAATCCTCTTCCAGATGCCAGACTCAGACCTCTGTTCTGTGTGAAGACTTTCAGAGCACCATCCACTTACATTTCCTGTGCTATTCTAATTTCTAATTTCCATGCACATTTACCTCTCTTTTCTATCACTGCATCCAGATACTGAAACTCCTTTATCATTTATCTATTTATTTATTTTTTTTCATTTTAATGCAAGGGAGAAGGAGCCAAAGGCCAGGAGCCTGCAAATCGTTCCTTAAAAAAAAAAAAAAAAAAAAAAAAGATAACAGAGCCAAATTCAAGATCTCTTCATTATGAGTACCTGGACACACTGCGTTTGAAAGATAGGAGATCATAGGCACTAGGAAATACAGACACTGGGAGACAGTTCCAGAGTTGACTTCTGTGACAAGTGATTGTTCCCAGGGCTAAAAAAAAAAAAATTAAAAAAAAAAAAAAAAAAAAAAAAAAAACACGACCAAATATACCACCGGAAATTGGTTATATTGGTATAATGGTATACCATAATCTTTGCTGGTGTTTATACCATAAGACAGGCACATTAAAACACATAAAACTGATAGGTAAAAGTACAGAAATGCAGTGAGAATAAAGTGTTCAGATGTAAACCTTACCTTCATATAACTTTGCACCATCCGAGTGTAAAATTTTGTCAGTACCTTCCAAGAGTTAGGCATGTGTCTAGATGCAGAATTTCATGAGCTTCCTCAAGGATTTTGCAGAATTTTGATATGACCAATAGTAGTCTAATAAATCGCAAAAACTTTGAAAACTCACAAGTAAGTGTTATCACCACAGAGGAGGGAAGGGAGTGAGGGAGTGAGGGGGGAGCTGGGAGGGTATGGAGGAGGGACGGGATGGGGGGAGAAGCGAGGCTGTGGGCAGGATTCTCCCCCTTCTGTCAATAGGGAGACGGGTGCTTTTACTGTACATTAACTCATGGCTTGCAGTCTCTTAGATGCTGAGTGGTCATACTTAAGCACAACTCATGGTTAGCTGGGTACTTCAGACATTCGATAGAGAGGCGGACGGCCACTATCGCCGAACATGTACTCTTGGTTTGTGGTCTGTGCTCGATGGTGGTGGTGGTTGGGAAAGACTTAGCCAGGTGCCCGCGTGATACTGGAAATTCGGTGGGGATGCGTCCAGATGTTTTGACACCTCTTGTGGGTTACAGTTGTATTATTCAGGTGCTGGAGGTTCGCTGGGAGTGACTGGACAATCATGAGGCTTTGACCAGTCAGTACAGGGGTGGATGGACATTTTAGCTCTGGTTGTGGGTTGCGGACTACTTCCCGCTCCCGGCTTGAGCCCAGGGGCAACGATACAGAATGTTTGAACAATTAGCTGGCCGGCTGAAGTTCTTGGGGACTTTTACGTCCAGATAATAGCAAGCAAATTTGGATAATGGTTTCATAGAGCCAAGGTTCAGCATCAGGATAATGAACACATCTGGATACTGAGCAACCGGATAACTGAGGGACTATTGTTTATAAACCTTCCCGCACGTGAAGACGTGATTCACATTCTTCGGGTTTTTCCTGATAAAAGCACAGAGACTAAAACTTGAGTCCCAAAGCAGAAAAAAATTTGTCAAAAAATAAGTTTTTGGCCGATTCGCGTCAAATTTTGGTGCGTCCTAGCAGGCTAATCTAGCGTCCAAAGAAAATACTTGGCAACCTTGTCGGCCCAGGCATGGGACAGAGCATATCAGTATTCCACAGTATCTCACCACCAGCCAGGCGGGAAGGTAGTGCTCCATTCCTCATCCCTTTAACTTCCTCTATTTTCCCCATCTCCCGCGAGGCAGAAGCCACTATTGAAATATCGATATTGTATAGGTGTTTGTGAATATATTGTGAAGTGATTGTGTCTATGAACATACATATATTGTTTGTAAAGCACTGGGGCCATTATCAGCCGTTAGGCCTAGGACAGGTGTTGTGTTTATTATACTGGGGTTTGTTACTCTGCTTCACCCTGCCCCAAATGAGAATATTTTACCTATACAGTGAAGAAAATGTTTATACTGTATTGTGTGAAAGATATAGTGCCTAGATTAGTGAAATAACTGACCTACTTTAGCAGGCGTTATGTATGCCAGAGTGGTACGTCATATTCAGGAAGGGAACAGGCGTCATGTAAGCCATACAGGTATGCCATAGTCAGGAAGGGAATATAGAGGAGGTTGGAATGGAATCATTGTGATAGTGATATACTGCGTATGGTTTAGTGTGAAATATACGCATATAATGCTGCAAGTGTTTGTGGAGAAATATATTGTGTGCATTAACTGAGTTAGTGCACACATAGTACAAGGATGAGAGGCAACAAATACACCACACAGCCACATACTTGAATGAAAATGTATTGCACCATTCTCAGAGAGTGATATATTGCATATGGTTTGGTGTGAAATATACGTACAGTAATCCCTTCAAGATCTGACGTAATAGAGCCAAAGGCATGTCTGGGACTTGGTTTTGTCTGGGACTTGGGAAAAATGCCCCTGGACAGGTACTCATAGACCCCAACCCAACCTAACTTTGAAAGACACCTAAGTAACTCCCTACCGGAGAAGCACAGCACCTATTTAAGACCGTACTCACACAAATAAGGGACAGAAACCATAAAACAATTGAAAAGGAACCAGAGAATGAGACATTAGAAGTGAGTATGGAAAATACTTAGCAGTGTACAGGGTACTTCTGACACATCCGTGACCGTTGCGAAGATTAACCCACCTCCTCTATGACTCTGATGGTGGTAAAAGTGAACATGAAGCACGTTCAGTAATCCTGTGTTGTACTGCACTTAATCCTTTGCACTGTGAATTATAATTGTTTAACACAGCACATTCTGTTCTTACTTGTGCCTTACCAGCTGCAACATGCCAGTGCTGCACTCTGCACTTAGTCCTTTGCACTCTGAATTCTAATTTCTTAACACTGCACAACACTGTAAATTCCCATGTGGTCTAGTGCCAAGTTATTTCAGTTTATTCACTGTCCACCACAAAAGCGAGCACGTGAGCAGCCATGGCAACAAGCATGCAGTCATGATGGTAGGTAGGCGGGAATCAGGGAGGATGCAGGAGCACTCCAGTGGACGTCGCCGGAACTACATGCCAAAACACAGCTGTCTGTCACCGCACAGCAAATTTAGAGTAGGGATGAACACATATCGGCTTTTTTTTACAATCTGATGTTTTTTGGCCATTTTTGGACCCATTCCCAAAATGTCCGGGACTTGGGATGTCCAGGACTCGGGCGTCCGGGCCTTAAAGGGAATACTGTACATAGTGCGCGCGCGCGCGCACACACACACACACACACACACACACACACACACACAGATCGTCCACAGCAAATGGACGTCTCTTGACTGCTTCCAGGCCAAGGCTCAGCCACAGCTGCAAACCTTAAGTAGTTTTCAGGAATTATGTTTGTCCTGTCTCCTATGGTCTTGTTTTCAGTTTAAAATACCGTAAGTTAATATAGACTACCAAAAATGTAAAGATTTATTGGCAAGAGTATACATGAATGTTTGTAGTATTTTCGGTAACAGCTGTTTTGGTACTGTAAGTTGTAACCAACCTCAATCATGGCCGAAAATGTAAACACTGAGGGACTTGAATTTCCAGAATTTGATAGAAATACTAATGTCATGGATCTGGTTAAAACACTGATTATGAGGATTAGTGAACTTGAAAAGAAAGTGGAGAATCTAGTGTTAAAAGATGTGTCTGAGAATACAGAGATTACTATACAGAGTCTGATCCAGTCTAATGAGATGGCGAACGAAGAGATCAGAAATTTGAAGCGTGAAAATACTGAATTGAGGAGAAAACTAGAAGAGAGTACTAATAAAATGGAGAAGGTGCGCAGTGTATTGGAAGAGCATAAGGCAAAGTGGGAACACGTAGAAGAAGAACAGAAAGAAGTGGTCAGCTTAAGAGAAATCATCCAGGAAGAAGGGGAAATGAACAAGATACAATTGGAAGAAAATGTAGTGAAAATACGGAAGAAAAAAAGATAAAATAGTGAGAGAAACTGTAGAAAGGAACAGATGCGTGGTAATATCTGGAAATAGGGAGGAGGAAGAGAAGGTTAGATCCGTGAAACTCGAGAAAGACACGAACCTGGTGAGAGGAATATCAGGCAAAATTGATCCTGAAGGAGACAAGTGGGTAAAAGAAATTGAAGAAGTAAGGAGAATAGGGCCTTATAAGAAAGGGGAAACAAGACCAATGAGAGTCAAGTTGTCAGCAGAAAGTGTAGCAGATGATATACTTAAAGTGACCTGGTTGGTGAGTGGGGTGTGCCTGCTGAGATAGATGAGAATGGGAGTGCGTTAGTGGACATTTGTGCTGGGAGGGGGTTGGTGATAGCTAATACCCTCTTCAGGCATAAAATGATCCACAGGTATACATGGCGAGTGATGAGAAGGGTGGGTGGTGAACTGAATGAAAGGAAGGCAATGATTGATTATGTGTGTGTGGATGAAAGGGTGCGAAGATGTGTAATGGATGCAAGAGTGTATAGAGGTTGGGGGAGTGGACTTTCTGACCACTACTTGATGGTGGCCAGAATTAGGATGCAAGTAAGATGGAGGAATAGAAGAAGGGAAAGACGAGAGGAAGGAGTAGTTGCAAGGAGAGTGGAAAGGTTACAAGAGGATGAGAAAAAGGAAGAGTATAAGAGAGAAGTGGAGGAACGATTGGGCAAATATGAATTGGAGCAGATGGGAGATGTGGAACGTATGTGTAAGATATTTACAGAAGAAATATGTGCAGCATGTGATGTGGTGTGTGGAAGGAAGAGAAGACGGAGGGGGGTGCAAGGAACAGCGTGGTGGACTGAAGAGGTGAAACAGGCTGTGGCACAAAAGAAGAAAGAATACAATGAATGGATGAGAAATAGGGGCGTGGAAGAAGTTGAGAGGCGGAAGAGAGAGTTATATGTGGAAAGGAAGAGAGAGGTGAAAAGATTAGTAAGAGAGAGTAAGAAGAGAGTGGATGAGGAATTTGGAAGGAATCTGAGTGTAAAGTGGAGGGACTGTAAGAAAATGTTCTGGAGAGAAGTGAAAAGAGTAAGACAGGGTGGAAGTGAAGTTAGCAGGGGAGTGAAAGATAAAAATGGTAGATTACTAGTGGAGAAGGGAGAAAAAGAGAGCAGATGGAGAGAACACTTTAAGGAATTGTTGAACGTAGAGGATGGAAGTAATGCGAGTATAAGTGGCTGGGGAAAGGCTGGGAGGAGGAGGGAGGTGAGAAGACAGGAAGAAATCAGTAGGATAGAAGTTGTGGAAGCAATGAAGAAAGTTAAATCGGGGAAAGCCCCAGGAATTGATGGAGTGTGTGGTGAAATGCTGAAGCATGGGGGAGAGATAGTAGTAGAATGGATGTGGAAGATGTGCAGATTGGCCTGGGAGGAAGGTAGAGTCCCGGAGGATTGGAAGTCAGGTATAATTATTCCCTTGTACAAAGGAAAAGGGGAAAAAGAAGTGTGTGGTAATCATAGGGGCATTTGTCTTCTTAGTATAATAGGAAAAGTGTATGGTAGGATACTTATAGACAGAGTTAGAGAAAGAACAGAGAAATTAGTTGGAGAAGAACAGGGAGGCTTTAGGAAGGGAAGAGGTTGTGTAGATCAGATATTCATTCTTAGATCTTTAGTGGAAAAGTTTCTAGAGAAGGGAAAGAAGTTGTATGCGGCTTTCATGGATTTGGAGAAAGCATAAGACAGGGTGGATAGACAAGGATTGTGGAAAGTGTTAAGAATATATGGAGTAGATGGGAAGTTGTTGAATGCTGTGAAGAGTATGTACGATGGTGCAAAGGCTGCAGTGCGTGTGGATGGTGAACTAAGTGAATTTTTCTCTTTGAAAGTTGGTTTGAAACAGGGATGTGTCATGTCTCCATGGTTGTTCAATCTGTACATGGATGGGGTAATAAAAGAGGTACAAGGTAGGGTAGTGGATGTTGGAGTGGCCCTGGTGAGAGAGGATAGTGTTTGGAAACTCCCTGTACTGTTGTTTGCAGATGATACTGTGTTGTTGAGTGAAGACGAAGGGGAGCTGCAAGGCTTGGTGGATGAGTTTGAGAGAGTGTGTAAGAAACGGAACCTAAAGGTGAATGTAGGGAAGAGTAAAGTGATGGTCTTTGAGAGAGGTGAAGTTAGTGAATGTACAGCGAGGTTGGATGGTGAGGAATTGGAAAATGTGAGTACGTTTAAGTATTTGGGTAGTGTGATGAGTAAGGATGGAGGTTTGGAGGGTGAAGTGCTTGAAAGGGTACAGGAGGGAAGAAAGGTTGCTGGTTCCTTGAAAGCAGTGATAAGAAACAGGGAAGTGAGCATGGAAGTGAAAAAGTTACTACATGACAGTATTGTGATACCAACTCTAACATACGGAAGTGAAGCTTGGACATTGTTGGAAGGACACAAGTCAAGAGTGAGAGCAGTGGAAATGAGTTATTTAAGAGGAGCCTGTGGAGTCACGTGGAGAGACAGGCTGACGAATGAGGATATAAAGGAGCGTTGTGGTGTGGATGTGGATGTGATAGGAAGCGTTATGAGGAACACACTGAGGTGGTTTGGCCATGTGGAGAGGATGGAGGGTGAAAGACTGACGAAGAGAGTGTATGTGAGTGAGGTGGAGGGGGGAAGAGGGAGGGGGAGGCCGAGGATGAGATGGAGGGATGGGGTGGAGAGGTATATGAGAGAGGGGGGTGTGAGTTGGGAGCAGGGCAGTGAAATGGCGGGGGACAGGGTGACTTGGAGGCGATTTGTTTGTGGCCACCCCAAATGGGATTGAGGCGTCTGGCAATAGATAGATAGACCTGGAAATTAAGCAAAGAGGCAGGGATGGAAAATATCATAATAAGAAAAGATTTAAATGAAGAAGAAAGAGAAGTTTTAAAATCATTGAAGGAACAAGTAAAGGAGAAAAATGATAAGAGGACAGAGGAAGAATGTAATACTTTTTTTTGGAGAGTGATGGATATGAAAGTAAGGAAGTGGTATTTAAGGAAATAGAAGTGAAGGAAACTAAGGGGGATGGCTGTGAAAGATCAGAAGTTGAGGAAGTGGTACTAACAGAGAGAAGGAGAGAAGAGGGTATAAAAAAACATCAAAAATAGTTTGAAGGTGATAAATACTACTGTTGATGGTTTAGTATCGGCAAGGCTTGAAATTAACGATTTCTTGAGAGAACATGAACCTGATGTCATGTGCTTTGTAGAGACCAAATTACGAGAAGATATTGATGTTCATTTGGGAGATGGTAAATACAAACTGTGAAGAAAAGACAGAAAAGAAAAAACGGGAGGAGGAGTGATGATAGCAGTGAAGAACAACATAAATGTAGATACCGTGGAAAGGGGAGAAGGCAGGGCTGAAGTGATATATATATGAAATTAGAAACTGGAGAGAATGTTAAGAGAGATATGGCGGTAGTGTTAAGAATATATGGAGTAGATGGGAAGTTCCTGAATGCTGTGAAGAGTATGTACGATGGTGCGAAGGCTGCAGCGCGTGTGGATGGTGAACTAAGTGAATTTTTCTCTTTGAAAGCTGGTTTAAAACAGGGATGTGTCATGTCTCCATGGTTGTTCAATCTGTACATGGATGGGGTAATAAAAGAGGTACAAGGTAGGGTAGTGGATGTTGGAGTGGCCCTGGTGAGAGAGGATAGTGTTTGGAAACTCCCTGTACTGTTGTTTGCAGATGATACTGTGTTGTTGAGTGAAGACGAAGGGGAGCTGCAAGGCTTGGTGGATGAGTTTGAGAGTGTGTGTAAGAAACAGAATCTAAAGGTGAATGTAGGGAGGAGTAAAGTGATGGTCTTTGAGAGAGGTGAAGTTAGTGAATGTACAGCGAGGTTGGATGGTGAGGAATTGGAAAATGTGAGTACGTTTAAGTACTTGGGTAGTGTGATGAGTAAGGATGGAGGTTTGGAGGGTGAAGTGCTTGAAAGGGTACAGGAGGGGAGAAAGGTTGCTGGTTCTTTGAAAGCAGTGATAAGAAACAGGGAAGTGAGCATGGAAGTGAAAAAGTTACTACATGACAGTATTGTGATACCAACTCTAACGTACGGAAGTGAAGCTTGGACACTGTTGGAAGGACACAAGTCAAGAGTGAGAGCAGTGGAAATGAGTTATTTAAGAGGAGCCTGTGGAGTCACGTGGAAAGACAGGCTGACAAATGAGGATATAAAGGAGCATTGTGGTGTGGATGTGGATGTGATAGGAAGCGTCATGAGGAACACACTGAGGTGGTTTGGCCATGTGGAGAGGATGGAGGGTGAAAGACTGACGAAGAGAGTGTATTTGAGTGAGGTGGAGGGGGGAAGAGGGAGGGGGAGGCCGAGGATGAGATGGAGGGATGGGGTAGAGAGGTATATGAGAGAGGGGGTGTGTGAGTTGGGAGCAGCGCAGTGAAATGGCGGGGGACAGGGTGACTTGGAGGCAATTTGTTTGTGGTCACCCCAAACGGGATTGAGGCGTCTGGCAATAGATAGATAGATAGATAGTATGTTCCCCCTAAGACGAGAGCATGAAAGGATGACGAATACCAGGAGATGTTGTCAGATATGGCTAGCTATTTACAAAAAATAATTGAGAAAAGCAATAATATAATTCTGGTGGGTGACTTTAACTGTAAAGAGGTGAACTGGGAGGAATGGTACTCACGAGGCGCCGAGGATTCATGGGGCACTATGTTATTAAATATACCTGTAATAATGACTAATGTGATGACGCAATGGGTCAAAGAAGAGACACGGTTTCGAGGTGAGGACACACCGGCAAGGTCAGATTTACTGTTTACCAAAGAACCTGATGTAACAGAATCACTGAAATATCTCTGTCCTATAGGAAAAAGTGATTATGTGGGAATTGAGTTCCAGATGATAACAGGGAACGTTGCGCCAGGAGACGAGCTTCATAGACAGGGAAGATACAACTTTGGGAATGCAAATTTTACAGGATTGAGAAACTTTTTTGAAAATGCGGATTGGAGAAAATTCAGAGAAACAAGAGAGATACAGAGGAAGTGGGATATCTTTCTAGACCTCTATAATTTGGAAATGGAAAAATCTGTACCAATAGTAAGAGGGAAAGATAAGAGGAAAAAGGAGTGGTTTAATAGAAGGTGTATGATAGCAAAAAAATGAGAGAGATAAGGCATGGAACAACTGGAGAAAGAGAGGTAACAAATGAACAAAGGAAGAATATAAAAGACTTAGAAATGAATACACAAGAATACGTAAAGAAGAAGAAAGGAATTTTGAAAAAGGTATAATAGACAAATGCAAGGATGAACCCAAACTGTTTTATAGATTTGTTAATGGCAAACTGAAACAAAAGGAAGGAATCACCAAACTGAAAGTAAAAGGAGAGGTCTATAAAGATGCCGCAATGCAAGCTGAAATAATGAACAAATGTTTCCAACCAGTTTTCACTAATGAAAAAGAGTTTGTGGAAGGGGAGGGAGTGATTAGAAATGTACTGGTGATAAAAGATATAAAAGTGGAGGTACAGGAAGTATATAAATTACTGGAAACTCAAGATGTAAAGAAAGCCCCAGGACCTGATGAAATTTCTAATTGGGTACTGAAGGAATGCAGAGAACAACTGGCGGATAAAATTCACAGTTTAATTGTGTGTTCTCTGGAAGTGGGGAAAGTGCCACAAGAATGGAAGAGGGCAAATGTGGTACCAATTTATAAGGGAGGAAACAGGGAAGAACCCCTGAATTATAGACCAGTGTCTCTAATCAGCATGGTCGCAAAATTGTGCGAGAGAATCCTGAAAGACAGATGGATAAAATATCTAGAAGAGATGAATATTTTGTCTGAATGTCAACTTGGATTCAGAAGTGGAAGGTCATGTGCTTCTAACTTGTTGAGCTTTTACTCAAGAGCGATTGACGTGGTACAGGAAATAGATGGTTGGGTAGATTGTGTGTACTTAGATCTGGAGAAGGCCTTTGACAAGGTACCTCATAAGAGACTAATGTGGAAACTAGAATATATAGGAGGACTGAAGGGGAAACTTCTGGAATGGATGAGAGACTTTTTGAGAGACACACAAATGAGGACAGTAATAAAGGATAGGATCTCTGGATGGAGGGAAGTAACAAGTGGAGTCCCTCAAGGCTCGGAGTTGGCGCCAGTAATGTTCCCGATTTACGTAAATGATATGGTAGATGGAGTGAACAGTTATGCAAGTCTGCTGATGATGTACAGATCTTGAGGAAGGTAGAGGTTGAGGAGGATTGTAAAATGCTGCAGGAGGATCTGGATAGGATACATGATTGGAGCCGGACGTGGGAAATGAAATTTAATGTAAAGAAATGTACAATATTGGAAATGGGTAAAAGTACCAGGAGGCCATCACTGAATTATTTGTTGGGTAATGAATTAATCACAAAAATGAGAGAAGAGAAAGATTTGGGAGTGCTGGTCCAAGATAGTTTGTCACCAGGAAAGCACATTAACAAGATAGTTGGAGAGACTTACAAACTCCTGACTAACATAAGAGTAGCATTTCATTATATGGATGAGGAGATGATGAAAAAATTGATAGTGGCCATGATCCGCCCCATGTTAGAATATGCAGCGGCAGTGTGGTCCCCACACAAAAAGAAAGATATAAACAAGATTGAGAGAATACAAAGAACGGCAACCAAGATGGTCCCCAGTCTGGCAGACCTGTCATACAGAGAGAGGCTGGAAAAGCTGGATTTGCCTTCCATAGAGGAAAGGAGAAACAGGGGAGACATGATTGCAGTGTTCAGGACCATGGTGGGAGTTGATTGCAGTGTTCAGGACCATGGTGGGAGTAGATAAAATTGACAAAGAAGATCTGTTTTTATGGGATAAGAGAGCAACAAGAGGACATGGAATGAAATTGAAAAAGTCAAGCTGCTTGAAGGATATCAAGAAATACAGCTTTCCTTAAAGAAGTATAGACTTATGGAACAGCCTGGACAAAGAGATAGTCCAGTCTAAAAACTTAAACGAGTTTAAAGCTAAATTTGACTTATTGAGAAACAGAGACGGAAATCCACGAGCATAGCACATTCCGTGTATATCACAATTAGGTATATTAGGTAAATACATAAGTATTTGGAACGACTTAGACGAAAAGGTGGTGCATGAGAAAAACATTCATGTGTGTAAAGGTAGACTTGATAAATGTGGATATGGAGACAGGACAACACGAGCATTGCTCAATTCCTGTATACTACAAATAGGTAAATACACACACACACACTACATAACTCCTCATCATCAAACCCCTCAATGCCCTGCCAGCAGTTCAACTCCTCTGGAGGAAGTGAGTTATCCGTATTTTGTTGACCTGTATATTGACCTATTTCTGTATTTCTATATTTACACAAATAAGTATTATTTTCTACATATACACATTAGAGATGGAAATAAATACAGCTTCAGTATCAGTACCCAGCAAAAATTCTAGTGGTCTGTCATGTCGATTTTCTGAGAGCACTATAAAAAAGCTTATTAAATTTTACATGTATACTCTGAATAATCAAAATAAACCTGGCAAATGGAATATGTTGGTGTGGGTGAGACAGGAAAAACTGACAGCACGCTAGGAGGTATATTGTTCTTTATCGTCCAGGTACTTGGGATGTATTAGTCGTGCCAATGTTTTGAAAACATCATGAGAAAGCATATAAAATTCTACACCTGTATATACACACACACACACACACACACACACACACACACACACACACACAACAACAACAACAACAACAACAACAACAACAACAACAACACCACCACCACCACCACCACCACCACCACCACCACCACTACCACCACCACCACGAAGAAGAAGAAGAACAAGAAGAAGAAGAACAAGAAGAACAAGAAGAGGAAGAACAAGAAGAACAAGAAGAGGAAGAACAAGAAGAACAAGAAGAGGAAGAACAAGAAGAACAAGAAGAGGAAGAACAAGAACAAGAAGAGGAAGAACAAGAAGAGGAAGAACAAGAACAAGAACAAGAACAAGAAGAACAAGAACAAGAACAAGAAGAACAAGAACAAGAACAAGAAGAACACGAAGAAGAAGAAGAAGAAGAAGAACACGAAGAAGAAGAAGAACAAGAAGAACAAGAAGAACAAGAAGAAGAACAAGAACAAGAAGAAGAACAAGAACAAGAAGAAGAACAAGAACAAGAAGAAGAACAAGAACAAGAAGAAGAAGAAGAAGAAGAAGAACAAGAAGAAGAAGAAGAAGAAGAAGAACAAGAAGAAGAACAAGAACAAGAACAAGAAGAAGAACAAGAACAAGAAGAAGAAGAACAAGAACAAGAAGAAGAAGAAGAAGAAGAACAAGAAGAAGAAGAACAAGAACAAAAACAAGAAGAAGAAGAACAAGAACAAGAAGAACAAGAAGAAGAACAAGAACAAGAAGAAGAACAAGAACAAGAAGAAGAACAAGAAGAAGAAGAAGAAGAAGAACAAGAAGAAGAAGAAGAACAAGAAGAAGAAGAACAAGATGAAGAAGAAGAAGAACAAGAAGAAGAAGAACAAGAAGAAGAAGAACAAGAAGAAGAAGAAGAAGAACAAGAAGAAGAAGAACAAGAACAAGAAGAAGAAGAAGAACAAGAAGAAGAACAAGAAGAACAAGAAGAAGAAGAAGAACAAGAAGAAGAAGAAGAAGAAGAAGAACAAGAAGAAGAAGAACAAGAAGAAGAAGAAGAACAAGAAGAAGAAGAAGAAGAAGAGGAAGAACAAGAAGAAGAAGAAGAAGAAGAAGAAGAACAAGAAGAAGAAGAAGAAGAAGAAGAAGAAAAGAAGAAGAAGAAGAAAAGAAGAAGAAGAAGAAGAAAAGAAGAAGAAGAAGAAAAGAAGAAGAAGAAAAGAAGAAGAAGAAGAAAAGAAGAAGAAGAACTGCCTTTGGGAGCATAATTTTTAGGTACAAGCAGGGAAAGAGTTTTTTATCTCACTTGCGGGCAAAATATGCAGCGTGCTTGGAGGAGTATTCTACCTTTGTCATCCATTTACTTGAAAAGTTTTGGACGCATTGATTTCCTGAAGATACCATGAGAAAGCCCATGAAATTCTACATAAGCTGATGAAATAAAAACATAACATCTGCAAGAAAACTTCTTCCCAAGAGCACCGTCAACTAAAAATCAGTTCCCTATAGGTAATTACTTTTAGTTTTCAGCTATTTTCTCGAAAACTAAAAATAATATAAAAAGGATGCAAAATTTATTAAAAAGCTGAAGAAATTCTCCTTCTAAACATGTAATAACAATTCCAGGTATGAGGGAAAACATTTGAGCTATGATGCTGGGAAGTGAGACTGAAGTTCCCAATTGTTTATTCACACCAAAATAATGTACTACTATTTGTACTATTCTGTACTCTTTTTACTTATCGCCTAGAACAAACATCGGCGAATAAGATAATGTAGTTTTTATGGCAATATATAAATGTTTGAGTGGCAAAAATAAGGCAAGAATACATGATTTTATAGGCACACGGGGGAGCTGGCGCAGAGGAGGGTGGAATTAAAATGGTGAGCCAGAAAACTTACCGAAACCTACCGTACGCGACAGGGTAAATATACAGAAAATATCATTGGGGCATTTGTCTTCTTAGAGTAATACGAAAACTATATGCTTGGATATTTATCCACAGTTAGGGAAAAAAGGGAAGAATTAGTTGGAGAAGAACAGGGAGGTCTTAGGAAGGGAAGAGGTTGTGTAGATCAGATATTCATTCTTCGATCTATAGTGGAAAAGTTTCTAGAGAAGGGAAAGAAGTTGCATGTGGCCTTCAAGGATTTGGAGAAAGTATATGATAAGGTGGACAGACAAGGATTGTTGAAAGTATTACAAATATATGGAGTGGATGGGAAGTTGTTGAAGGCCATGAAGAGTATGTATGAGGGTGCTAAGGTTGTAGTGCATTGGATAGTGAACTGAGTGAATTTTTCTATTTGAGGGTTGGGTTGAAACAAGGATGTGTCATGTCCTCATAGTTGTTCAGTCTGTATATCGATGGGGTTATAAAAGAGATACAAGGTAGGCCAGTGGATGTTGGAGCGGCCCTAGTGAGAGAGGGCAGTGTTTGGAAACTACCAGTACTGTTGTTTGCAGATGATACAGTGTTATTACGTGAAGACGAAGGGGAGCTGCAAGGCTTGGTGGATAAGTCTGGGAGAGGGTGTAAGAAATGGAATCTGAAGGTGAATGTAGGGAAGAGTAAAGTTATGATCTTCGAGAGAAGTGAAGTCAGTGAATGTAAGGTTGGATGAGGAGGAAATGGAAAATGTGAGTGAATTTAAGTACTTGGGTAGTGTGATGAGCAAGGATGGAAGTTTTGAGAATGAAGTGCTTGAAAGGGTACAACAAGGAAGAAAGGTAGATGGTTTCTTGAAAGCAGTGATAAGAAACAGGGAAGTGAGCATGGAAGCGAAAAAGCTACCATACTACATGACAGTATTGTGATACCAACTCTAACGAATGGAAGTGAAGCTTGGACCTTGTTGGTGGAACAGAAATCAAGAGTGACTGCAGTGGAAATGAGTTATTTGAGAGAAGCATGTGGAGTCACATGGAGAGACAGACTGACAAATGAGGAAGTGAGGGAGCGTTGTGGTGTGGATGTGGATGTGATAGGAAGCGTTAGGAGCAACACATTGAGGTAGTTTGGCCATGTGGAGAGGATGGAGAGTAGGAGACTGATGAGGAGAGTGTATGTGAGTGAGGTGGATGCCAAGGATGAGATGGAGGGATGGAGTTGAGAGGTATATGAGAGAGGGGTGTGTGAGCTGGGAGCAGGGCAATGAAATGGCGGGGGACAGGGCGACATGGAGGCGATTTGTTTGTGGCCACCCCTTACGGGATTAAGGAGTCTGGCAAATGAGATATATATATATATATATATATATATATATATATATATATGTATGTATATAGATATGTATGTATATAGATATATCTATCTATCTATCTATCTATATATATATAACTACACGGTCCATCCCCCTAGTACATGCCTATATGGGTGGCAGACAACGGTGCATACTAGGAATTCATGTACTCTGAATACATAAACTTATGGGAAAAATTACATATGGGTGGCACCTCCCTTCATGGGCAACCCTTGAGACTCCTTTCAGGCCCAAGTATTGTTCTGTACAGGGGAACTATCTAAGACATATTACCTAAGATAAAGTAAATCAGCAAGATTATGGCTTTACTAAGTCAACAAGGATATGGCTTAACTATACCAACAAGAACTTGGCTGCTCACCTTAACCCAAGAAGAAAACAGGCTTGATGGAGGTAAGAAGGGGATCCGAGACAGGATGAGGCATTTAGCGAGCATCTCCTGCATCACCCACCACACCACCCGACACACCACCTTCCTCACCACTCTCATCACCAGCACTTTCGACATTTTCACTACGTAATGCACTCACTTCGTTCATAAACCCCTCAAAGTCTATTTCTGACACCTCAGACACTGCATCATCCCCTTGATCCTCCTCAGGATATGGTTCTTCTGATGTTGAAGGGAGTGACTCCTCACTTTCTTGGAGCCAAAGGTAACGGGTGATGAGGGTTTGCTTCCGTTTGTTTACTTCCTGGTTGTGCTTGGCTGTGTAGTAGCAGAAGGTTCTGTCCAGTGAAGCCATCACCTCCTCCAATTGCAACTAAGAGCATTCAATGTCTTTGAATTCTTCCTTGAATTTATCAATGGCACACCATACCTGGCTGATCTCCATCATGGACATATCTTCACTCTCCATCACTGGTGTTGCTGGCTTTTCTGCTGCGATCTCCTGCTCTGCGTCGGCCTTGTCCACTCACTGCACGACTTCCTAGGGTTCCTGCTCCACTGCTGCCGAATGTAAGTCCCTGATCTCCTCCAGCGTGAATTTTAGCCAAAATAAGTGTGATAATGTCTGGTAAGGGTGCTGCACCACGTGGGGGGCTAGTGGTGGTGCTAGTGGAGGCCCTAGTCGTGGTGGTAAGTGCCCTGCTAGTGGTGGTGCTGGTGATGTTCACGTAAAGCGTGTCCGTAAGACTGTGTCACTGGAGGTGAAATTGAAAATCCTTAAGCGGCACGACAAAGGCGAAGGTGCGTGTTCTATCACCTTGGCTCTTCACCTGGCCCAGTCGACTGTCTTCACCATCATCAAGACGAAGGAGGCCATTAGGGTTGTTGCTGGGGAGGTTGCAACCTCATCTGCCTCCCGTATCACCCACCAGCGAGAGCCTGCAATCAAGGAGCTGGAGAGGATGCTGCACATGTGGGTGGAAGATCAGAACCGGAGCAAGGCACCCATGAGCCAGGCTATTATTTGCATTAAGGCTCTCTCGATCTGGGACGAACTAAAGGTCAGGAATGAGCTTGATGAAAGCTAGACCTTTAAGGCTAGCCATGGGTGGTTTGACCAGTTTAAGAGGTGCGCAAATCTCCACCACGTGAAGATGTACGGTGAGGCGGTGAGTGCAGATATGGTGGCGGCAGCAGCATTTCCTGATGAGCTGAAACGAATCACTGCGGAGGGTGGCTATACAGTGCTCGTCAGAAGTATCGAGTGCCCTGCGTCCCTCCTACAAAACAAACCTTTCAACATTGAAAAAACAAATAAATAATGCATTTTATTTACCTTTAGTGCTTTGTAGGGTATCCTTTACGCTTCTTCACAGACCTGAGACGTCTTGGAAGTGAAAGGGCGAGGTTCCTCAGGTGCTGGAGGGGTATTTTGTCCCAGGAGTCACGAATGGCAGCTTCCAGCTTAGGCAGAGAGCTCACGTCCTTCCTTTGGAGATTCTTCTTTACAAGGTTCCAGAGGTTTTCAATCGGGATGAAGTCTGGGCTATTTCATGGCCAGTCTTTCATGAATGATACTGTACCTCGCAGTCACAAAACCAATTGGTGACCGATTTGGTCTTATGAGCAGGTGCACCGTCCTGCTGAAACACTCGTGCACCTGTTAGCTCGAATGAATCAGGTAAACGATCACACAGAAGCTCCAGATAAACATCCTGATTCACTGTGCAGTTCTTGGGAAGCACAACAAGCTTCCCCAAAGCTTTATCAGAAAAACAACCCCATACCATGAGTGAATCAGAATGTTTAACTGTGCTTTCAACATACTGTGGGTCAAGTGGGTCACTACCTTTGTGCCGGTACACACGTGCTCCTCTGTTACAGGTTACACTAAACGTTGCCTCATCAGACCACTACACTGACAACCATTGCTCCTCACCCCAATTAAGGTATTTGTTAGCAAAGGCAAGCCTACAAAGTTGCTGGTTGCTAGAGAGAAGAGGTTTTTTCACAGGCCTGTGACTTGTGTAACCAAGTTCATGGACCCTTCGAGACATTGTGTGCACAGAAACCTCACCAAATACTTCTGGGTTGCTCTCCTATATTTTCCTTGCACTCGCACGACTGCACGTTTTAAAACATTAACAGACCTCGGGGAAGTTTTCCTAGACCTACCAGACCACGGTTTCTTTGTGGGAACGTCACCACTGTTTTCCACTCGAAAACGCGCGCACCACCTACACACTGTTGATCGAGCCACGCCAACCAATTCACTAATTTCCTTCGTTTGGTGGCCTGCCTCCTTTAGAGCAATGATCTGGGATATGATTTCACTCGATAGTTCACTGGTAGGTGCCATACCAAAGTGGCGAAAACCAAAACACTGTGGGACACTCGGTAAAAAATGGCGCAAAAAGAGAGGGAGACGCAGCGGAGTTCCTCTCTCTCAGGCAGCCCGTAGGCAACTGAGGTGGGAACCAACCAAAGTGTAGGATGGCCTCAGGGTACCATGACGTCATGCTAGCACAGGAAACTTGTGGCTCAATTTTTACTACCAAAAATGGGTGATTCTTTTTTGGCCATAAGTATCGCGCGCCCGGCCATAGGCGTTCGATACTTCTGACGAGCACTGTAGTGCGAAGCAGGTGTTGAATTCTGATGAGACTGGGCTCTTTTGGAAGAGAATGTCCTCCAAGACATATCTTGCAATGGAGGAAAGGTCTACGCCAGGATTCAAGGCCTCACAGGACCTCCTGACACTGCTGCAGGGGGGCAACGCCGAGGGCGACCTCAATTTGAATCCGCTCCTAGTCTACCACTCCGAGAACCCCAGGGCTCTGGTGGGGTATGTTAAGGAGAACCTTGGGGTTATCTGGAAGTTGAAAAAGAAGGTTTGGTTGACTTCAGGTATCTGTTTGTCGTATTTTCACTCGTACCTCTCTCGTGTACTGAAGAGGTATGGATCTCGTGAAATCTGGCAAACAGATTTCTCCTGGTGATGGATAACACACCTAGCCACCCGCCCACAATGAAGGAATGGCCCAGCAATGTTGAGGTGGTGTTCCTACCCCCCAACACCATGTCTTTGTTGCAGCCAATGGACCGAGGGGTGATCGCTGCCTTTAAGGCCTACTACCTCCGCTACACGATGAAGCAGTTGGTAAGGGCCTGCAACAGTGACGACAGGACAGCAGTACAGCAGTTCTGGAGAGGGTACAACATATGCCACGCTCTGGAGAATATAACTGCAGCATGGGACAAGGTGAGCCAGGCGACGATGAACGGTGTGTGGCAGAAGCTGTGGCCAGAATGTGTTCACTCCTTCACCGGCTTCCCTGAGGGCGTGCAACCTCTGCCTGTCGAGAGTGTGCGGCAAGACATTGTTGAGTTGTCGCACGAGATGAGCTTCGGGGAGGTTGACGAGGATGATGTGGAGGAGGTTCTCAAGAGCCGCAGGGAGGAGCTCAGCAATGAGGAGCTCCTCAATATGGAGATCTAGCACGCGCACCAGGAGGCAGAGGGGAGGAGGAGGCTGTGCCTGAGGTCCGAGCTCTCAACATCAAGATCCTGACAGAGATGCAAACAAAGCTGGATGAGCTTATAGATCTTATGAAAACACATGACCCACCCCCAGGACGATGCAGGGACACAGCTAATCGGCTCGAGGAGAGTATGAAGGTGTACAGGACGATGCTGGAGGAGAAGAAAAGGGCTGTCAGGCAGACAATGATCACATCGTTCTTTAAGCAGCCCCCCACCAGCCCAGCAAGTTGCACAGGATCTCCCCAGCCCTCGACAAGCAGAGAATCTCCCCAACCTTCAACCAGCAGAGAAACACCGAGGGACACCTCCCACCGAGGACATGCTCGGCCCGTTGTGCTGGACCTAACCTCCAGCCAATCGCCGTCTCCCGTGTCACCTGTGTCTCCACTAAGGCACTCTGTCACTCCATTGCGGCCTTCCTCGTCCCACCCTCCATCTCCCACAGCACTGCAGCCACTATCTCTGTCTCCCTTGCAAGTACACTAGTTTTTTAATTATATGAGTTATAAAAGTGATGGTGGGTTTATTGTTCTTATAATAAATGTAAAATATGGCATCACATAATGAGTATTAACTGAAAAAATATAAATACAGTAATCCCCGTACTATCCGGACGCCCACTTTCCGAACATCCCCACTTACCAGACATTGTGGGCCTGGACTTTTGGAACCCAAAAATGGCCAAAAAAAAGAAAAAATCCCCCCAAAATCCGAATTTTTTCCCACCTGTAATTTGAAACTGTCGCGCGGCGCCGAACAGCTGTTACACCACGGACACTCACCCCTTCCTTCCTCCCCCCTCCCCTTCCCCCCTCCCCTGTCAGGGTTGCCATTGGGTATTTTTCATTACTAAATGTGGGCCAATTTGGTCATGAAAAATTTGTTTGGTAATGAATCTGAGTAATGCATTACCAAACGGATTTTTCACGTGTATAAGGATACACAGGATGGAGATGGTGGATTGTTTGCTCTCTCTGATTAATCTGCTAACATACATAGTGTGAAAATAACCAACGTGCTGTTCATTATACGAAGAGTGATTACATATACTTCCACTTGTATGTATAATTAGTGAAGAATAAATGCTAGCTTTACGAATTTGGTAATGAAAAATTAAATTTGGAAATGAAAATTGAGGAGTTTGGTAAGGTGGCCATTGCCATCTGGCAACTGTTTCCCCTGCACCAAGACCCAAACAATGCCTAACTTCGATTGCGGATGTATCATATTGTAATGGGAGCCACACGTGCTCATTTTTTGGTGAATAAACAGTGAATAAACTGCAATACCTCGCCACTAGACCACACGGGAATATACAATGTTGTGCAGTGTTAAGAAATTATAATTTAGAGTCCAAAGGATTAGCTGTGGAGTGCAAATGGCAGTTGAAACTGGCCTGGTGCAATTAACAACGTGCAGTGTTAAACAGTTATAACTCACAGTGCAAAGAATTACTGTAAGTGCAGCACAACACTGGATTACTGTATGTGCTTCAAGAGCATTTTCACCACTGCCAAAACCTTAAAAAAGGCGGCCACAAACGTGCTGTAATTACCCTGGATGATGTACAGTCACTTCTAATTCCCCATTCTTTGGTTCCTTTTCATTTATTTCAAGCTTTATGACCATTATTGTTTTAACAGGGTCTTAAATAGGTTTAAACATGTGCTATGTATGTCCGGTAGGAAGTTATTTAGGTGGCTTTCAAAATTAGGCTGGGTTAGGGTCCATAAGTACCAGTCCAAGAGCCAGGGACTTGCTGTAAGTACCCAGAATGTTTCACTTTGTACTGTATTTTCCATAATTAGCTCTAAAACCTCATTTCACTCTTTTATGTCCCTTATTGGTGTGAATAGGGTCTTAGGTGCTATACATGTGCAGTAGGGAGGTGTTTTCTGAGTTAGGCTAGGTTAGGGTCCATAACTACCAGTCCAGGAGCCAGAGACTTGTTGTAAGTACCCAGAATGTTAAATATTGTTTAAACTCACCTATAAAACCTCATTCTCTGGTTCTTTTGCATTTATTTTAGTCTTTTATGTCCCTTATTGGTGTGATTTGGGTCTTAAATAGGTGCTATGCATGTCCAGAGGGAGTTGTATAGGTGTTTTTCTGAGTTAGGGTCCATAAGTACAAGTCCAGGAGGCTGGGGCCCACTATCCGGACAGGACCACTTTCCGGACATGCCTTTGGCTCTATTACATTGGATAGTGGAGGGATTACTGTATACTGAAATGCGAATCAGGCGATTTACAATCGTTCCTTCATCCTAACATAAGGCTATATACGGGATATTGGCATATGCCTAATGACCTCAAGTGAACGATTGATATACTTTGGAATTATACGAATAATCTTCATATTATGTCTATATAAAGGTTTCGGGACAATACGTCGTCAAGTCAATTCACCATCATAACAATAACTAAACAATTTGCCATCAGGACTTTTCGCCATCAGGATGATTCCCCGTCATTTATTTACATACCAGTTAAATTAGCAAGTACACTAGTTTTTGAATACTGCACTTGTATATACCTCTTCAAAGTAGTTTTAAAATACACCCAGGATGTTGTAGTACCAATGGAAACTGATGATGACAGCTATGGGTGATGCTAGAACATAATTTAAAGTCAACTACAGCAAGGTATAAAAGTGCAACTTATAAATGACATCCAAAGCCTACGTTACTGAATGAACATAGACTTTGATGGATCGCCCTGAAAATTAGTTATTAAAGTATCAATTAATCAATAATGAGTATACTGTATTTACAGAATGATGGGGAATCGTCCATATTTTGACAGCAAATTGTTGATTTCACGGCGAATTGTTTAGGAACCACATCAACAATCTACCTCCTTCAGTAATGGTAAGAACTACTGTATACTGTAGTTTTCATGTTTTTTTCCTCTTTATACACTATTAAAATGTTACTTTAAATGTTTAAACATAATGATATTTCATGTATGTGAGAGCTAAGGTGTGTGTATGTGAGAGTTTAAGCAGGTCTGCAAATGTATCCCCATTGCCTCCATGTTATAATGGGTTTGCTATACGATGGATTGCTATACGATGGGGTTTTCAAGAATGGAACCCCATCGTATAACGAGGGATTACTGTAATTGACGGGAAATCGTTCTGACGGCGAATTGTCCTGACTCCGAGGCTAAGGGAGAATAAGGGCCTCAGAGCCCTCACTCATCACTGTCAAAACTGGCTGGCTGGGCAGGGCTGGCTGATGAGGCTGGACCGGTGAACGAGCGTGTGTTGTCCAGCGCCGACCGTCGGAACGTTTCTGTTGTGTTCGAGTGTTCGCTGTTCACTGAGCTGCGGATCATCCATCGTTGTAGCAAATCGTTCCCATCTTATAGTGGGGGTAGGGTACTAAATTGTCGACATCATATAAGCGAAATATCATATAAAGAGACATCGTATAGCGAGGGGTTACTATATATACTGTATATATATATGTATATATATATATACAGTAATCACTCCAATATCCGACGTAATAGAGCCATAGGTAGGTCCGGATATTGGTTCTGTCCGGATATTGGGCCCCAGCTTATGGACTTGTACTTATGGACCCTAACTCAGAGAAACACCTATACAACTCCCTCTGGACATGCATAGCACCTATTTAAGACCCAAATCACACCAATAAGGCACATAAATGACTGAAATAAATGCAAAAGAAACATAAAATGAGGGTTTAGAAGTATGTTCATACATTAATAAACATTCTGGTGACCGGCTCCTGGACTGGTACTTATGGACCCTAACCTAGCCTAACTCAGAAAAACACCTTCCTACTGCACATGCATAGCTCCTAACACCCTATTCACACCAATAAAGGACATTAAAGAGTGAAACGAGGTAAGTATAGTATGGAAAAAAGTACAGTATGAAACATTCTCCCTACTTATAGCAAGTCCATTGCCACCTCGATGAATAACCGCCTCGTCTCGGACTCTGACAGTAAGAAGGATTTCCTGAAGCACTTGCAGTACTCTGTTCCTGAAGTCTTGCACTGAACTTAGTCAATCGCACACAGAAGTCCGTTCTCTTCACAGTGTGCACTCTTGTCTAACTAATGCTCCATTGTAACTTACTAAGTGTTGCACTTTAACTTTTCCCATTCTTATAATTTTCCAAAGCCAAAACAAAAAGTCTATTTACTTTAAATTTTTTTCCAATTGAGTCTTTTCTCTCACAACTGTAAATCCTTAACACAACACACTGTTTTTTTCATTGCACAACACTCTAAATTCCCGTGTGGTCTAGTGGAGAGAAAATAGACATAAATGATTACTTAACCTATGGGGATGCATCAGCAAGAGGACACTGCAAAAAACTGCAAAAAAAGAGAGGTGGTAAAGACGTAAGGAAATTTTGTTTCTCAAATAGAGCAATCGGTTAGTGGAATGCACTACCAAATGAAATAGTGTGTGCCAAAACAATTCACAAATTTAAGGATATGTACAATAAATATGGGTTAAGACACGGGAGAGTATGAGCCTGACTCATTCCTGTAAAGATACAATTAGGTAAGAAAACACACACACAAACACACACACACACACACACACACACACACACACACACACACACAAATCCACTATACACTTACTGTACATCAGCCCCTCACACCACAACACCCTTACTCACATTATGCACTTTGCTTTCACAACACAGACAATCCTCCAACATAACTGCAATAATGGATCTCTGTGAATCCCCAATTGCAGTGGCCAATTTCCTACAGTCTACTAGGTTCAAAATATAAGCCTGGGGTCACACCACCAATATATTACAAAGATATCCTCAGACGGTCTGACTGAAGTACACTATTAACCCCTTCTTTACACTGGTGTATCAAGATGTCATTGTATTTCTCCACACCATTCATGCTGATGCGAAGACAAAGGTATCATATAAGTACAGTAATGCACTCTGAATTACCTCCAACACATCAATTAAATAGTGTGGTACACATGTACCACCCACAGTTTCTGCAGAAAGCCACAGACATTTTTTGGTACACAGATAACTCAAAAAACAAGACAGTACTGTGGTACAGATGAGGTTAAGAATATAATCCTGAATCCCAAGCTTCTAGGGAACTCACCACACCAATTCCTTCAAAGGCATAAATGGAGGTCCCAAGGAAGAGAGGCAGCTGGTCCCAGGATTTGAACTCGGGGCGGTCATAAGAGGATGGAATATCGGTGAGCAGGTAGTGGAAGGTGATGGCCAAACCCAGACCAAGGAACACATTGCTGATTAGTGAGAACGGAGCCAGTACCTGCACACACGTGAAGACAATCATAAATGAAAGAGGCAATGTTAAAAGGGAGAAAACAATGGGTTCAGCAAGGATTACAAATTTTTTAAATGTATGTATGTATATAAATCCATCTATCTATCTATTGCCAGACGCCTCAATCCCGTTTGGGGTGGCCACAAACAAATCGCCTTTACATTGCCCTGTCCCCTGCCATTTCGCTGCCCTGCTCCCAACTCACACCCCCCTCTCTCATATACCTCTCCACCCCATCTCTCCATCTCATCCTCAGCCTCCCCCTCCCTCTTCCCCCCTCCTACTCACTCACATACACTCTCTTCGTCAGTCTTTCACCCTCCATCCTCTCCACATGGCCAAACCACCTCAGTGTGTTCCTCATAACACTTCCTATCACATCCACATCCACACCACAACGCTCCTTTATATCCTCATTCGTCAGCCTGTCTCTCCCTGTGACCCCACAGGCTCCTCTTAAATAACTCATTTCCACTGCTCTCACTCTTGACTTGTGTCCTACCAACAACGTCCAAGCTTCACTTCCATACGTTAGAGTTGGTATCACAATACTGTCATGTAGTAACTTTTTCACTTCCATGCTCACTTCCCTGTTTCTTATCACTGCTTTCAAAGAACCAGCAACCTTTCTTCCCTGCTGTACCTTTTCAAGCACTTCACCCTCCAAACCTCCATCCTTACTCATCACACTACCCAAGTACTTAAACGTACTCACATTTTCCAATTCCTCACCATCCAACCTCGCTGTACATTCACTGACTTCACCTCTCTCAAAGACCATCACTTTACTCTTCCCTACATTCACCTTTACATTCCATTTTTTGTACACTCTCCCAAACTCATCCACCAAGCCTTGCAGCTCCCCTTCGTCTTCACTCAACAACACAGTATCATCTGCAAACAACAGTACAGGGAGTTTCCAAACACTATCCTCTCTCACCAGGGCCACTCCAACATCCACTATCCTGCCTTGTACCTCTTTTATTACCCCATCCATGAACAGATGGAACAGCCATGGAGACATGACACGTCCCTGTTTCAACCCAACCTCCAAAGAGAAAAATTCACTTAGTTCAACATCCACATGCACTGCAGCCTTAGCACCATCATACATACTCTTCATTCAACAACTTTCCATCTACTCCATAATCTTAATACTTTCCACAATCCTTGTCTATCCACCCTGTCATATACTTTCCCCAAATCCATGAAAGCCGCATACAACTTCTTTCCCTTCTCTAGAAACTTTTCCACTAAACATCTAAGAATGAATATCTGATCTACACAACCTCTTCCCTTCCTAAAGCCTCCCTGTTCTTCTCCAACTAATTCCTCTGTTCTTTCTCTAACTCTGTCAATAAGTATCCTACCATACACTTTTCCTATTATACTAAGAAGACAAATGCCCCTATGATTACCACACACTTCTTTTTCCCCTTTTCCTTTGTACAAGGAAATAATTATACCTGACTTCCAATCCTCCAGGACTCTACCTTCCTCCCAGGCAAATCTGCACATCTTCCACATCCATTCTACTACTATCTCTCCCCCATGCTTCAGCATTTCACCACACACTCCATCAATTCCTGGGGCTTTCCCCAATTTAACTTTCTTCATTGCTTCCACAACTTCTATCCTACTGATTTCTTCCTGTCTTCTCACCTCCCTCCTTCTCCCAGCCATTCCCCAGCCACTTATATTCACATTATATATAAATATACATAAATATATATAAATATATATATATATATATATATATATATATATATATATATATATATATATATATATATATATATATATATATATATATCATCATCATCATCAGCCATTATAAGTCCACTGCTGAACAAAGGCCTCCCCCAACCTTCTCCATGAATTCCTTGGCTGAGCCAATCTTTGCCACGTTTTCCCTGCAAATTTCTCTATCTCATCTCTCCACCTCCTGTCTGGCCTGTTCTGCTACGCTTACCATCTCTTGGTGTCCAGTCAGTTAACCTCTTGCTCCATCGATTATCCCTTGTTCTTGGTACATGGCCTGCCCACCTCCATTTCTGTTCTTTTATAACTTCTATAATATCTTTGTCTTTAGTCTGCTCTCTCGCCCAAGTTGATCTTTTCCTGTCTCTCATAGATATTCCCAACACTGACCTTTCCATTGCTCTCTGAGAACGAATTAATTTATTTTCCATCAATTTTGTCAGTTTCTAAGTCTCACAACCATACGTCATAGCTGGAATTATACATTCTTTATATACTTTTCGTTTCATACAAACTGGCAAGCTACTTTCATATGGTCTATGTTTACCGAAAGCTTTCCATCAAATTGTAATGAGTCTTTTTATTTCGCTATCATTATCTTTCGTTAATTTTAGTATTTGTCCCAGGTAACTGTACTCCTCAACTTCTTCAAGAATTTCTCCACTTATTCTAATGACGCTCTTTGGTGTTTGAGGATTAAACATTACTTTAGTTTTACTCTGGTTCATCTTTAGTCCTACTTTGAGATTTTCTCTGTTCAGGTCATTTAACATTTCTTGCAAAGTCTCTGCTTTTTCTGAGATTAGGACAAGGTCATCTGCAAATCTTAAATGGTTTAGCTTTTCTCCATCTACGTTTACTCCTTTGTTTTCCCAGTCTAGCTTTCTGAAAATACTTTCTAGGCATGCTGTAAATAACTTTGGTGAAATTGTATCTCCCTGATGCACGCCCTTCTCAATCTTAATTTTCTCTGAGTCCTTATGTAATTCAACTGTAGCAGAGAGATAAGAGACAGACAATGAGCAATTCTGTAATTTTGTGCATGTGTGTTTTTTTACCTATTTGTATATCCCTATTTACGTATTTGTCGTACTGTATACAGAAATTGAGCTAAGCTCATGCTGTCCTGTCTCGATATCAATATTTATTTATTATTTATTTTGTGATGTACTATGTATTTCTGCTACTGCCTGATGATTTTATTCAACTTAGGACAGTCTGTGGTAGTGAAGGGATTGATGAAGAGTGTATATGACTCTTGCAGTTGAGAGCGAGAGAAATTTTTAACATTCTGTATTCCACAGAATACATCATTGGAGATCCTGTATTCACTGGAGGGTAGGAGTTAGTGAAAAAGAATGTTAACCATTTCAGCCCGCTAGTGTTTTTCAAGTTTACTCTTCCTACCCTCAGATGATTGATGAGCACAGGAAGAGAGTTTTATAAATGGAGAGGTCTGATACAGCTTTTATTAATTCTCCAATAATGTAGGGCCATTCCAAGTTGAATAAAACCACCTTCAGGTTGTTAGGGGAAAAAAAATAGTAGGTCAGGTTGCTGGAATGAAATTGAAGAGGTTCTAAATGCAGCATCTAACAAGGGCTGGTGTTGTTTGGGGGTTTGGAGGCACGAACTTTCTCTTATATGTTGTCTGTATAATTTGAACAACAACGTAGTGTTCATGGGCAAATATGCATTATTAATCCTCCTCGTCCCACCTCTTCTTCCCACCTGTAGATGGTATTTGGTAGGTTACAGCAAACCAGGAGAAGGAAAGAATATGGTAGTGGGAGATCTAATCAGTAGTGTGCTCAATGAAAAGGGCCACACACATCCATTCACCATTCAAGCCCCCTTATAGTACACCTGTCCACATGTAGCTTCGTATTTACCCAGCAGACCGCCTGGGAACACCAGATGCTGTTGGCATCCCTACGTGTCATGTGGGGTTGGTGGAGGATTAGTGCCCCTCCCTGTAAAACAATTAACTCTAAGCCATTGGCCACCCCGTCTGGGATACATGGCGTCTGGCAATGAATGAATGAATGAATGAATTTAATGAGATTTATATATATATATATATATATATATATATATATATACAGTATATATAGACGATTCCGGTGCTGTTCCTCCATCACTTCCCCCCTCTGACTTCCTCATGCTTGACATTAAAATTTCTTCAGTTGATGTATTTTCTGCCATCACTGGCCTCAGTACTAACAAGGCATATGGGCCTGATGGGGTCCCTCCTGTTGTTCTCAAGAACTGTGCTTCTGTGCTTACACCCTGCCTAGGCAAACTATTTCGCCTTTGTCTGTCAACTTGTACCTTTCCTTCTTGCTGGAAGTTTGCCCTCATTCAGCCAGTCCCAAAGAAGGGTGACCACTCCCAACCCTCCAACTATCGTCCAATTGCTTTAACGTCCTGTATTTCAAAAGTTTTCGAGTCAATTCTTAATAGAAAAATTTTAAGGAATCTTTCCTATCACAACCTTCTTTCTGATCGTCAGTATGGGTTCCGTCAGGGACGCTCCACTGGCGATCTTCTCACCTACCTTTCAGACTCCTGGTCATCCTCCTTTCGGGACTTTGGCGAAAGCTTTGCCATTGCACTTGACATCTCAAAGGCTTTCGATCGAGTCTGGCATAAATCTTTAATTTCCAAACTGCCCTCCTACGGTTTCTATCCTTCTATCTGTGCCTTCATCGCTAGCTTCCTTTCTGGTCGTTCTATAGCCGCTGTTGTAGACGGCCATCGTTCTTCTCCTAGATCTATCAACAGTGGTGTTCCTCAGGGCTCTGTCCTATCACCAACTCTCTTCCTTTTATTCATCAATGATCTTCTAAGCTGTACATCTAACCCTATCCACTCATACGCTGATGACTCCACCCTTCACCTTTCCATTCGGTTCCCGCAACGCCCATCTCAACAGTTACTTCAACAAACAAGGGATGAAGCTATGGCACACCTAATGTCTGACTTGGCTCATATCTCTGACTGGAGTAAAAATAATATGGTTGTCTTTAATGCATCTATGACTCAGTTCTTACACCTATGAACCCGACAAAATCTTCCACAGGTATACCCACTAATGTTTAATAATATTCAGCTTAATCCTCCATCATCCTTGAACATGCTTGGGGTTTCATTTACTCGGGACTTATCTTGGAAAGATCATATTACATCTCTTGTAAAATCTGCTTCCAAGAGATTGGGCGTGCTAAGCCGACTCCGCTCTTTCTTTACCCCTGCACAATTGTTGACTCTATACAGGGGTTTTATCCGCCCCTGTGTGGAGTACAACTCTCATGTGTGGGGAGGCTCCCCACATACAGCTCTTCTCAATAGGGTGGAGTCAAAGGCTTTTCGTCTCATTAACTCTCCTCCTCTTACTGACTCCCTTCAACCTCTGTCTCTTCGCCGCACTGTTGCATCTTTATCTCTTTTCTATCGCTACTTTAATGGTCACTGCTCCTCTGAACTGTCTGCTTGCATTCCTTCACCTCTACGACGGGTGCGTAGCACCCGTCTGGCAGCAAACTCTCATCCCTTTTCTGTCCAACTCTCTAATGCAAGAGTTAACCGTTACTCCCAGTCTTTCATTTATGCAACAGGTCAGCTCTGGAACTGTCTCCCTCTGTCTGTATTTCCTGCTGCCTATGATCTCCAGTCTTTCAAACGTAGTGTGTCCAGGCATCTCAAAATGATCGGATCTTGAATTTGGCTCTCTATTGTATTTTGTTTTTCTCTTGGAGGGAACTGTTACTGCGGGCTCATGGCCTTTGGTTCCTTCTTCCTCGCATAAAAAATATATATATATATATATATATATATATATATATATATACACAGTATACCTGTATATATATATATACATACACAGTATATATATATATATATATATATATATATATATATACTCTCCCTACGTGTCAAGTGGGGTTGGTGGAGGATTAGTGCCCCTCCCTGTAAAACAATTAACTTTAAGCCCTTGGCCACCCCGTTTGGGATACATGGCGTCTGGCAATGAATGAATGAATGAGTTCCCTCTTTATATATGTTTTCGAGCAGTTTTACAATGTTCTCACTCACTCCTTGTTCTCGCAATGAATTTATAATTGCTATGTGCTCCACTGAGTCGAAAGCCTTTTCGTAATCAACAAAACCTAAGCACAGTGGTTTAATATATTCTGTAGTTTTCTCAATTAGCTGATTCATTGTGTGCAGATAATCAGTAGTCGAATACACGCATCGGAATCCTGCCTGTTCACAAGGTTGGTTTTCCTCCAAATTTGTAGCTATTCTGTTTGTAAGGACTTTAGTGAAAAGTTTGTAAATGACTGATAGCAAGCTAATGGGTCGATAGTTACTAAGGTCTTTTGAGTCGCCTTTTTATAAAGTAGAATAACAATTGCATTACACCATGTTTTGGGAATTTTCTTCTGTTTTATACATTGGGTAAATAAGTGAGCAAGCCTATTTTGTACTTCTGCTCCTGCATCCAACAGTAAATCTGCTACTATTCCATCTTCTCCCGGAGCCTTCCCTCTTTTCATATTTTTAAGAGAAATATTTACTTCGTCTGGTGTTATCTCAAGTATTTCACTTGTGTCAACAGAAAAGTTAGCTATTGGTACTACTGTCCTTGATGCATACAGTTCTTTGTACAATTCTTCAACTCATTTCAGCATCATATCTCTGCATTTAATGGCTTCACCGTTTTTGTCTTTTAGTGATGTAATTTGTTGCATTCCAAGTGCCATTTTATTTCGGACCTGTTTCAGACTTTTTCCTTTTTTGATGTTTTTTTTTATTTGATCCATGTTTCTCTTTCTTTTTTCGTCTCTTTGTCTTTTGTTGATAAGCTTATTTAATTCCACTTGTTCTATTTCATCTTTCTTTGTTTTTACTTTCATTACCTTTCTTTTTTTCATAAGCTCAAGTGTCTTCTCTGAATACTTCCCGGCTTTGGTTGAATTAGGTTTTCCTACTACCTCCGCTGATTCTTTTAGGACTTTTGTTAGTCTGTCATTCAACTCATCAATGTCACATCCAGCATAACTGAGAGCCTGAAATCTGTTCCTTATTTCCAACTGAAAAGCTGCTTTGTTTTCGCTGACTTTTATTGGGCATATCTTTTTGTCTTTAATCATCTTCTTTCTTTCACTTTTGAAATTGAATCTTGCTGTGCAACCCACCATTCTATGGTCACTTCCAATATTTACTTTGTTGATAACTGTGACGTTTGTGATTGTGTTATTCTTATTTGTTATAATGAAGTCGATTTCATTCTTTGTTTCTCCATTTGGGCTTCTCCAGGTCCACTTTCTCCCTGTTCTTTTGTGAAAGAATGTGTTCATTATTCTCCTGTTAAACATTTCTGCAAAGTTTACCAACATTTCTCCTCTTTCGTTCCTTTCTCCCAATCCAAATTTTCCCATACATGCTTCTCCAATTTTTGGTTTTCCAACTTTTGCATTGAAGTCTCCCATGAGTATAGTATAGGTGGTCTTTTCTTCTTCCATAATCTGGGAGATGTCATCATAGAATGTTTCAATTTCTTCATCTGAGCTCTGAGAAGTTGGTGCATATACTTGTATCACTTTCAGGGTATATTTTTTGCACAGTCTACTTACAATCACTGCCGCTCTGTCAGATGCACTGCTGAATTTAACAATGTTGTCTGCAAGATTTCTGTTAATTAGAAATCCTACACCACTAACTCTTTCATTTTCCCTTCCTCTGTGGTAAAATAGGTGGCCACTGTCATTTAGCTGAATTATTTTTTCTTCTTTTCTGTGGGTCTCACTCAAATCTACAATATCCCAACTAATGTTTTCCAGTTCAGCCATTAAGTTATCACGTTTGTAATCTTCAGCGAGGCTTCTTACTTTGTATGCATAGATCTTCATTGATTTAAGAGTGTTTAATATCCCAGTCTCTATCTTGTCAACACAGTGCTTACTCACTTTCGGTGGCACACTGCCCATAAGCACAGGAGGTAGTGCGTTGGACCTTTCATAGACGATGATCCAAAAGGAACGCTTGTAAAATACTTTGCAATACAACTCATGTCTGGTTGGGAGGATTGTGGCAAATAATCTCACCTCCCTGCCACATAGTTTCTGGTGAGATGTAATTTTTTCTGCCGCCTTATTCGTTATATTCAGTGGAGCTCTATATATCTATAGGGGGTCCCATGGTCCGCACCGTCTAAGACGGTACCTTGTATATCTACAAGGCCTTCCCCTATCCGCCACCCGGGGACGTGCCAGGTAGCAGTGGGTAGCAGTGGGATCCTCCATATATAATGGAGGCATTGATAAGAAACAGAGGCTTGAGTGTTGCAGCTACACGAGGCTTACATGAAGGAGTGCTAGTGCCAACTTTAACATATGGATGTGAAACTATGGTTTGGTATGAAAATGAAAAGTCAAGAGTAAGAGCAGTGGAAATAGGACTGCTGAGAAATGTATGTGGAGTACAGAGGGTGGATAGGATACAAAATAATGTGATTCGTGAAAGTTGTGGGGTGAGGAAGTCAGTGGACACCCGAACTGAAAAGAATGTACTGAGATAATTTGGTCATGTGGAGAGAGCGGATTACAACAGTGGTGAAAAAGGTACACCTGAGCGAATCTGAAGGAGGAAGGAGGCGAGGTAGGCCAAGGAGAAGGTGGAGAGATATGGTGGATAAGTGCGTGAAGAAGAGTGGTTTGGAAGCCGATAAGGCTAGGGAACTGACAAGAGATTGAGCTGGCTGGATGAATGTTGTGAGGAGAAGTGCATGATCAAGGATTTGGCACCCCTTTTAACTTGGCAGCATCTGGACTGACTCAATCGGATAGGTTTTTGTGAAGCTACAGAACGTGGTGAATGTTTTTGGCGTATCAGATACAGCCAGGATTCCGGGGGCTTGAATGATGAGTAAATGGAAGTATGGCTCATTGGACTGGGCAAATTTAGGCTGTCTGGACACTGTCACTCCTCACCCTGCCCTAAGGTGGGAAAGGAGGTCCGGATGATGATGATATATATATATATATATATATATATATATATTCGTGCTTGTGGGCCCTTTGGGCCCCTCGTATTGCTCCTACAGGGGGGCTTACTCTTTCTCGCTCACTTTCTCGTGCTTCGCACTTGTTTCCTCGTGCTTCTCACTTGTTTCCTCGCGCTTCACGCACACGTTGCAATCATTTCAGGTAATCCGAGTCACGCTTATGTGGTGTTCTAGTAATGTTGTCACTTTGATTTCTTGCAGCTAACCAATTGATTGTGTTATTTGCAGCTTTGGGAATGGAACCCAAGTTGTCTGAATGCAAGTCCAAAATAAACACACAGACAGACGGCTACTGGTATAGTACATTTTAGTTGTAGCTAGGGGCAAAAAATTTTACAGAGATCCTATGCTGGGTGCTGGGAGTGGCGTTTTTTGGTCAAAATGTGATCGCTCATTATAATAAAAGTTTTTCAATCGTGATGGGACCAAGTTTTTTCACATCAGCAAATTTTCTGTGATTTTTGTATCAATTTTGGTGTGATTTGAATGTGTAGTTTCGGCTGCCCAAAATACACACACACACACAACTAATCCTTCTGCATACACTGTTAATCTTTTCTCTCCGTTGGCCTCCTCCAAACACAACCTTATCACCTAAACCTGTCCTACGGCTCCAGTATGGCCTGCAGACTCTCCAAAGAAATGTCGTCTGTGGCACTTTGGAACTGCGGATTGGGAGGCCATCAGGTAGTACTTCTTTGATTTTCCATGGAATAATTATTGCTTCCATGGCCGGGAGCCATCTTGGTGAGCCTTGCGCATTATGGAGGTTATACTCTCGGGCATGGAAGCATACATTCCTTTCTCATATCCTTTGATTAATGCAAGAAAGCCTTTGTTTAATCACGCTTGTTCTAATGCTGTCTGCAACAAGTAGAGGACGTATAAAAGGTACCGAAGCCAACCCACCCCTGAATCACATCTTTTATACGTTTCTGCCCGGAATCGTGCTAAGTCTGTTCTTTGCTCTGCTAAAAATAATTTCATCTGTACTAAATGCTCTCAACTTTCCAACTCGCTTTTTCCCGCTCCTTCTGGCACCTTGCCGAAAACCTTTCTAACAACTTTACCTCATCATCCTTCCCTCCTCTTTTCTACTATGATGGCTCTGTAGCTATTTCTTCTACTGACAGAACAGATCTCTTTCGCTCAGAATTTCTCCTCCAAGTCCACCTTAGACGATTCCGGTGCTGTTCCTCCATCACTTCCCCCCTCTGACTTCCTCGTGGCTGACATTAAAATTCTTCACCTGATGTATTTTCTGCCATCACAGGCCTCAATACTAATAAGGCATATGGGCCTGATGGAGTCCCTCCTGTTGTTCTCAGGAACTGTGCATCTGTGCTTGCATCCTGCCTAGGCAATCTCTTTCGCCTTTGTCTGTCAACTTAAGCCTTTCCTTCTAGCTGGAGGTTTGCTCTCATTCAGTCAGTCCCAAAGAAAGGTGACCATTCCCAACCCTCTAACCATTGTCCAATTGCTTTAACATCCTGTCTCTCAAAAGTTTTCGAGTCAATTCTTAATAGAAAAATTTTAAAGCATCTTTCCTATCACAACCTTCTTTCTGATCGTCATTTTAAAGCATCTTTCCTATCACAACCTTCTTTCTGATCGTCATTTTAAAGCATCTTTCCTATCACAACCTTCTTTCTGATCGTCATTTTAAAGCATCTTTCCTATCACAACCTTCTTTCTGATCGTCAGTGTGGGTTCCATCAGGGACGCTCCACTGGCGATCTTTTCACCTACCTTTCAGACTCCTGGTCATCCTCCTTTTGGGACTTTGGCGCAAGCTTTGCCATTGCACTTGACATCTCAAAGGCTTTCAATCGAGTCTGGCATAAATCTTTAATTTCCAAACTGCCCTCTTACAGTTTCTATCCTTAATATCTGTGCCTTCATCTTTAGCTTCCTTTCTGGCCATTCTATAGCCGCTGATGTAGACGGCTATTGTTCTTCTCCTAGATCTATTAACAGCGGTGTTCCTCAGGGCTGCTCTGTCCTATCACCAACTCTCTTCCTTTTATTCATCAATGACCTTCTAAGCTGTACATCTAACCCTATCCACTCATACGCTGATGACTCCACCCTTCATCATTGCATTCGGTTCCCGCAATGTCCATCTCAGCAGTTAGTTCAACAAACAAAGGATGAGGCTATGGCACACCTGGTGTCTGACTTGGCTCGGATCTCTGACTGGGGTAAAAATAATCTGGTTGTTTTTAATGAATCAAAGACTTGGTTTTTACACCTATCAACCCAACAAAATCTTCCACAGGTATACCCACTAATGTTTGATAATATTCAGCTTAATCCTACGTTATCTTTGAACATGCTTGGGGTTTCATTTACTCAGGACTTATCTTGGAAAGATCATATTACATCTCTTGCAAAATCTGCTTCCAAGAGTTTGGGTGTGCTAGGCCGACTCCGTTCCTTCATTACCCCCGCAGAATTGTTGCCTCTATACAGGGGTTTTATCCGCCCCTGCGTGGAGTACAAATCTCATGTGTGGGGAGGCTCCCTACGTAAAGCTTTTCTCAATAGGGTGGAGTCAAAGGCTTTTTGTTTTATTAACTCTCCTCCTCTTACCGACTCCCTATAATCTTTGTCTCTTCGCCGCACTGTTGCATCTTTATCTCTTTTCTATTGCTACTTCAATGGTCACTGGTCCTCTGAATTGTCTGCATGCATTCCTCCACCTCTATGATAGGCGCATAGCACCTGTCTAGCAGCAAACTCTCATCCCTTTTCTGTCCAACTCTCTAATGCAAGAGTTAACCATTACTCCGTCCTTCATTTGTGCAGCAGGTCAGCTCTGGAACTGTCTCCCTCTGTCTGTATTTCCTGCTTCCTATGATCTCCAGTCTTTCAAACGCAGTGTGTCTAGGCATCTCGAAATGATCGGATCTTGAATTTGGCCCTCTCTTGTATTTTGTTTTTCTCTTGGAAGGAGCAATTTTGCGGGCTTGCGGCCCTTGGTTCCTTCTTCCTCACATAAAACACAAACACACATACACACACACACACACACAAAGAGAGAGACACGGCAAGGAACAATTGGAGAAAGAGAGGTAACAACAAAACAAAGGAAGAATATAAAAGAACTAGAACTGAATACACAAGAATACATAGAGAGGAAGAAAGGAATTTTGAAAAAGGTATAATAGAGGTGTCTGAGGAGTATGTGTGGAGTGACGCGTATGGATCGGGTGCGAAATGATGAAGTGCGAAGGAGAACTGGAGTTGTTCGGGAGATGACTGGTAGAGTTGAGCAGAGGGTGTTGCGATGGTTTGGGCATATGGAGAG
This sequence comes from Coenobita brevimanus, assembly GCF_032717465.1. Lineage (NCBI taxonomy): Eukaryota > Metazoa > Arthropoda > Malacostraca > Decapoda > Coenobitidae > Coenobita > Coenobita brevimanus. Next base: position 34,672,945 of record NC_137056.1, on the reverse strand, counting down.
AATAGATAATGAGCGATTGGTGAAAAAGATAACTAGATCTGATGTGAGAGGTGTAAGGTTGAGAGGAAGATCACGAATAGGATGGATGGACAGTGTGAAGAGAGCACTGGATGCGAGAGGGATGTCTGTTGAGCAAGAAAGAGTAGCTGTGCGTGACAGAAATAAATGGAGAGAAATTGTGAATGAATAAGTGATGACGCAGCCCTGAGCGGATATTCTCCCGCATTTGGTCTGATCAGCTAGTCAGGTCAGGTGCGGGTAAGGGGATGGGTCTGTTATGATGTGGCAGGGGCAAACCAGTTCTGCTGTTGGGCCCTGCCGCGGATGTCACTGATTGCATTGCGCAGTTGACCCTTGTGTGGTGTGGTGCGGTGAGGATCTGTCCGTTCACCCCTTTGGGGCTAAGATGCGAATGAATGTGTTTGAATGGATGAGTAAATGAGGAGTGTGTCGTCCTGTCTCGGCTACCTCCCTTTCCTTGGGGGAAGCAGCCTAGGTATATAGAAAGATAGATAAATAATAGACAAATGTAAGGATGAACCCAAACTGTTTTATAGATTTGTCAATGGCAAACTGAAACAAAAGGATGGAATCACCAAACTGAAAGTAGAAGGAGAGGTCTATAAAGATGTGGCAATGCAAGCTGAAATAATGAGCAAATGTTTCCAATCAGTTTTCACTAATGAAAAGGAGTTTGTGGAAGGAGAGGGAGTGACTAGAAATGTGGTGATAAAAGATATAAAAGTGGAAGTACAGGAAGTATACAAATTACTGGAAACTCAAGATGTAAGGAAAGCCCCAGGACCAGATGGAATCTGTAATTGGGTACTGAAGGAATGCCGAGAACAATTGGCGGATAAGATTCACAGTTTAATTGCGTGTTCTCTGGAAGAGGGGAAAGTGCCTCAAGAATGGAAGAGGACAAATGTGGTACCAATTTATTGGGGAGGAAACAGGGAAGAACCCCTGAATTACAGACCAGTGTCCCTAACCAGCATGGTCGCAAAATTGTGCGAGAGAATTCTGAAAGACAGATGGGTAAAATATCTGGACGAGATGAATATTTTGGCTGATTGCCAGTTTGGATTCAGAAGTGGAAGGTCATGTGTTTCCAACTTGTTGAGTTTTTACTCAAGAATGATTGATGTGCTTCAGGAAAGAGATGGTTGGGTGGATTTTGTGCATTTAGATTTGGAGATGGCCTTCGACAAGATACCCCATAAGAGACTAATGTGGAAACTAGAGCATATAGGCGGACTGAAGGGGAACCTCCTGGAATGGATGAGAGACTTTCTGAGAGACAGACAAATGAGGACAGTAATAAAGGATAGGATGTTTGGATGGAGGGAAGTAACAAGTGGAGTCCCACAGGGCTCGGCATTGGCGCCAGTAATGTTCCTGATTTACATAAATGATATGGTAGATGGAGTAAACAGTGATGCAAGTCTGTTTGCTGATGATGCAAAGATCTTGAGGAAGGTAGAGGTTGAGGAGGATTGTAAAATGCTGCAGGAGGATCTGGATAGGATACACGAATGGAGCCAGATGTGGGAAATGAAAATCTATCTATCTATCTATCTATATCCCGACGCCCTAATCCCGCAAAGGGTGGCCGCAGACAAAACGCCTCCAAGTCACTCTGTCACCCACCATTTGACTACCCTCCCACCAACTCACCCCCCCCCCTCCCTCATATACCTCTCAACTCCATCCCTCCACCTCATCCTCGGTCTACCTCTCCCTCTCCCTCCCTCCACCTCAGCTACATACACCCTCTTAGTCAGTCTTTCATTCTCCATTCTCTTCACATGTCCAAACCACCTCAGTGTATTTCTCCTAATCTTCTCAACCACATCCACAGCGTTCCTTCACTTCTTCATTCGTCAACCTGTCCCTCCACGTCACTCCACATGCTCCTCTCAAGTAACTCATTTCCCCTGCTCTCACTCTTGACTTGTTCCCCTCTTGCAAGGTCCATGCCTCGCTTCCATATGTCAGGGTAGGGATCACAGCACTATCATGCAGTGACTTCTTAATATCCATACTCAACTCCCTATTTCTCATCACTGCTTTCAGTGTACCAACAACCTTCCTTCCCTGCCGTACCCTTTCACACACTTCATCCCCCAAAGTTCCATCCTTACTCATCACACTACCCAAGTACTTGAATGCACTCACATTCTCCATATCCACACCATCCAACCTCACTGCACACTCTGTGACTTCATTCCTCTCAAACACCATAACTTTACTTTTGTTTATATTAACTTTCAGGTTCCTCCTCCTACACACTGTCCCAAATTCATTCACCAAACCTTGCAACTCCCATTCATCTTCACTCAACAGTACTGTATCATCAGCAAACAGCAACACCGGAAGCTTCCAAATCCCACTCTCATTCATTAGAGCCACTCCCACATCCACTGCCCTACCCTGCACCTCCTTTACAACCCCATCCATGTATATATTAAACAGCCATGGGGACATCACACAACCCTGTTTCAGTCCCACACTGAGATCAAAGAACTCACTCAGCTCACCACCCACTCGCACCGTAGCCCTAGCTCCCTCGTACATACTCTTCACAGCACTCAACAATTTCCCCTCCACTCCATATATTCTTAATACCTTCCATATACCTTGCCTATCTATTCTGTCATAAGCTTTCTCCAAGTCCATGAAGGCAGCATACACTTTCCTTCCCTTCTCTAGATACTTCTCCACTAAACATCTTAGAACAAATATCTGATCTACACACCCTTTTCCCTTCCTAAATCCCCCTTGTTCTTCTCCAACTAGCTCCTCTGTCATATGCCTAACCCTATCAATGAGTATTCTACCATATATTTTACCAGTCACACTAAGAAGGCAAATACCCCTATGATTACCATATACTTCTCTCTCCCTTTTTCCTTTGTATAAAGGAAAAATTATACCTGATTTCCAGTCCTCTGGAACCCTTCCCTCTTCCCAAGCCAATCTACACAACTTCCATATCCACTCCTCAACAAGCTCACCCCCATACCTAAGCATTTCACCACACACTCCATCAATTCCTGGGGTCTTTCCCAACTTAATCTTCTTCATCGCTTCCACTACTTCCGCCCTACTGATCTCTTCCTCCCTCCTCTCATCTCTTCTTCTCCCAGCCATTCCCCAACCACTTATGCTCGCACTGCTCTCACTCTCTACATTCAACAGATCCTCAAAGTGCTCCTTCCATCTCCTCAATTTCTCTCTCTTCTCCACCAACAATCTATTATTCCTATCTTTCACTCCCCTGCTATTTCCCCTTTCACACTGCCTTACTTTCTTTACCTCCTTCCAAAACAATTTATTACTCTCCCTCCATTTCACACTCAGATTCCTCCCAAACTCTTCATCCACTTTCTTCTTACTCTCCTTCACCAGTCTCTTAACCTCCCTTCTGTTCACATATACCTCTCTCTTCTCTCTCTCATCTTCTCCCCTACCTCTACTCGCTAACCATTTACTAAATGCCTTCTTCTTTTCTTCCACAGCTCATTTCACCTCATCATTCCACCATGCTGTCCCTTGCACACCCTTCATCTCCTCCTCACTCCACAAACAGCCTCACATGCTGCGCCTATCTCTTCCATGAATATCTTACATACGTCTTCCACCCCTTCCATCTGCTCTAGCTCATACCTTCCCAATCTTTCTTCCACTATGCTCTTATACTCTATCATTTTCTTACTATCTTGCAATTTCTCCACTCTTCTCACAGGAGCTGCTTCCTCCTGTCTTCCCCTTCGTCTCCTCAACCACTTTCATTGCAGCTCTACCTTGGCCATCACTAAGTGATGGGCCAAGACTCCATTCCCCCACCCTCTCCACACTCTGGCATCCAACACTTGTCTTCTCATTCGCTCATCCACACACACGTAGTCTATTATTGCCTTTCGTTCAACAAGTTCACCATCCATCCTCCTCATTACTATCCATGTATACCGGTGGAACATCTTATGACAAAAGTAGGTGTTGGCTATTGCCAACCCCTTACAAGAACAGATGTCCACCAAAGCACTTCCATTCCCATCTACGTCAGCTGGCACACCCCACTGACCAACCACTCCATCCACTCGTACATTCCCAACTTTGCCATTCATGTCTCATGCGAAGGTACTGCATATACTGTATATATATATATATATATATATATATATATATATATATAGCAAGTGGATATAACAAGAGGAAGGAAGATGGGGTGAGGGAGGAGGAGCCAGAGTTCGAACTGGTACTGAGTATCCATGGGCTCGGCTTTTGTGGTAGGTAGCTCAGTCGGTAGAGAGGTGGCCTGCAGTTCTATCGGACCCAGGTTCAAATCCCCGCTGAGGCAGGGAACAGTTTAAGGATTTGGATTTAATAAACGCAGACTTTACTGATCTACTAGAAGACCCGCCAACATGTCGTAAATAGACCTCCGCTAATATCGATACACAAGTCCTGTATGAGAAAGCCTTAGCATGTATTCAATATGGACGGTGGGTGTTAGCAGTGAAGTGGTGACATGTGAAGGCGTATGGTATGTAGGAGGACTGCTGGGCCTTGGGAGCAGGCTGTGAACCCTATGCCTAGAGTCGGACACAGAAAAAAAAAAGGTGGGGGTGCCCATCATCCATTCACTCAATGTAGAATGATGCCATATGAGCTTTACACTTAGTGACAAGCCAAATGGTTTCCTATACCCAGGAAACCATTTACTACGCTGGGTGGTAACCATATAACCGGGGTTTCTGGCAGGGTTAAGTGTCCCCCAGATTCCCCTATCCAAAAGCACTTAATCATGGCAGTCGTTTCAGAGAGCCTCGGAGGGCCCAATACCTGCCCAGGATCCCAACCAAATGGGCAGACTCCCGTAGCTGTGTGGAATGTGAGAGGTGTGAATGAGGAAAGCAAGAAAGTGGAAGTGGTGAATGTGTTCAAGAGTGTGAGATATGCTGTGATGGCAGTGTGTGAAATGAAGATGAAAGGGTGTGAAGTGGAGGAGTGGGAGAGTGTGAAATGTGTATGGTCGGGAATGAATGGGAGAGGAAGATGTAAGGAAGGAGTTGTTCTGTTGATGAATGAGGTGAGGCAGAGTGGAATGAGAGACTACAAATGTGTCAGCTCGAGGTGTATGTATGTCAAGTTCAAGTTTGAGAAGGTGAAAGCGGCAGTGATTGTAGCGTATGCACTGTGTGAGGACAGGAATGAGAGAGAGAAAGACAGGTTTTGAGATGAGTTGGGTGAAGCAGTGGGAGAAATGCCCAGGAGCTATAAAGTGATTGCGATGGGGGATATGAACGGAAGAGTAGGCACAGGTCCTGATGATGACATCATAGGTTGTTATGGAGTAGCCTACTGGGAGAAAATGATAATGGGAATCGACTAAAGGATATGTGTCAGGAGAGGAGGTTGTTCATTTGTAATTCTTATTTCAAAAACAAAGATGCACATAAATATAAATGGTATAGAGGAAACGGGGATCATGTGGAAAGAAGCCTGATTGATTATGTGCTCATAGAGAGGTCGATGATGGGAATGGTTGCTGATACGAGGGCTGTGAGAGGACGATGTGGAGATCTGTCAGATCATATGATCGTGGTATGCAAAAATCAAGCTGAGAGGAGTGAGGTGCACCACGAGAGAGAGGAGCAGTCAGGGAGAAAGACTGAAAGTTGAAAAGCTGAGGATTAAAGAAATGGCAGATGATTACAGGACCAAAGTAGAGGAGGAGTTAGAATCAGTGAACTGGAATGAATTGGATCTGGATAGCCTGTGGAAAGCATATAAGGACTGCTTAGTTAGCAATGCTAAAGTGGTGTGTGGTGTGGCAAAAGCATCAACAAAAAAGAAGGGTACGGCATGGTGGGATGAGGAGGTTGAGCGAGCAATGGAGGAAAAGAGAAAGACATAGCTAAAGTGGTTACAGGACAGGGGTTCCTTTGAATTAAGAACTGAGTATATCAAGAGCAAGAAGCATGTAAAGAGACTAATGAAGAAGAAAAAGGAGGAGGTAAATGATGATCTGGGAAGAAAAATGACTGCGAACGACTCTGAAAAAAGGAAGTTATTCTGGAAAGAGGTGTGGAAATGTAGAAGTGAAAGCAGAAAGAATTGTGATGGTATGAAGGATGCAGGTGGTAGGTTACCAACCCATGGAGATGAAGTAAGGACCAGATGGAAAGAATATTTTGAAAGCCTGATGAATGGGAATAGAGAGAGCAGAGCGGCTGTAAACATGATTGGTTTTGGGGGGGTGCACAGAAGGAATGCAGTGCCAGGAGACGTGACACTCGCACAGGTGAAGAGCACTGTGAAACGGCTGAAAAATGGGAAAGCAGCTGGGATTGATGAGACGTATACAGAGATGCTTAAGTGTAGCGGAGAGAGTGGAATGAAGTGCTTGCTGGAGATATGTAAGAAGACATGGATGAGTGAAACTGTGCCTGCAGAGTGGAAAAAGGCTGTGACTGTACTCCTGTACAAAAATAAAGGTGAGTGATATGAGTGCAAGAATTATCATGGCATAAGTTTATTGAGTGTGTAGGGAAGGTATATGGAAGAATTATTATAGAGAAATTAAGAGAGATCTCAGAAGTCCTAGTGAGTGATGAACAGGATGGCTTTAGGAGTGGCAGAGGATGTGTGGATCAAATATTTGCAGTAAGACAGATAGCAGAGAAGGCTTGTGAGAAGGACCATAAGGTGTTTATGGCATTCATGGATCTGGAAAAAGCATATGACAAAGTATACAGAGAGGGATTGTGGAAAGTTTTGCACATGTACGGTGTAGATGGTAAGCTGCTGGGTGCTGTCATGAGTTTTTATGAGGGTAACGAAGCATGTGTTAGGGTTGATGGCCATCTAAGTGAGTGGGTCACAATCGGTGTGGGCGTGCGACAAGGTTGTGTGATGTCCCCTTGGTTGTTCAATATATACATGGACGGGGTGATGAGAGAAGTAAAAAACACGAGTAATGGAGAGAGGGATGGCATTGGTAATGAATGGTGATGGATGGAATATCTCAAATTTGTTGTATGCAGATGATGCAATACTGCTTGCAAGTACTGGACAAGAACTTCGTAGGCTAGTGCAGAGTTTTGCTGATGTCTGTGACCATCATGCCTTGAGAGTAAATGTAGAGAAGAGTAAAGTGATGGTTACTGAGAGAGAAGGTGACTCCCAATGTGATGTCACAGTGCATGGAGAGAGACTGGAATTGGTGAGAGTGTTCAAATACTTGGGTACAGTGATAGAAAAGAGAGGAAAATGTGCAAAAGAAGTTGAAAGTAGAGTGACACAAGGAAGAAAAGTCACTGGTGCAATGAAGGCCTTGATAAGAAACAGAGGCTTGAGTGTTGCAGCTGCACGAGCTTTACATGAGGGAGAGTTAGTGCGAACTCTAACAAAAGTGTGTGGGACTATGGTGTGGCATGAAAATGAAAAGTCAAGAGTAAGAGCAGTGGAGATTGGACTGCTGAGGAATGTATGTGGAGTACAGAGGGTGGATAGGATACAAAATAATGTGATTCGTGAAAGATGTGAGGTGAGGAAGTCGGTGGAAACCAGAAATGAAGAGAGTGTCCTGAGATTGAATGATCATGTGGAAAGAATGGATAACAATAGTGGTAAAAAAGGTATACCTGAGCAAATTTGAAGGAGAGATTAGGTGAGGTAGGCCAAGGAGAAGGTGGAGAGATATGGTGGATGAGTGTGTGAGGAAGAGGGGTTTGGAAGTCGGTGAGGCAAGGGAACTGACATGAGATCGAGCTGGCTCAATGAATTTTGTGAGGAATAGTGCGTGATAAGGGAGTTTGGCACCCCTTGTGAGCATGGCAGCGTCGGGATTAACTCAATCGGATACACTGTGTGAAGCTGCAGAATGTGGTGAATGTTTTTGGCGTATCTGGTAGAGCCAGGATTCCGGGGGCTTGAATGATGAGTGAATGGAAGTGTGGACCGTTGGATTGGGTAAATTTGTGCTGTCTGGACACTGCTACTCCTCACCCTGCCCTTGGGTGGGAGAGGAGGTCTGGATGATGATGATGATGATGATGATGATGATAATATATATATACTGTATATATATATATATATATATATATATATATATATATATATATAGTATCCTCGCGTCCAACACGGTAATATTGTCATGCACAGGTCCCGTGTTGGATCAAAAACGTGTTGGACAAACAACAGAGCTTATGCGGAAAAATGAATTATGTCAGCAATCCTAGGAAAAGTCACCCTAAATACCTACCATATACCTTTAAATATACTGGTACTACTGTAATTATAATAAATGGTGCTATACTATGAATGATGCCTAACCTTTTAGGATAGTGCTGGTGGGCTTGCTGGGAATGGAAGGTGGTATCCGAGGCTGTAGGTAGTCCCACTGGGTCCCCGGAGGATGGCTGCTGGCGTCACTAGTGGGCAATGGCTGCTGTCCTCCTCAACCTCCCTCATAAATCCTTCGAAATCGCACTCAGAATCACTATCCTCATCCACATCCATGGAAAGTCCTGCTTCTGCCTGTCCTAGCACTCCGTAAGCCTTCACTGCTGCCAGGATCTTGTCTTGGTTTTTTATTATGGTCCTCACGCTGGTTTCATTCACGTCGTAGGCCTTGGTGATGTCCACTTTCCTCTCCGTTTTCTTCTTCCTCTCGATGATTTCTAGCTTGGTGGCCTGAGGGAGGTGCTGCCGCTTCTTGGGGTTCTCAGAAGGCTTCCTAGGCATCGTAAGCAGGATAAAATGCAGTTACAAGGGCAGAAAATGCAGCGAGAAAAAAGCACCTTGCAATGCGAATTATGCGACTGAGTGGCACTGTGGCGGAAGAAATTTAAACAAAACATCACGTGCGAGCAGAAGCATTTTTGATTGGGCGACATCACGATCACGTCACGATAGCAGGTGGGGGAGGCGACTTGATCAGACGTTTTGATTGGCTGTCAGCATCACAGGAACATCCAGTATGACTGTGTTGGACCGGGGGTGATCGTGCTAGAGGCGAACTCTGCAGATTTCGCCCACTTCTCAGAGCTTCGTGCGTGTTATGCTAATGCACCCATGTTACAGTAATTAAATTGTATTAAATCGTACTAATTTTTTGCTCTCCATGCTGGACGTGAATCGTGCTGGACAAACGCGTGTTGGATGCGAGGGTACTGTATATATATATATATATATATATGCAGTATATATATATATATATATATATATATATATATATATATATATATATATATATATATATATATATATATATATACACTCACACACACATATATAAAAATATAAATATATATAAATATCTATCTATCTATCTATTGCCAGATGCCATAATCACGTACGGGGTGGCCATTTGACTCTGAGTTATTTGTTTTACATGGACGGGCACTAGCCTTCCACCAACCTACTTGACACGTAGGGAGCACGTATGGTTTGGTTATATGGTTACCACCCAGCGTTGTAAATGGTTTCTTAGCTTACAGGAAACCATTTGGCTTGTCACTCAATGTAAAGCCACCTGTAATGGAAAGGAAAGCAATAAGTAGTGACAGGAAAGATGGGAGAAATAGGAAGAGAGGAGGGCAGGCACAGAAAAAGAATGATAAAGGCTAAGGAAGGAGTAGGCAGCACTACATCAAGTGAGTGGATGATGGTCGCCACCACCTACCACTATATATAAATACAAATATATATATATAAAGGAGCGTTGTGGTGTGGATGTGGATGTGATAGGAAGCGTTAGGAGGAATACACTGAGATGGTTTGGCCATGTGGAGAGGATGGAGGGTGAAAGACTGACGAAGAGAGTGTATGTGAGTGAGGTGGAGGGGGGAAGAGGGAGGGGGAGGCCGAGGATAAGATGAAGGGAGGGGGTGGAGAGGTATATGAGGGGGATGTGGGTTGGGAGCAGGGTAGTGAAATGGCAGGGGACAGGGCGACATGGAGACAATTTGTTTGTGGCCACCGTGAACGGGATTGAGGCGTCTGGCAATAGATAGACAGATAGATAGATAGCTATATGTATATATATATATATATATATATATATATATATATATATATACTGTATATATATATATATTGTATATATATATATATATTTTTTATGCGTCCGACTCTGGACAAAGGCGTCAGGGCCTATATCTCGGGGGCAGTAGCCTATCCCAAGGCCCAGTAGTCCTCCTACACCTCCACATGTCACCACTTCGGCGCTAACATCCACCGTCCATATTGAATACATGCTAGGGCTGTCTCATACAGGACTGATGTATTGGTATTAGCGGGGGTATTTTTACGACATGTCGGCGGGTCATCTGGTAGAATAGGAAAGTCTGCTTTTATGAAATTCAAATCCTTAAACTGTTCCCTGCCCCAGCCGGGATTCGAACCTGGGTCCATCAGGACTGCAGGCCGCCTCTCTACCGATTCAGCCACCGCCTCCCCCATATATATATATATATGTTTCCTGTGCACCATGAAACCATTTACTACACTGGGTGGTAACCATATAACCAAATTTTGACGCCTGGTGGTTTAGTGGGTAATAAATGCGCTCCAATCGGATTGAGCGGGTGAAGGTTTATATCCAAGGGGTGGTTGGGGATGATTGCTCATGTAATGCCACTCAGGGATGATTGAGGCTGGTCACTCTCATCTTAAATGTCGGGACCAACTGCCTTGCCCTGGGCTCCTAAGCTCCTCATGGGGCAATGTAGGATTGGATGATGGCTCTATATATATATATATATATATATATGTATATATATATATATATATATATATATATATATATATATATATATATATATATATATATATATATATATATATCGCTATTCTCTAATTTGTAATAATTAATACATCTTCAGTAACACAGTATCAACAAATCAGTTCTTAAAAAAAAAAAAAAAAAATTTACTTCTACAATGGGTATGCAACCATCTAATGATACCTTCATACATCAAATACCTGGTCACTTAAGGGATGGTAACTTAAAGTGGATAGGGTAATAAAAGAGGTACAAGGTAGGGCAGTGGATGTTGGAGTGGCCCTGGTGAGAGAGGGTAGTGTTTGGAAACTCCCTGTACTCTTGTTTGCAGATGATACTGTGTTATTGAGTGAAGACGAAGGGGAGCTGCAAGGCCTGGTGGATGAGTTTGGGAGAGTGTGTAAGAAACAGAATCTAAAGGCAAATGTAGGGAAGAGTAAAGTGATGGTCTTTGAGAGAGGTGAAGTCAGTGAATGAACAGTGATGTTGGATGGTGAAGAATTGGAAAATGTGAGTACATTTAAGTACTTGGGTAGTGTGAGGAGTAAGGATGGAGCTTTGTAGGGTGAAGTGCTTGAAATGGTACAGTAGGGAAGAAAGGTTGCTGATTCCTTGAGAGCAGTGATAAGAAGCAGGGAAGTGAGCATGGAAGTGGAAAAGTTACTACATGACAGAATTGTGATACCAACTCTAATGTATGGAAGTGAAGCTTGGACGTTGTTGGAAGGACACAAGTTAAGAGTGAGAGCAGTGGAAATGAGTTATTTACGAGGAGCCTGTGGAGTCACATGGAAAGACAGGCTGACAAATGAGGATATAAAAGAGCATTGTGGTGTGGATGTGAATGTGACAGGAAGCGTTAGGAGGAATACACTGAGATAGTTTGGCCATGTGGAGAGGATGGAGGGTGAAAGACTGATGAAGAGAGTGTATGTGAGTGAGGTGGAGGGGGGGAGAGGGAGGGGGAGGACGAGGATGAGATGGAGGGATTGGGTGGAGAGGTATATGAGAGAAGGGGGTGTGAGTTGGGAGCAGGGCAATGAAATGGTGAGGGACAGGGCAACGTAAAGGCGATTTGTTTGTGGCCACCCCGAATGGGATTGAGGTGTCTGGCAATAAAAAAATTAAAGAAATCTTCACCCTCCTAATCCCTTCCTCTGAACTTAGCCTACATAGAATAGGGAGCTCTGAATACAGCACACTGATCTCACTGGGATTATGTATTGATATTTCAAACATTTTCTCAATCCTGATTTAGTACAAAACATCACACACAATTTCCAATAACATATGATTAATGAGGTATACAGGAAGCAATGAAGACACTTCCACACACTGCTGCAACTGGCATATTCAATGCAGTATGGTCACCATGTTTGCAGGCCATGACTCTCTGCTCCATGGTTAAAGGTTGTCATTTCTCTTTTCCTCAGCTCATTTTAAGGCTGGAATATAGGCTAGAATGGCAATGATGATGATGATACTCTGGTTTTTGCTCACATTACAGAATATCCTGTATAGTTGTAGCAGTGCAGCAATCTCTTGTGGTCAATTTACAGTATTAAGCTGATATTCCTCCTGTATGATTTTTTTTTTTTTTTTTTATGGATTACATTCAAATGCTGATTAGGAAATATGGGCAGTCCTCACTATTGTTATTTCAGCGGTGTGTTTTAAAAATATAACAATGCTAAGAGTGCAACAGGGGGGACAGGTTAAAAATTAAATAAACAGTAGTGCGCGAGTTGGTTCTGAAAGTGCGAAATGTGGGTGGCAAATCCAGTGTCGTGTTGCAGAGTGTGGCCTGTATCTTCGTCACAAACCATGGCCATGGATAGTGAGGAACTACCGATCCAAAATGTAAGCAAAATCCTGGCAGCCTTTAATGAGTTTAACCCGTGGACTACACCATACCTCATATGTGGGTGTACCAGCATGCTGTGACATGCTTTTTATTTGCGAGATTTTCAACAATGCACCAAAAAGGTTCTAGATGGATCTGAGTGACAAAAAAATTTATGGGGTATTAGAGTAAATGGTAACTCTCATTCCCACCCCCTACCTTGAGCCCAGGCGCTAAGCAGCACCAGCAACAATGACCCAAAATTGTTTAACATAAATGAGGAGTCAATAGGAGGAAATGGAACAGAAGTAGGGTGGTAGATAATGAGTGTAAAAGTAGCGCGCTAAGCTCATATTGGAACATGTGAAGCAAGCTGGCAACCCACCTGGCAAGCTGGGAGCCTGGCGACAGTCCGTCGTTTCTGCCCCAATATGCATTTCATTTTCCCTCTTTCTCTGGAAGCATTAGGAGGGAGGTGGCATTTCAATCTTACTGCATTTCTCCTTGCATCAACACCTCTCTCCACCCCTTCCCTCCCTCCCTCCACACACACACACACACACACACACACACACTTATAAACTCTTGACTAACATAAGAGTAGCATTTCATTATATGGATGAGATGATGAAAAAATTGATAGTGGCCATGATCTGCCCCAGGTTAGAATATGCAGCGGTAGTGTGGTCCCCACACAAAAAGAAAGATATAAACAAGATTGAGAGAATACAAAGAACAGCAACCAAGATGGTCCCCAGTCTGGCTGACCTGTCATACAGAGAGAGGCTGGAAAAGCTGGATTTGCCTTCCTTAGAGGAAAGGAGAAAGAGGGGAGACATGATTGCAGTGTTCAGGACCATGGTGGGAGTAGATAAAACTGACAAAGAAGATCTGTTTGTATGGGATAAGACAGCAACAAGAGGACACGGAATGAAATTGAAAAAGTCAAGCTGCTTGAAGGATATCAAGATACATAGCTTTCCTTACAGAAGTATAGACTTATGGAATAGCCTGGACAAAGAGATCGTCCAGTCTAAAAACTTAAACGAGTTTAAAGCTAAATTTGACTTACTGAGAAACAGCGACGGAAAACCACGAGCATAGCACATTCCGTGTATATCACAATTAGGTATATTAGATAAATACATAAATATTTGGAACGACTTAGACGAAGAGGTGGTGCATGAGAAAAATATTCATGTGTGTAAAGGTAGACTTGATAAATGTGGATCTGGAGACAGGACAACATGAGCATTGCTCAATTCCTGTATACTACCAATAGGTAAATACACATATACCACACACACACACACACACACACACACACACACACACACACACACACACACACACCACCAGCCTCCCTTACACCAGATATCGCTCAGCTACAGGTCCAGCAATATCACAGCTACATAAATACTATGTTTATTACATTGGGAACATGGATGTCTTATCACATTACAGAGATAACTCCATTATCCGGGCTATGTGGCGTGAAGTGGTGCCTGAATAGTCAAAAATCAAGATTAATCCAGTGGAAACAAAACAGAGGTACTGTTAGACTGATTTATTTGCCAGTAAATGTACAATTGTACACTTAAAGCAGCAGAAATACCTTACCAATTCAATTCATATTCCTCCAGCTTGTTTCTGTACTTTTCTGACAATATTCAGTTTGGTAAGTTACTTTTTCTATCTATCTATCTATTGCCAGACGCCTCAATCCCGTTCAGAATGGCCACAAACAAATCGCCTCCATGTCGCCCTGTCCCCTGCCATTTCACAGCCCTGCTCCCAACTCACACTCCCCTCTCTCATATACCTCTCCACCCCATCCCTCCATCACATCCTCAGCCTCCCCCTCCCTCTCCCCACCCTCCACCTCACTCACATACACTCTCTTCATCAGTCTTTCACCCTCCATCCTCCCCACATGGCCAAACCACCTCAGTGTATTCCTCCTAACGCTTCCTATCACATCCATATCCACACCACAACGCTCCTTTATATCCTCATTTATCAGCCTGTCTCTCCATGTGACTCCACAGACTCCTCTTAATTAACTCATTTCCACTGCTCTCACTCTTGGCTTGTGCCCTTCCAACAACGTCCAAGCTTTACTTCCATACGTTAGAGATGGTATCACAATACTGTCATGTAGTAACTTTTCCACTTCCATGCTCACTTCCCTGTTTCTTATCATTGCTTTCAAGGAATCAGCAACCTTTCTTCCCTGCTGTACCCTTTCAAGCACTTCACCCTCCAAACCTCCATCCTTACTCATCACACTACCCAAGTACTTAAACATACTCACAGTTTCCAAATCCTCACCATCCAACCTCGCTGTACATTCACTGACCTCACATCTCTCAAAGACCATCACTTTACTTTTCCCTACATTCACCTTTAGATTCCGTTTCTTACACACACTCCCAAACTCATCCACCAGGCCTTGCAGCTCCCCTTCGTCTTCACTAAACAACACAGTATCATCTGCAAACAACAGTACAGGGAGTTTCCAAACACTGCCCTCTCTCACCAGGGCTGCTCCAACATCCACTACCCTACCTTGAACCTCTTTTATTACCCCATCCATGTACAGCTTGAACAACCATGGAGATATGACACATCCCAGTTTCAACCCAACTTTCAAAGAGAAAAATTCACTTAGTTCACCATCCACACGCACTGCAGCCTTAGCACCATCATACATACTCATCACAGCATTCAACAACTTCCCATCTACTCCATATATTCTTAATACTTTCCACAATCCTTGTCTATCCACCCTGGCATATGCTTTCTCCAAATCCATGAAAGCCGCATACAACTTCTTTACCTTCTCTTGAAACTTTTCCACTAAAGATCTAAGAATGAATATCTGATCTGCACAACCTCTTCCCTTCCTAAAGCCTCCCTGTTCTTCTCCAACTAATTCCTTTGTTCTTTCTCTAACTCTGTCAATAAGTATCCTACTATACACTTTTCCTATTATACTAAGAAAACAAATGCCCCTATGATTACCATACACTTCTTCTTCTCCTTTTCCTTTGTTTCATTCATTCATTCATTGCCAGACGCCATGTATCCCAAACGGGGTGGCCAAGGGCTTAGAGTTAATTGTTTTACAGGGAGGGGCACTAATCCTCCACCAACCCCACTTGACATGTAGGGGCAACGTTATGCCAACAGCATCTGGTGTTCCCAGGCGGTCACCCATCCAAGTACTAACCAGACCCAACGTTGCTTAAAACAAGGGAATAATTATACCTGACTTCCAATCCTCCGGAACTCTACCTTCCTCCCAGGAAAATCTGCACATCTCCCACATCCATTCTACTACTATCTCTCCCCCATGCTTCAACATTTCACCACACACTCCATCAATTCCTGGGGCTTTCCCCAATTTAACTTTCTTCACTGCTTCCACAACTTCTATCCTACTGATTTCTTCCTGTCTTCTCACCTCCCTCCTTCTCCCAGCCATTCCCCAGCCACTTATACTCGCATCACTTCCATCCTCTATGTTCAGGAATTCCTTAAAGTGTTCTTTCCATTTGCTCACTTTTTCTCCCTTCTTTTGCACATTTCCCACATCCACTCTACTACTATCTCTCCCCCATGCTTCAACATTTCACCACACACTCCATCAATTCCTGGGGCTTTCCCCAATCTCACTTTCTTCATTGCTTCCACAACTTCTATCCTACTGATTTCTTCCTGTCTTCTCACCTCCCTCCTTCTCCCAGCCATTCCCCAGCCACTTATACTCGCATCACTTCCATCCTCTATGTTCAGCAATTCCTTAAAATGTTCTTTCCATCTGCTCACTTTTTCTCCCTTCTCCACTAGTAATCTACCATTTTTATCTTTCACTCCCCTAGTAACTTCACTTCCACCCTGTCTTACTCTCTTCACCTCTTTCTAGAAAATTTTCTTATGGTCCCTCCACTTTACACTCAAATTCCTTCCAAATTCCTCATCCACTCTCTTCTTACTCTCTCTTACTAATCTTTTTACCTCTCTCTTTCTTTCTACATATAACTCTCTCTTCCTCCTTTCAACTTCTTCCATGCCCCTATTTCTCATCCATTCATTGTATGCTTTCTTCTTTTGTGCCACAGCCTGTCTCACCTCTTCATTCCACCACGCTGTTCCTTGCACCCCCCCTCTGTCTTCTCTTCATCCCACACACCACATCACATGCTACACATATTTCTTCTGTGAATATCCTTCATACACCTTCCATGTCCCCCTGCCGCTCCAATTCATATTTGCCCAATCGTTCCTTCCCTTCTCTCTTATATTCTGCCTTTTTCTCATACTCTTGTAACCTTTCCACTCTCCTTGCAAATACTCCTTCTTCCCATCCTTCCCTTCTTCTATTCCTCCATCTTATTTGGATCTTGATTCTGGCCACCATCAAGTAGTGGTCAGAAAGTTCACTCCCCTAACCTCTATGAGCTCTTGCATCCATTACACATCTTTGCATCCTTTCATCCACACACACATAATCAATCATTGCCTTCCTTTCATTCAGTTCACCACTCACCCTTCTCATCACTCGCCATGTATACCTGTGGATCATTTTATGCCTGAAGAGAGTATTGGCTATCACCAACCCCCTCCCAGCACAAATGTCCACTAACACACTGCCATTCTCACCTATCTCAGCAGGCACACCCCACTCACCAACTATTCCATCCACCTTCACATTCCCTACTTCATATCACTGATCAAAAACACTCTCTCATTCCTTTCAAACTTTTCCATGCACACTTCCACATTTGTCCACAACTTCTCTCACTCTGCTTGCACGATCTTGCGTTGGTGTATACACGCACACAATCGCCCACATTTGTATTCCAACTTTCAATCTTACCCCCACAATCCTTGACCCAACTGATCCATACTCTCTTATATTCTTCTTCCAAAATTTACTCACAACTATACACACTCCTTTTGCCCTCTCATTCTCACCTACTCCTGCACATATTACTTCTTCTTGCTGAAAAATTTAGTTCCTGTTATTACCGTCACGTTCCTTAAGCCGTACCTATGATTGTTTCCAGCGCAATGGAAGAAACTCAATATTCTCAAAGGTGGATTTCATTTCCGAATTTCCTAACTGGAGGTTAGGTTAGGTTAAATTATTAGGTACAGTTAAGCCAGGTTTAGTTAAACATTTATGTTAGAACAGTCTCTTCCGCCATTACGTTAACGAATCAAACAAGAGTTGCCACAGCAGAACAGCTAAAAACAATGAGGAAACAGATTTAACAAGAAACATTTACTTACCAACCAAGAAAAATTAAGAAAAATATAACAGACTATCAGGAAGACTGATTTGTTAAGGTGCTTGTACTGCTTAAAGTAAAGTGTATCTTTAACCTCCTCAGTGGCCATGAATTCAGATATTTGTGTGCTCCTGTGGTCAGCCTCAGGACCATTTTTCATCATCATCATCATCCAAACCTCCTTTCCCACCCAAGGGCAGGATGATGAGTAGCAATGTCCAGACAGCACAAATTTGCCCAATCCAATGGGCCACGCTTTCCATCATTCAAAACCCCAGAATCCTGGCTCTATTGGATATGCCAAAAACATTCACCACGTCCTGTAGCTTCACATAAATGTATCCGATAGAGTCAATGTGGACGCTGCCAAGTTAAAAAGGGGTGCAAAAAACCCTTGATCATGCACTTCTCCTCACAACATTCATCCAGCCAGCTCGATCTCTTGTCAGTTCCCTAGCCTCACCGACCTCCAAACCTCTCTTCCTCACACACTCATCCATCATATCTCTCCACCTTCTCCTTGGCCTACCTTGCCTCCTCCCTCCTTCAAATTTGTTCAGATATACCTTTTCAACACTTTCTTATAATCCAAACTCTCCACATGACCATTCCATCTCAGTACACTCTCTTCGATTCTGGCGTCCACCGACTTCCTCATTCCACACCTTTCACGAATCACATTATTTCGTATCCTATCCACCCTCTGTACTCCACATACATTCCTCAGCAGTCCCATCTCTTACTCTTGACTTTTCATTTTCATGCCACACCATAGTCTCACATCCATATGTTCTATCTATCTATCTATTGCCAGACGCCTCAATCCCGTTTGGGGTGGCCACAAACAAATTGCCTCCAAGTCGCCCTGTCCCCCGCCATTTCACTGCCCTGCTCCCAACTCACACCCCCCTCTCTCATATACCTCTCCACCCCATCCCTCCATCTCATCCTCGGCCTCCCCCTCCCTCTTCCCCCCTCCACCTCACTCACATACACTCTCTTCGTCAGTCTTTCACCCTCCATCCTCTCCACATGGCCAAACCACCTCAGTGTGTTCCTCATAACGCTTCCTATCACATCCACATCCACACCACAACGCTCCTTTATATCCTCATTCGTCAGCCTGTCTCTCCACGTGACTCCACAGGCTCCTCTTAAATAACTCATTTCCACTGCTCTCACTCTTGACTTGTGTCCTT
Source organism: Coenobita brevimanus (assembly GCF_032717465.1). NCBI lineage: Eukaryota > Metazoa > Arthropoda > Malacostraca > Decapoda > Coenobitidae > Coenobita > Coenobita brevimanus. Next base: position 34,653,811 of record NC_137056.1, on the reverse strand, counting down.
CCAACAATGTCCAAGCTTCACTTCCGTACGTTAGAGTTGGTATCACAATACTGTCATGTAGTAACTTTTTCACTTCCATGCTCATATGTTAAAGTTGGCAAAAACACTCCTTCATGTTAGCCTCATGCAGCTGCAACACTCAAGCCTCTGTTTCTTATCAAGGCCTTCATTGCACCAGCATCTTTTCTTCCTTGTGTCACTCTTCTTTCAACTTCTTTTGCACATTTTCCTGTCTTTTCTATCACTGTACCCAGGTATTTGAACTCTCTCACCATTTCCAGTCATTCTCCACTCACTGTAACATCACCTGGGAGTCACTTTCTCTCTCAATAACCATCACTTTACTCTTTTCTACATTTACTCTCAAGGCACGACACTCACAGACATCAGCATAACTCTGCACTAGCCTACCAAGTTCTTGTCCAGTACTTGCAAGCAGTACTGCATCATCAGCATACAACAAATTTGAGATATTCCATCCATCACCATTCATTACCAACATCATCCCTCTCTCCATTACTCATGTTTTTACTTCTCTCATCACCCTATCCATATATGTATTGAACAACCATGGGGACATCACACAACTTTGTCGCACGCCCACACCGATCGTGAACCTTTCACTTAGATGCCCATTACCCTTACACATGTTTCACTACCATCATAAAAACTCTTGACAGCAACTAGCAGCTTACCATCTACACCGTACATGTGCAAAACTTTCCACAATCCCACTCCATATACTTTGTCATATGCTTTTTCCAGATCCATGAATGCCATTAACACCTTATGGTCCTTCTCACAAGCCTTCTCTGCTATCTGTCTCACTGCAAATATTTGATCCACACATCCTCTGCCACTCCTAAAGCCATCCTGTTCATCATTCACTAGGACTTCTGAGATCTCTCTTACTTTCTCTATAATGATTCTTCCATATACCTTCCCTACCACACTCAGTAAACTTATGCGACGATAATTCTTGCACTCATGTCGCTCACCTTTATTTTTGTACAGGAGTACAATCACAGCCTTTTTCCACTCTGCAGGCACAGTTTCACTCATCCATGTCTTCTTACATATCTCCAGCAAGCACTTCATTCCACTCTCTCCACTACACTTAAGCATCTTTGCATACACCTCATCAATCCCAGCTGCTTTCCCATTTTTCAGCTGCTTCACAGCACTTTTCACCTGTGTGAGTGTCATGTCTCCTGGCACTGCATTCCTTCTCCGCACACCCCCAAAACCATTCATATTTACGGCCGCTCTACTCTCTCTATTCCCATTCATCAGGCTTTCAAAATATTCTTTCCATCTGGTCCTTACTTCATCTCCATGGGTTAATAATCTACCACCTGCATTCTTCACACCATCACATTTCTTTCCGCTTTCACTTCTACATTTCTGCACCTCTTTCCAGAATAACTTCCTGTTTTCAGAGTAGTTCGCGTTCATTTTTCTTCCTAGATCATCATTTACCTCCTTCTTTTTCCTCTTTAATAGTCTCTTTACATGCTTCTTGCTCTCAATATACTCAGTTCTTAATTCAACGGAACCCGTGTCTTGTAACCACTTTAGCTATGTCTTCCTCTTTTCCTCCACCACTCTCTTAACCTCTTCATCTCACCATGCTGTACCTTTCCTCTTTGTTGTTACTCTTGCAACACCACACACCGCTTAAGCATTGCTAACTAAACAATCCCTATATGCATTCCACAGGTTGTCCAGATCCATTTCATTCCAGTTCACTGATTCTAACTCCTACTCTACTTTGGTCCTGTAATCATCTGCCAATTCTTTGATTCTCAGCTTCTCAACTTTCAGTCTTTCTCCCTGACTGCTCCTCTCTCTCTTGATCCACATCACTCCTCTCAGCTTGATCTTGCATACCACAATCATATGATCTGACAGACCTCCACAAAGTTCTAAATCACAAAGTTCTAAAATCAATTTCCTTTTCTTACAGATGTGAAAACACTCATCTGGTGCACCTGGCTTTTTTTTTCTTCCCTAAACCCATCCTGTGATTTCCTATGATTCATGAAAGAATTATTAAAATTAGGGTGCATGTTACATTAGCATGTAAACATTGACAAAAACATTTGGGATGAACATCTGACTGCTTGCGATGGTAGAGCTGGGTCGTGTAAAGATACCAGAGACCTTCGTTCCCTTCCCATAACTGTTCGCAATTTTTTTTATAGCTTGCCCTAACTCAACATCACTGACATCGGTGCAGTAAAGCGTTGTTCAAGGCCGGCAGCCATGAAGGGGTTCATGGATTACATAGTTGTTTGTATCAGTACTCTTTCTTTCACACATACACATAACGAACAAAAGAATGAGCAGTAAATGTACACTTAACTTTAAAGGGCAGAAATAACTGTGTGCTCAGTCAGTGTGAAATGTATTGGGAATAGTGATATCGAATGAAGAATGTGGAACTGAATGCTAACTTACGAGAAAATGTGGGATGAAGGAGTAATTTTTTTCTAATTAGCTAACATTTTTGTTCCATTTTGTCCCCTAAAATTTGAAACATAAATTTTCGTCCAAGCATACAGCCTAAAGACCTTACCAATTCAGTTCATACTCCTCTAGTTTGTTTTCTGTATTTTTTCTGCCATAAGTACTTTGAGGGTGGTAAATTATCTTCTCTTGCTGAAAGACTTCCCCCCTTAATATCATCACATTCCTCAAGCCGTACCTATGACTGTTTTTGGCATAATGAAACTTACTCAGAATTAGGGCACATGTTACATTAGTATGAAAACATATTGGCGAAAACATCTGGGATGAAGTGAATGCCCAATGCCGTTTCTTACTAAATGTGAATTACGCAGTTGCACAGGGCCCCTGAAGCCACCAGGGGGCCCCCAAGCTGCCATTTGAATTTGAGAGAAAAAAAAGATGTTAAGATTTTTTCACAGATCTAGCCTCTTTTCATCTTAAAGTGCACCAGACTGATGCATTTCAATGTTAAAGGGATGCCCCCGGACTACCTAAGAGGGTTTAGAATCCCCTCACCATCTATCTATCTATCTATATACCTAGGCTGCTTCCCCCAAGGAAAGGGAGGTAGCCGAGACAGGACAACTAACTCTCCATTTACTCATCCATTCAAACACATTCATTCGCATCTTAGCCCCAAAGGGGAGAACGGACAGATCCTCACCGCACCACACCCCACAAGGGTCAACTGCGCAATGCAACCAGTGACATCCGCAGCAGGGCCCGACAGCAGAACTGGTTTACCCCCGCCACATCATAATAGACCCATCCCCTTACCTGCACCTGACCTGACTAGCTGATCAGATCATAGTTTCACAAAATAGGGGCCCCCAAACAGCATTTTGCATAGGGCCCTCAAAAGACTAGAAACGGCACTGTGAACGCCTGACTACTTGGGATGTTAGAGTAGGGTCGTGTAAACATACCAGCGACCTACGTTTCCTTCCCATAATTGTTCACAGTTTTTTAAAGCTCACCCTAACTCATCGTCACTGACACCGGTACAGTAAAGCATTCATGGCAGGCAGCTATGCAAGGATTAATGGAATACATTATTGTTTGTATCAATGCTCTCTCTTTCACACATACATATAAAAACGAACAAAAGAATAAGCAATAAATGTATGCTTAACTTTAAGGAGCAGAAATTACTGTGCTCAGTCAGTCTGAAATTTGTTGGGAAGCACGATATCAAAACATTGTGAACTGAATGCTAACTTTCGAGAACACATGGGATGAAAGAGTAATTTTTTCTGATTAGCAAACATTTTTGCTCCATTTCATTCTCTAAAATTGTGAAACCCATAAATTTTTGTCTAAGCATACAGGCTAAAGATCTTACCAATTCATGTTCCTCTAGTTTATTTTCTGTATTTTTATGACTATTTTGAGGTTGGTAAATTACCCTCTCCGGCTGAGAGATTCCCTCCCTTATTATCATCACATTCCTTACGCCGTACCTATGATTGTTTCCGGCATAATGGAAGAAACTTACTCAACGTACTCAAAGGTGGATTTATTTACCCAATTTCCCAGCAGGAGCCCAGGTTAGGTTAGGCTAAGTTAGGTTAAATTATTAGGTAGTTATGCTAGGTTAGGTTAGGTTAGGTCATCAGTTGCCTCACCAAACCCCACCAGTCTTGTGATCAAGTTGTGAGCAGGTGTGAGTGGGGTGGTAAACTCACGCTCATTTACCCGTGGCTCGCTCGCTAGCAACCAGATGTTTGCTGTTTAAACTGGAGCTATCGTACAGAAAATTTTATGTATTACTGCATTACTGAAGCGGTCACAGCCCAGATATACCAAAACCTGGATAATCTGAATCTGGATAATCGAGCTTTCACTGTACTATAATTACATCCAACTTAGGTGCTGTAGCATTGTTAGAAAACAACCGCATCCACACACACATATACACCTCAGAGCATTAGGATCAGAGGATCATCATCTGGCCTCCATTGACTGATCAGTTTCTAGGTTTGGTGGCTTTAGTGCTAACGCTAAGTAAATACTAGGCTCACCATATCATTAGCAATGATATACCAACTTACTGGTATGATTACATCCTGCTAAGGTACGATATTTATGGTGGAAAAAAATTCATAACAATAAATATACCCAGCAGCCTCAAAACACAAACCTGACCTTCTCATCAGAGCATAGTTAGCATGTCCCTGGTGTCTTTATTGGTAAAGCTAGGTAGATACTACGCTCACCACATCATTAGCAATAATGTCAACTCACTGGTATGATAATATCTCAGCAACCCCAAACCACAAACCTGACTTTCTCCTCAGAGCACAGTTTTCATGTTCCAGCCAGAAATGCAATTTCTGACAATTATTTTTCCCAAACCATGCCGATTAAAAAAAAAAAAATCCGTGGGTAACTGCATGTTGCAATTTCCTAGCCACTGATATACATTCATCATCTAATCCTACATTCCCCCATGAGGAGTAGAGGAGCCCGGGGCTAGGCAAGTTGGTCCTAACATTTAAGAAGAGAGTGACCAGCCTCACTCATCCCTGAGTGGTATTATGTGAGCAACAAACCTCAACCACTCCTTGGATATAAACCTTCACTGACTCAAATCCGATTGGAGTGCCATAATTATCCACTAAACCACCAGGCGACAAAATTTGGTTATATGGTTGCCACCCAGCATAGTACAGGAAACCATTTGGCTTGTCACTCAGTGTAGAGTCACCCACAGGCAGAATGAATAGGAAAGAATGAAGGAAAGAAAGACAGAAGAGGGAGTCTAAAGTCACCCACATGCAGAAGGACAAGGAAAGAAGGAAGGAAAGAAAGAAGAGGATGCATGTTACGGAAATATGTAAGAGACCAATGCTACCATTTCACCACATGATGGGAGATGTTTGCATGATCCCGCACCACAGTCCATGGGTTAAAGATCAAGGGACAATGAACAAAAACTGTCAAGTGAGAGCTCAAGAGGTTCTAGATGCCACAGAAAACAGACTCTATTAATGCTGAGACAGGCATGCCGAGGAAGTGAACAGAAGGCATCAGACTCTGATCACCACCTTTACTCCACCCCAAGAAGAAGATCCAATGCCCTCAACATCAGCCAAGGATGATGATGATGGTGCATCTGTTGCGTCTGCCTTGAGCTTTGAGGGGTTCATGATATGACTGACGTGGAGCATGTGGTGGTGCTGGTGGTGATCTGGTGGAATCAGGCAGTGTGGAGGCTGCTAAGATCAGAGCACTGTAATTGCCTTAGCCTACCTTGCACAGATTTTAAGGTAAGCAGATGTTGTGTGGGTTATGCTTACTGTGTACAAATGTTTAATATCCCATAATACATAGGCAAAATGACAGACCAGAGGGCCAATGCAATGACTTTTGAGACAGTAACCCCACCAATTACAATTTTCCCCCAGAGGTATGCTATTTGTAAAGTGTGAAATTTCTAGACAGCGAGGTCTTCTACCTCCCAAATTCTTGAGTATTAACCAAATGTACTGTGCTGGATTATGACAAAAATGATCACAAAAAGGTATATACTGTAATTTATAACAAGTATTTTTTTGTACAGTAAACCCTTCGTAAGTCGAACATTTAGAAGACGGAATCTTCGGTAAGCCGTACTCAGGCCGAGACCATGTATGTAAGTAGGCCGAGATGCAGAGGTAGGGGGACAAAAGTGGTGCTAGGAGGATATGTGGCCACCAGTCTGCTGCTTGTCTGATTTCACTGGCTTTGAAGTCTCAGATTATCTTGAAGTTATGCAAAAAGTTGGTGAGAAGAATACTAATGAAGATGATGTCATCCAGTGGCTTGATATGGATGCAGATGATCCTGGGTATCATCATCAAACAGAAGAAGAAATTGCTGAGTCCATGGCCAGGAAGAAAGATGAAGATGACGATGATGACAACGAGGAAGAGAACAGTGATGTTGGATGCAAGAATCCATACAAATTATCCCAAGTTTGTGAAACAATGGATGTTGTCATATCTTAGCTGGATTATATTGATGATGCAGAGGCACAAAATTTTTATACGCATGTAAGGGAGTTGCGAGGCTTGGTCATTCGTCGCCAGTATTCGCAGACGAAGCAGATGAAGATTTATGGCTTCTTTATGCCTTAGCCAAGGCGTCGGCCTATCCTTCCTCCTGATTCCAGCAGTGATTCTGCTTCTACAACTCTTCAGATAGCCAGCACTTCAACTAGTGCTGGCACAGACACCGAATAGTGTGACACCAAATAGTGTGTGTGTGTGTGTGTGTGTTTATGAAAACTCTAATTTGATTAAATGAAAAAAAAAAATGTGTGCATGTGACTTAGTGTTAAGTGACCATGATTAAAGTTCAGTATTATTATTATTGGAAGTGTTACACTGCAGTCTATTATAGTGATTACATTTAAGTTTAATTCTTAATGTTCAGTGAAAAAAATACTGGGTACTGTCTAGAATGTTACGTTAAATTGTGAACTCTACCACCTTCACCACTTCCGTCTCCAACACAAGCTGTTGACGGGTCTGTGCTACCTCTAACGACAGGTAAATTACGGGCACTGAATTTTTTTCTTTCTTTCTTTATTCATTTATACACTGTATATGCTCCTTTACTTTGGTGTTGAAAAGACAAGTAATAAGTACTGTCTTTGAATATGGGGGGTCAAAATCCATCTCCAGCACATGCTGACGGCAGGTCTGATCTGCCTCTATGAATGATTTTCTATCAATTAAAGGCACAGTATATTAAATGCACTGAAATGTTTTTTTGCCATAACTTATTTATTTATATACGCTCCTTTAATTTAGTGTTGAAAGGACAAGTAATAGGTATTGTCTTAGCAATTTTCGGGGGTGAAAATTCGGTAAGATGGAAAATTTGGTAATTCAAACCAGGGCAGACCCCCATATAGTTTGACTTGTGAAGGGTTTTCTGTATTACTAATCTTCCAGTTTACACTCATGCCCTCGTGTCCTTCCATCATCTTTCACAAAGATCTTTCTCTACCCACTTCTTTTAGTCCTTTGACAACACAATAATCTCTTCTCTCTCTCTCTCCTCTAACCTGAAGTTTTATTAATATATTCTGTGGGCTGGATAGTGATCACCAAACCTACTATCATGAAAAATTCACCATCCACCAGTCTTCCAGTAAGTTATGTGGCATTAGCCAGAATACAGATTCTTTATTGTGTCTTAAGTACTAAAAACAAATCACTGTATGGTATATGTGGTACTAACTTTGAGTGATCGAATCATGGAGATGGCGAGAAGAGGGATAATAAGAATTGCCATGTACCCATGAATATCAATCTCACTCCCAGGAATTTTGCAGTCTATAACCTGAAAAAGACATAATTTTTAGCATATGAGTTAAGATATCTAGAGGGGAAGCAACTGGGAAAGCAGTGTGGCAGTGCTGAAGAAATAGCAGTATGTATATGGTAAACAACACAAGAACAACAATCTTATTAAGTAATACTCTGAGGAGGAAGGATGGTAGTACAAGACTGGAGTCGCACCAGCAGATACAGAAAATGGAAAAAATTAGGGGAAAAAATGTTACATGAAAAAGCCCATTTGAAAACATCTTACATTCATATAGTTATGAATTTAATACAAGATGTTCTATCAAAATCACAATAAAGACAACTCAAGCATTAACAGGCATTAAAAGCTTTCACATCAATTCCTAACAAATACATCATCATAATTATGATCCACATCTTTTTCTCACCTGTGAATGGGTTAAAGTAGGGTCCAGGAAAAAAAAAAAAAAAAAAAGACTAATAAATACACTGTAACTGGTCTGCCCAATTAAATGGGCCACATTCTCATTCACTCACCATTCAAACCCTCAGAATCCTGCCTCCACTTCGGTAATATAACTTCCATGCATATGTGCTTCATAACTACCTGTCAGACAAGAGTCAATTTGATTATTATTAGGTTCAAAGAGCTGGCAAATGCTAGTCACTAGCTCTTCCATATAAATTCATCCAAACATCTCAATTCACTATAATTTCCTTAACCATATTAACTTTCACACATCTGTTTCTCTCATTTACATTACCTGTCTATCTACTTCTTGGCCTATCAAGCCTCCTCACATCTTCAAAATTTCAAAATTGCTCAAATACACCCTTTTCACCATTCTATTCAAACCAGTCTCTCCATATAAACACTTCTGTATTACCCTAAATCATTTCAACCGGCAATAAAAAGCAAATGTAGGCTCCCCCTGTTATAATACCCTAACACATGAATTCACAATGTACTATCATTAAACACTTCAAGAAGCCAAAACAAAGCTCCTTACAATAGTTACAGGTACAACAACTGATTTGGAAAATGTCACAATACTAAAACAGCCACTCCCATTTATCCAAAATACCTTGTAAATTCTAAACTTGCCCATAACACTGTACAAACTGGCAGGAGGCAGATCTTTTTTTTCTTTTTTCATTTCTTACTAAATTCAGCAAGTGTTTAAGATGTCTGACTTGGGTTTATGTTTATATTTTGGGGGGCACTCGACTTCATCAGTATCATTGAAATGTCAGTAAACTTTTTCCAGATGCCATGTCTCTCTCATCTGCATTTCTCACCTGAAAAAAGTTTAAATACCATATTGCAATTCTAATAGTAGGTGGGCGCACCCATCATCCACCCACTTAGTGTAGCAGTACTCTGCTTTAGGGGAGCTCTACACTGAGTGGCAAGCCAAATGATTTCCTGTAAACCAGGAAATCATTGACAATGCTGGGTGGTAACTTTATAATGAACCAACACATGTTCCCTATGTGAAAAGAAATGGGTTGGAGGAGGGTTAGTGCCCCTACCTCGAAAATAACTAAATTATACACATGATGCCTTGGACCAGGACTGACCAACAGGTGACGACTAAGGACCGAACAAAGGACATGGTATGGACTGCAACATGGAAGGTAAGGGGTATGAATGATGAGGTGAAAGAGAGACAGATTGTTCTGGTGCAAGAGAGTGCAAAAGTGGATGTATGTGAAATAACTGAGACTAAATGAAGAGGTGAGAGTGTGAGAGAATGGGATTATGGATGGGGTATATGCATGGGAGTAGGTGAGAATGAGAGGGCAAAAGAAGGAGTGTGCATTGTTGTGCGTAACAGATGGAAGGAGAATATAAGAGAGTATAGATCAGTTGGTTCAAGGATTGTGTGGGTAAGACTGAAAGTTGGACTACAGATGTGGGCAATTGTGTGCATGTATGCACCAACGCAAGATTGTGTAAGTAGAGTGAAAGAAGAGTTCTGGACAAATGTGGAAGCATGCATGGAAAAGTTTGAAAGGAATGAGAGAGTGTTTTTGACAGGAGATATGAATGGAAAAGTAGGGAATGTGAAGGTGGATGGAGCAGTTGGTGAGTGGGGTGTGCCTACAGAAGTGTATAAGAATGGCAGCACTCTAGTGGACATTTATGCAGGAAGGGAGTTGGTGATAGCCAATACCCTCTTTAGACAAAAAATGATCCACCGGTATACATGGTGAGTGATGAGAAGGGTGGGTGAAGAACTGAATGAACGGAAGGCAATGACTGATCATGTGTGTGTATATGACAGAATGAGAAGGTGTGTAATGGATGCAAGAGCATATAGAGGTTGGGGGAATGGACTTTCTGACCACCACTTGGTGGTGGTGAAAGTCAAGGTTCAAATGAAATGGAGGAACAGAAGAAGGGAAGGACATAAGTATGTAGTTTTTTTTTTTTTTATGCGAAGAAGGAACCAAAGGCCACGAGCCCGCAATAATTGTTCCTTCCAAAAGAAAAACAAAATACAAGAGAAAGCCAAAATCAAGATCTGTTCATTTCGAGATGCCTGGACACACTGTGTTTGAAAAACTGGAGATCATAGGAAGCAGGAAATACAGACAGAGGGAGACAGTTCCAGAGTTGATCTGTTGCATAAATAAAGGATTGGGAGTAACAGTTAACTCTTGCATTAGAGAGCTGAACAGAAAAGGGATGAGAGTTTGCTGCTAGACGGGTGTAACGCGCCCGTCGATGAGGTGGAGGAATGCAAGCAAACAGTTCAGAGAAGCAGTGACCACTGAAGTAGCGATAGAAAAGAGATAACGATGCAACAGTGTGGCGAAGCGACAGAGGTTGTAGGGAGTCAGTATGAGGAGGAGAGTTAATGAGATGAAAACCCTTTGACTCCACCCTATTGAGAAGAGCTGTATGTGGGGAACCTCCCTACACATGAGAGTTGTACTTCACACAGGGGCAGATAAAACCTGTGTATAGAGTCAACAATTGTGCAGGGGTAAGGAAGGAACGGAGTCGGCTTAGCACACCTAATCTCGTGGAAGCAGATTTTACAAGAGATGTAATATGATCTTTCCAAGATAAGTTCCGAGTAAATGAAACCCCAAGCATGTTCAAGGATGATGTAGGATTAAGCCGAATATTATTAAACATTAGTGGGTATACCTGTGGAAGATTTTGTCGGGTTCATAGGTGTAAGAACTGAGTCTCTGATGCATTAAAAACAACAAGATTATTTTTACCCCAGTCAGAGATATGAGCCAAGTCAGACATTAGGTGTGCCATAGCCTCATCCCTTGTTTGTTGAAGTAACTGCTGAGATGGGTGTTGCGGGAACCGAATGGAAAGGTGAAGGATGGAGTCATCAGCGTATGAGTGGATACGGTTAGATGTACAGCTCAGAATGTCATTCATGAATAAAAAGAAGAGAGTTGGTGATAGGACAGGGTCCTGAGGAACACCATTGTTGATAGATCTAGAAGAAGAACAATGGCCGTCTACAACGACCAGAGAGGAAGCTAGAAATGAAGGCACAGTTAGAAGGATACAAACCGTAAGAGAGCAGTTTGGAAATTAAAGATAAATGCCAGACTCGATCAAACGCCTTTGAGATGTCAAGTGCAATGGCAAAGCTTTCGCCAAAGTCCCGAAAGAAGGATGACCAGGAGTCTGAAAGGTAGGTGAGAAGATCGCCAGTGGACCCTCCCTGACGGAACCCATACTGATGATCAGAAAGAAGGCTGTGATAGGAAAGATGCTTATAATTTTTCTATTAAGAACTGACTCGAAAACTTTTGAGATACAGGATGTTAAAGCAATTGGACGATAGTTTGAGGGTTTGAAACGGTCACCCTTCTTTGGGACTGGCTGAATGAGAGCAAACTTCCAGCAAGAGGGAAAGGTACTAGTTGATAGACAAAGACAAGTTTGCCTAGGCAGGGTGTAAGCACAGAAGCACAGTTCTTGAGAACAACAGGAGGGACTCCATCTGGCCCATATGCCTTATTAGTATTGAGGCCTGTGATGGCAGAAAATACATCAACTGAAGAAATTTTAATGTCAGCCATGTGGATGTCAGAGAGGGGATGTGATGGAGGAACAGCACCGGAATCGTCTAAGGTGGAATTGGAGCAGAAAGTCTGTGCGAAGAGATCTGCTTTATCAGTAGAAGAAATAGCTACAGAGCCATCAGAGTAGAAAAGAGGACGGACGGATGATGAGGTGAAGTTGTTAGAAAGGTTTTCGGTAAGGTGCCTGAAGGAGCGGGAAGAATTCGAGTTGGAGCGTTGAGAGCATTTAGTACGGATGAAATTATTTTTAGCAGAGCGAAGAACAGACTTAGCACGATTCCGGGTAGAAACGTATAAAAGATGTGATTCAGGAGTGGGTTGGCTCTGGTACCTTTTATAGGCCCTCTCCTTGTTGCGAACTGCATTAGAACAAGCGTGATTAAACAAAGGTTTTCTTGCATTAGTCAAAGGATATGAGAAAGGAATGTATACTTCCATGCCTGAGAGAATAACCTCCATAATGTGCAAAGCACAATCAGATGGCTCCCGGCCATGGAAGCAATAATCATTCCATGGAAAGTCAAAGAAGTACTGCCTGAGGGCCTCCCAAACCGAAGTTCCAAAGTGCCACAGATGATATTTCTTTGGAGGGTCCACAGGCCATACCGGAGCGATAGGACAGGTTAAGGTGATAAGGTTGTGATCGGATGAGACCAACAGAGAGAAAAGATTAACAGTGTAAGCAGAAGGATTAGTTGTAAGGAAGAGGTCAAGTATGTTGGAGCTCTCTCCACGGTGGTCAGGGATACGGGTAAGGTGCTGTACAAGCTGCTCTAGGTTTTTAAGGATAGAAAAGGTGTAGGCTTGTTCACCAGGTGGATCAGTGAAAGGAAAGGAGAGCCAAAGGTGGTGGTGAACATTGAAATCTCCTAGAATGGAGATTTCAGAGAAAGGAGAAATGGATAGAATGTGTTCCACTGCAGAAGTAAGATAGTAGAAGAATTTTTTATAGTCAGTGGAATTAAGAGATAAGTAAACACAGCAGATGTATTTAGTCAGAGAATGACAGGAAAGCCGAAGCCAGAGAACAGAGAATTCAGAAGAATCGAGTTCAGGAACACGAGAGCAAGATAAGTCGCTGTGTACTGTATATATACACAACAGCCATCTTTGGCTTTGAAATGAGTATAGAGAAAGTAGGAGGATACAGAAAAGGATCTGCTGTCAGTTGCCTCTGACAGCTGAGTCTCAGCTAGGACAAGAAGGTGAGGTTTAGATGAGGAGAGGTGGTGCTCGACAGAGCGAAAGTTGGAGGAAAGGCCACGATTGTTGCAGAAATGAAGAAGAAGTGAGTCAGACAGTGGTTCCAGGCAGCTCGGGTCATCACCGGGAGAGAGGCGGAAGGTGGGGGCATTTATGGTCCTCCCCCCTGGGGACTCCAAGGCTATGTATGTTGCAGCTATGATTACATTACTTTTTGAATTTTGGAAAAGGAAGTGTAGTGTGTACTGTGCATGTAGTCTGATGCAGATAGTTGGAGAAACTTGTTATTGGAGAGCATGCTGGCCTACTCTCGATGTTACTGAGTCACTGAAAAAGTTCAGCAAAGGGGGATGGTCGGGAACAAGTCTCGAGGGCTGATGAAATGGGAGCTCCAGCTCTCCCCGTCATCAGCTTTCCATCCACCTTGGGAGTACTGCACTGCTCAACTGGTGCTAGTCTACTCCTCATATAATGAGGGTAGAAAGGTTACAAAAGGATGGAAAAAAGGTAGAAGAAGGGAAACGACTGGGTAAATATGATTTGGAGCAGATAAGGGATGTCGAAGGTGAGTGCAAGATAGTCACAGAATAAATCTGTGCAGCAAGTGAGGTGGTGTGAGGGGTGAAGAGAAGACAAAAAGGGATGCAAGGAACAACATGGTGGTACGAAGAGTTGAAATCGGCTGTGGCACAAAAGAAGAAAGCATACAGTGAGTGGATGAGAAACAAGGGTGTGAAGGAATTTGAAAGACAGAAGAGAGAGGTGAAAAAATTAATAACAGAGAGTAAGAAGAGAGTGCATGAGGTATCTGGAAGGAATTTGAGTGTAAAGTGGACGGAATGTAAGAAAATGTTCTGGAAAGAGGTAAGGAGAGTTAGTCTGGGTGATAAACAAGTTAGTCAGGGAGTGAAAGATAAAAACAGTAGATTCTTAGTGGAGAAGGTAGAAAAAGCGGGCAGATGGAGAGATCACTTTACGAAACTGCTGAACATAAAGAATGAAGGCAATGCAAGTGTAAGTGGTGGCGGAATGGCTGGGAGATGAAGGGAGGTAAGAAGAGAGGAAGAAATCAGTAGGATGGAAGTTGTGGAAGCAATGAAATGTCAAAATGAGAAAAGGCCCAGGAATTGACAGATTGCTGAACAAAGAGAATGAAGGCAATGTGAGTATAAGTGGTGGAGGAATGGCTGGGAGAAGGAGGGAGGTGAGAAGAGGGGAAGAAACCAGTAGGATGAAAGTTGTGGAAGCAATGAAAAAAGTCAAAAAGGGGAAAGCCCCAGGAATTGATGGAATGTGTGGTGAAATGTTGAAGCATGGGAGAGAGATAGTAGCAGAATGGATGTGGAAGATGTGCAGATTGGCCTGGGAGGAAGGTTGAGTCCTGGAGGATCAGAAGTCAGATATAAATATTCTCCTCTACAAAAGGAAAAGGGGAGAAGGAGGTGTGTGGTAATCAAGGGGTATTTACCATCTTAGTGTAACAGGAAGTGTGTGGTAATCATAGGGGCATTTGCCTTTTTAGTGTAATATGAAAAGTATATGGCAGGATACTTACTGATAAAGTTAGGAAAATAACAGAGGAATTAGTTGGAGAAAAAGAAGGAGATTTCAGGAAGGGAAGAGGTTGTATAGTTCGGATATTCATTCTTAGATCTTTGGTGGAAAGGTTTCTAGGGAAGGGAAGGAGGTTGTATGCAGCCTTCATGGATTTGGAGGTAGCATATGACAGGGTAGACAGACAAGGAAAGTGGAAAGTATAAAGTATAGAACATATGAAGGACACAAGTCAAGAGTGAGAGCAGTGTCTACCTATCTATCTATTGCCAGATGCCACCCGTAAGGGGCACTAATCCTCCACCAACCCACTTGTTGACATGTAGGGAGCACGTATGGTTTGATTATATGGTTACCACCCAGCATAGTAAATGGTTTCTTGGCTTATAGGAAACCATTTGGCTTGTTACTCAATGTAAAGCCATCTGTAAAGGAAAGAAAAGCAATAAGAAGTGACAGGAAAGATGGGAGAAATATGAAGAGAGGAGGGCAGACACAGAAAATGAATGATAAAGGCTAAGGAAGAAGTAGGCAGCTCTACATCAAGTGAGAGAGCAGTGGAAATGAGTTATTTCAGAGAAGCCTGTGGAGTCACATGGTGAGACAGACTGACAAATGAGGAGGTGAAGCAGCATTGTGGTGTGGATGTGAATGTGATAGGAAGCATTAGGAGAAACACACTTAGGTGGTTTGGCCTTGTGGAGAGGATGGAGAGAGAGAGACTGATGAGGATAGTGTAAGAAAGTGAGGTGGAGGGGGAGAGAGGGAGGGGAAGGCCAAGGATGAGATGAAGGGATGGAGTGAAGAGGTATATGAGAGGAGGGTTTGTGCTGGGAGCAGGGCAGTGAAATGGCAGGGGACAGGGCAACATGGAGGAGATTTGTTTGTGGCCACCCCTTATAGAACTAAAGCATCTGGCAATATATAGATAGACAGAATTCTACTACCTTAATCCCTTGGAAGTAGCCACACACAAACTGCCTCCACATCACCGTGTCCCCTGCAATTTCACTGCCCTCTCCCACCTTACACCCCCTACTCTCTTATACCTCTCTACTCAATCCCCTCATCTCACCCTCAGTCTCCTCCCCTCTCTCCCCCCCTCCACCTCACTCACATACACTCTCCTCATTATCAGTCTCCTCCTCTCTCTCCCCTCCTCCACCTTACTCACATACACTCTCCTCATTAGTCTCTCATTCTCCATCCTCACCACATGACCAAACCACCTCAATGCATTTCTCCTAATGCTTTCTATCACATCCATTTCCACACCATGTAACTCCACACGCTCCTCTCAAATAACAAATTTCCGTTGCTCTCACTCTTGATTTACGTCCTTCCAGCATGGTCTTAGCTTCACTTCCATATGGCAGAATGAGGCTAACAATACTATCATCTCTTTATCTATCTACTGTCAGATTCCTTAACCCTGTAAGGGATGGCCACAAACAAATCACCTCCACATCGCCCTGTCCCCTGCCATTTCATTGCCCTGCTATCAGCTCACACCCCCCTCTCTCATATACCTCTCCACTCCATCCCTCCATCTCATCCTCGGCCTCCCCCTCCCTCTTCCCCCCTCCACCTCACTCAATATACACTCTCCTTGTCAATCTCTCACTCTCCATCCTCTCCACATGTCCAAACCACCTCAGTGTTTTTCTCCTTATGCTTCATATCACATCCACATCCACACCACAATGCTCCTTCACTTCCTCATTTGACAGTCCATGTCTCCATGTGACTCCACATGCTCCTCTCAAATAACTCATTTCCACTGCTCTCACTCTTGACTTCTGTACCTCCAACAAGATCCAAGTTTCACTTCCATACTTTAGAGTTGGTATCACAATACTGTCATGTTGTAACTTTTTCGCTTCCATGCTCTCTTCCCTGTTTCTTATCACTGCTTTCAAGGAACCAGCAACTTTTCTTCCTTGTTGCACCCTGTCAAGCACTTCACCCTCTAAACATCCATCCTAACTCATCACACCACCCAAGTACTTCAATGCACTCACATTTTCCATTTCCTTCTCATCCAGCCTCACTGTACATTCACTGACTTCACTTCTGTCGAAGACCACAACTATACTCCTCTCTAAATTCACCTTTAGATTCTGTTTCTTACACACTCTCCAAACTCCCATGCAGGTGTTTTTTATTTCCATGCTCACGTCCTCTATTTCTTATCACTGTACCCAGCAACCTCTTTTCTCTGCTGAAACCTTTCAAGTACTTCATCCCCTAAACTTCCATCTCCATCTTCTCCAACCTTACTGTAGTGCCCGGAAGTGATAATGAGTTGTACCTGGTTCATTTTATGACCAAAAGTTTCGTTTAGTGAGAGAGTGTGGCCAGGGTATAGCTGTTTCCATGTGAACGTGATCAGAATATAGATTAAGTTATCTAGTTGCTAAGTCATTTTTTTCTACTGTAATTTATTAGTACAGTACTGAGTCTCTTTATAACAATAACATCTCGAGCAGGTAGGAATATGTGCCTATGGTCACGTAATCCAGCATCACGTACGCATGCGCAAAGTGGTGTGATGCATGATGATTTTTAGTGTTTTTTTTTTTATTTTTCGATGCAAGTGTATTGAGAGAGGTTGTGGAGTGTGATTATTGTAACTAGGGAATGTCATTTTTGGGGGGGGGTAATCAATTGTAAGGGGAAGGGCATCACCTTGAGTCTATCACGAGTCTATAGTAATGAAAATTTTAAATTGTGTAAGTCGTCATCCTCCCTCCCCCCCACTTTTCCACCACGCAAGACTGTCGTGTCACTTGCTCACCGACCATGAAATGCGACAGATGGTCGGTACTGTCGTCATCCTCCCTCCCGTCCCCCTTCAAGGAATTCTGTAAGTAATTTGATAATATTGATGTTTGATATGCTGATGCAGGAATAAGTGATACCCATGAGTTATAATAGTGACGAAAATACAGTAAAACCTCCATATAACAAACTTCAATAGACCGGAATTCGCTTTCATCTGACTTGAGGAGCTACCAGATTAAATTCTCATACATCGGAAAAAGTTCAATAAAGCCAGTAGCAGTCTAGACTGTCTGGCCACTTCAGCTATGTTCACCTCAATAAGGTAAATAAAATACATGTTTATCAGTGTACAGTACAGTATTATTATATATATTATACCACTTGATCAATGTAGTGAAGTTATAACACAGTACAGTACCGCAGTGGTAGTCAAAACAGTTTAAAAACCGTTCATGTGATCTGGACTAATGTCTGATATATCGGAAAAAGCCCAGTTTAGCAGGGGGAAGTCCTGATGTAACTTTTATCGGAATTTCGCATTTTTCGGAATGGTCTGGGCCCCAATTAGTCCATTATAGTGAGGTCTTACTGTACAGAAATGGACTCGGGTTAGTATCAAGTGTTGTCGTCACCCAGGAAGTGTTGTGTCTGATCACGAGCGTAACGACATTGGCCTCACTGGAAGAGCGAGTCCTGAGTCCCGCTCACCACTCTTGTATTCTG
Organism: Coenobita brevimanus; assembly: GCF_032717465.1. NCBI lineage: Eukaryota > Metazoa > Arthropoda > Malacostraca > Decapoda > Coenobitidae > Coenobita > Coenobita brevimanus. The sequence continues at coordinate 34,635,674 of NC_137056.1, read as the reverse complement.
TGAGCTGGATAGTGAGGTATTCCCATATATTTGTGTACCGTACTTTATATTATTATTTAGTATGTAAATGGAATATGAGAATGTAGCTAAGAAGCAGAGTTCTGTCTGAACCTCAAATAAATGGGTGATTTTTGCAGGCCAAATATCAGCTGCCTTGGGATTGTAAATTATTTATTAATGTGTTGGGATGACTTTGCAATTCAGTACTTATTAGGGTTATGTTAGTTGTGAGCTAATGTTCACGTAGTTGCTTTGTAATGCACAATGATATCAACTCAATGATGTTTTTCATGATTAAAGTAGGGTAATTCATGCTTACTTGTTACAGTACAGCAACCTCTCAAATAACGCGAGGGTTAGGTTCCTGGAGAGATCGAGTTAGTTAAAAACGTGTTTTTTAAACATAATTTTCCCATAAGAAACAATGATGATATTGGGGGTTACGTTCCTGGACTCTGGGAAAGTCTACCCATTTGGGGAGCTATGCTACTCTAAACTTAAAAGCAACAATATTAATTTGAAGGAAAATCCATTTAAAAAACAAAAACAGTATATTTGGGGAGAAATAAACAACATTTGAGCCCTAGTTAGGCCAAAGTGTTGTATACTTCTCCCCAAATACATACTGTTTTCGTTTTTTACGTGGATTTTCTTTCAATTCTGCTTCATTCGAGGCACTGTGAAAATTCCTCAACATTATTAGTGCATTAGTAGGTCATAAAACACTAGAGTAAAAGCAACATTTTCATTACAGTAAGTAGGTCACAAACAATAACAACACACAGTCTCACTTCATCTATGCACCACTCGTCGTCTGCTGCTGTCCCTCCTTACCCCGCTATCCCACCGCCCACCGCTCCCCACCCTAAATTTGTTGTCCCTTCTCGTTCTGCTGTCATTCCTCTTCCTCTTCCTCTGACTCCCGTGCTACTGGTAATGAAGATAACTCTTTAAAGTTTTCTGTCTTCTTCATAAAGAACTGCTCTATCTTGGTCTTAGTGGTTTTCTTCTTTCTGTTCTGCAGCATCAAGCTGTAACAATTTAGATATGCCATCACTTTCCTGGCCAAATTTTGTCCGAAAATGAGCCAAATTGCTCAGAATGGGGCCAAACTTCATTTTCAAATAGTATAGTTTGAATAAAACCAGTTTAAGTAACAGACAAATAAAAAATTGTATTTATGCATAAACTGCCACACACGGTCTATCAGCTCAGGACTGTCCAAGGCGCGCACGGCTAATATGAAACCATCACCTACGTGTAAAGTCCCGTTAAATCGAGAAACCCTTGTTAGTTAAACACATCTCCTTAAATATTTGCTCGTGTTAAAACGAAAATGTGTTTTTTAAACTTGTGTTAGTTGAGAGGTTACTGTACTTTTCTTCTATGTTATCCCTACAATATGTACAATATTATTTTGAGCAGACCTATGTGTCTGTAGTGCCATGTGTTTTTCTGTTTCTAACTGATATGCCAAGTGTTGTAATTCATGTTTCTTCATTATGAGACTTTCTTGATTACCTGAAGGGATTACTTGCATTAGGGAGAGTAGTTATGCATTGTACATATTAATTTCTAGCGGGTCCCAATGAGGGAGTCAAGGTCCCAGTGGGGGAGTCAGAGTCCAAGTGTGGAGGTCAAAGTCCCATTTTGGAGGTCAAGGTCCCAGTTTGGAAGTCAATGTCAAGAATATTAGAAGACCGGACCAGTGAACTAGAGTAATCACTCCACTATCCGATGTAATAGAGCCAAAGGCATGTCTGGAAAGTGGTCCCGTCCGGATAGTGGGCCCCAGCCTCCTGGACTTGTACTTATGGACCCTAACTCAGAAAAATACCTATACAACTCCCTCTGGACATGCAAAGCACCTATTTAAGACCAAATCACACCAATAAGGGACATATAAGACTGAAATAAATGCAAAAGAACCAGAGAGTGAGGTTTTAGAGGTGAGTTTATACAATATTTAACATTCTGGGTACTTACAAGTCTCTGGCTCCTGGACTGGTACTTATGGACCCTAACCTAGCCTAACTCAGAAAAACACCTCCCTGCTGCACATGCATAGCACCCAAGACCCTATTCACACCAATAAGGGACATAAAAGAGTGAAATGAGGTTTTAGAGGTAAGTATGGAAAATACAGTACAATATGAAACATTCTGGGTACTTACAACAAGTCCCTGGCCATCTCGATGAATAACCCGCCTCATCTCAGACTCTGACAGTAAAAAGGAGTACCTGAAGCACCTGCTGTACACTGTACATGAAGTCTTGCATTGAACTTAGTCATCTGCACTCAGAATTCCATTCCCTTAACACTGAGCACTCTAGTCTTACTTGCACTCTATTCCACCTTAATGAAATAAGTGCTGCACTTAAGTCTTTGCACTCATAAATTCATTTTCTTAACATTATACACTCTAGTCTAATTTGCGCTCCACTGAACATCAATAAAATCAGTGTTGCACTTTGCACTTTAGTCTTTGCACTCACAATTCTAATTTCTTAAAACTATGCACTGTTTTCTTCACTGCACAACACTGTAAATTCCCGTGTGGTCTAGTGGAGAATTCTTGCCGTTTAATCACTGTCAGAGTCTGAGACTAGCTGATGCAGGTGGCCTACGGGTGCGTCGCTGGGTCTTGGTGATGGACTACCCACTGCAGACGACTTTGAAGACAGGCGCAAACTCACATCCAGTGGTGACTCCACTATGCCTGATGTGCTGGGCTGTGGCTCGGAGGATGAGGGCCTGTCTTGGGGAGGCAATGAAGTGGGGCCAGGGCTGGGCACAACGGGGGTCACGGGTCTGAAAAAGCTGTCAATCGTTGATTGACGCAAGGAACGATGATTTTGGCGATTAATGATGCGCTGCCTGAAAGCGCGCACTTCCTCCACAAGTCCCAAGGGCCCCATCTCCCTATCGCAGTCCGGGTGTTCCAGGCAATCGAGAATGAACTCTACACGTTCCCGGAGTGCGCCCAGCTTGGGGATGGCTGGAGTAGTGTCACGCTCAGAGGAGTCCGCATCATCGTCGCCGTCCTCGTTGGAATCTTCAAGCTGGGTACTGATACCTGCAACTGAAGACGCGATCTCGATATCAGACATGGTCAGATACCCAGGATCGCCCTCGATGTCATCTAACCACTCACGCACTTCATCCACATCAACATTGTCGCCATACGCACGTAGACATGCATGGAAGTCATTCACGTCAAAACCTAGGAAATCGTGCTCCACATCTGTTCCGAGAAGCAGACAAGACCAACCATTTTCTAGAGTCTTGACAGGGACTTCCATGCACTGGCCCAGTTGTAGAGTGCAGACTTGATGTTGTAGCAGCGAAGGTTTTCCAAAGTCCGCTGGCCTCGCGTGTCTCGTCCCTCCCTGTGCTCGTCCTCATCCTTGAGAACAACCATCACCTCATCCAGGAATTTCCGTCGGTACAGCCTCTTCGTTGCCACGATCACTCCTTGGTCCATTGGTTGGATGAGAGCAGTCGTATTAGGCGGCAGAAACATGCACCTAATGCGGCCATTCTCAGCCACCAAGTCCTTGTCGCACGGGTAAGCAGGTGCATTGTCGAGGAGGAGGGCCTTTACCTGGTCGCGTGGGATTCCCAGTTTCTCCATCTGGTAATGGACGACCTCCTTGACGAAATGCCGGTGGAACCAGTCTTTGAAGATATGGGCAGTGAACCATGCCTTCAAAGAATGGTACCAAATGACAGGAAGGACATCAATCACCCACGAAGACACCGAGGCTGCTTTGCACGGCCAACAATAACGGCCCAAGGTGGTGCATGCAGTTAGCATTGGCACAACACAAAGCAGATATCCGTTGCTTGGCAAGCTTGCTGCCAGGTATTCACTTCTCCGTCTCCTCAGCTAGAGTGTTCGTTGGCAAAGTGTGATAGAATAAACCAGTTTTGTCAGCGTTGTAGACTTGACCGAGAGTGAGGCCCTCCCTGTCGATCACGCGCTTCAACTTGTGCCGAAACTCCTCTACTCCATCCTCGTTGGCGTCCAAAGCTTCGCCATTGGCCTTACGGTTGGTAAGGCCACGTTGTAACTTGAACGCGATGAGCCAACCCTCAGATGCCTTGAAGTCTGGGGCGTCGTGAAGCCTTGCGAACTTCTCAGCAGCAGCCTTCAGCTCTGTGCCACACACCAGCACACCAGCAGCACTGCTGTCGATACCAAATCAACATGGAGCGGTCGACTTCTGCATACCGGGGAGTAAACATCATCTTCCTCTCCAAGTTGCGTTTGCTTTTCGACGAGAAGTCAGCCGAGTACTGCATGAGTTTGTCGCGGGATCTCTTCATATCAAACAAAGTAGATCGGGCCAGGTTGAATTCACGAAGGATGCGTGAGGTTGACCATCCCACGTCCACCTTGTCCAATATCTCCCTCTTCTTCTCCAGAGTCAAAACCACTCTCCTCCTCTTCTCAGGCGGCGGGGCCATCATCACACACACAAAGAAGAGGCAGGAGAGCAGCAGCAGAGCCTGCGGCAGGTAGGGCACCACCACAAAAGCGGGCACGTGGGCAGCCATGATCACGAGCATGCACTCACAACAAGAGGCGGGCGGTAAGTGCTCGGGAGGATGCAGGGGCGCTCTAGCAGACGGCAGCGGAACTACACACCAAAATACAGCTGGTCCACGCCACGCGCGCCAAGTTGAAATTACGGGGAGAAAAAAGTTGGATTTTTTTCGAATTTTTTGCAATTTTTTGCCCATTTAGGGAATATTGGATCCCGGGACCAAAATATCAGGTAAGTGGGGATGTTCGGAAAGTGGGCATCCGGATAGTGAGGGGATTACTGTATATTCTCAGACGGACGATTATGGAGAGCTACATTGGACTGGACCTGGGACAAGGGAGCTAAGTTTTGTGGAATTTGATATTAGGGAAATATGTTTGTTGAATAACATGCCAACTGATTCAGGATTATTCTTTAAGGCTAGTAGACGGGAAGATTTCTACCTTTTTTTTCTTTGGTCTTGTTAATACACATTTCCTCCCACTCGAACATTATTGTTTGTATAACCCGTGAGAACTGATGGTAGAGAGTTTACCTTGTAGATTGTTAATATGTAACCCAGGAGCATTTTGGGAAATTGCAAAGGTCGGGCTTAGGTTGGCCGAGTTGGAGACTGACCCCGTCAGTTTAGCATGCTACCACTCTTAACTTGGCCACTTGAAATAACAAATGCAACCGAAGAGGCCGCAAGTAGGAGAGAGTCTCCATCAAGCTGTGTTCCTGACCATTCCAGCACGCAGCGGTCATCACTAATTACTTGATTTTTGCCCGTTTTGACCACACAAAAGTCTACTGTAGATCACAGACCGTACTAGTACATTACTTAGCGTACTGGTACATTACTTATCACGCTATGAGTACCTAAGTAGAGTAGAACCTCATTATAACGGAATAATTGGGGCCCAAGCCATTCCAAAAAAAGCAAAATTCCAATAAAAGCGACATCCGAACCTCCCCCTGAACTGGACTTTTTCCAATATATCAAACATTAGTCTGGCTCGCACCAACAGTTTTTAAACTGTTTTCACTACAATTGCAGTATTGTACTGTAATTATACATTCATTACAATAATCATATGGTATAACATACAGAGCAATACTGTACTGAACACTGATAAACATGTCTTTTATTTACCTTAACATGGTGAACAAAGCTGAAGTGGTCAGGCAGTCTGGACTGCTTCTGGCTTTATCGGACTTTTTCCGATATATAAATAAGAATTTAGTTTGGTAGTTCCTCGATTCCAATAAAAGCGAATTCTGGTCTACTGAAGGCTGTTATATCGAGATTTTACTGTATATTAGAAAAACATCTATAATTCAAATCCTTCCTGCTCTCCTGAAATGTGACTTTGGGAGAATTTGCAAAAACATGACTCAGAAAACAATCTCACCTGCTTCACATTTGCTGCTATGAACACAACATATACACAACAGAATCCAAGTTGTGTAATTGTGAGGAAAGCATTAAGGACAGCACGGGTAACCGAAGCAAAGCGTCTGAGTGGAGTAGGGCCAGTGGAGAACGCATGGTAACCAACCTCGGCATAATCCAGCCCACTCACACCTAAACGTTCCTTTAGTTCATGGGCGCATTTCACCTGAAAGTAAGAATTACAGTATACATGTTAAAACTGCAGTACTACAACACAGAAGGATACTGTATAGGGTTGTAAGTAGGGACAGGTTAGGAGGTATGATTGTAATGTGGAAAAATTATTTAGGTAAACAAAAGAGGAGCATAATGAGTCCTACTTTAGTGGAGTTGGATGCGACAGATAATAACCATGCAGAGGAGAAAATTAATAGGGGGGAGATACTATGACTGAACAAATCTTAGATCGGTGGTTCCCAAACCCATGGTCATGACTCAAATGAAGGTTGCAAGGATGCTCCTGAAAGTAGCAAGATGGTTTGAAAAAATAAAAATAATAATAATAAAAAGAATAATAAAAATAAGAACAACAATATTAAAAGTACAATATAGTGCAAATATATTTACATTACAATTTTGGAACATCACTGAGACTCTGGAACAGGAAAATAGTTGTGAATATTAAGCATCGATAAATGTGTGAAAACTCCTGAAGTATTTGAGTCTGTTCACATCCAGTACTTGTACCCTGAAGCAGCTGGAGCCTAATGGAATCACAGCATCATTTCTTACTCACATCTGGCATTGCTGTCTTAGATGACTCACATGCTGTGATATGCAGTTATCATAATTTAAGTTCTGTTTGTCTCTTACTTTTTTTTATTTACCATGACTGCTAAGCTAATTCATGAGTAGAATAGCTGTTTAATACAGTAAATCCTCGTAGTTCGACGCATTTTACTTCAACGCCTCATTTTTCATGCAAGAAAAAAGTTTCGGAGTTGTTTCACACATTGCTAGTTTCCCCGCACTTCTACCCTACCAGCTGGCAGCCGACATTCGGCAGATGATGATGCATACTGATGCTCTGTCTAGACACTGTCCATTTTTCTATGCAACAGTTTTCCATGATCTTTATACACCAGGTCCAGCGGGGCAGTAGACATACGAGTTTGTTATTGTTTATGATCGTAACGTATGATCTTCAGCCGTGTCGTGAATACACAGCAGGTCCAGCGGGGCAGTAGGAACACGTGAGTTTTTTATTGTTTGTGATCATAATGTATGATCCTAAGCCGTGTCGTGCTACTATTTCTTCAAGAATCGTTACATTTTTCTCGTAACACTATTTATTTTTGTTTTGATGGACAAATACCTGAAATGGATGTAAAATTAAGCTTATCGATATTTAAGAAAGGAAAGAATAATAGCTGTCTCAATACCAAGATGGCAGACTCAGCCCACCAATTTTTGATTCTGTTTGACTACAGTATATTACAGCCACTCTTCCTTGCAGTATTGAATAAAATAATGTTGTTATAATTTCTCCCATCCTGTTAGTGACAAAGAGGGCACATAAAATGACCGGGGTTTAGTTGACCTGCTTTGATGTCGATAATTAAATAATCTGGTGAAAAGTGGCAGCTTTTCCTTGGTTAGTGATATCGGGTACTAGCCCATCCACTCCCAACACACCTTCACTTGCCACTCAAGCCAGTCTTCACTTTATATCTGTTAAGGAGTATTGGTGTTACAGCTCGTTATAACAGTTTTAATGTCTTTTCAGGCACATGTTTATTGTGTTATGCTGTTTTAGCACTAGCAAACACTCATCATTTAATTTTGGGTAGGGCCTGTTTGGTGTTATAGTACTTTCTGATAGGGTAGGTACGTGTCCTACTGGAACGCTCCTCTGTTTTTCCTGTTGATTCTTAGCTTCACACTTCGACGTTTCATGGTTCGCGAGGTTTTGGCGGAACATCCAAGCAGCGAAAAACGAGGATTTACTGTAGTCTAATAGAGGAAACAGCTTAAGTCTGGGAATTTTCACTCATGGAAGCAAACTTGCTAAAGATAAACTTCATTGTTATGAATGTTAATAAAATAAAAATTAACACCAGCACTACCACAACCACCACTGCTAATAGGTGGTTTGGCCATGTGGAGAGGATGCAGAGTGAAAGACTGATGAGGAGAGTGTATGTGACTGAGGTGGAGAGGGGGAGAGGGAGGGGGAGGCCAAGGATGAGATGGAGGGATGGAGTGGAGAGGTACATGAAAGAGGGGTGTGTGAGTTGGGAGCAAGGCAGTGAAATGGCAGGGGACAGGGCGACATGGAGGCGATTTGTTTGTGGCCACTCCTTACGGGATTAAGGCGTCTGGCAATAGATAGACAAATAGACCTCCATTTCTGTACCAAGCATAATCACAACCATCTCCATGCTACTGGTACAAAAGCAGTCATCCATTCTTTCCTACATATTTCCAGCTATCATTTCAAAGCCCTATTTATACTCTTAATCATCTCTACATATACCTCATCAACACCTGATGCTTTCTTATTATTCAACCTCTACACTTCTGACAATGTCACATTTTTGGCACCAAGTAATTAATTACTTTATGGGATGAAGTTGGCTGAGAAGTCAGTGGTTACTTTTTATACTTTCAGTACTTGTGTACTTTATGAATGAATCTACACTTTAGTACTTTTACTTGAGTACATTCATCTCACGATACTTTTACTTTGATATGTGTAAAATTTTCTAAATGTAATCATCATCATCATCATCATCATCATCATCTAAGCATGTGTTGCCCCATGAGGAGTGTAGGAGCCCAGGACTAGGCAAGTTGGTCCTGACAGTCAAGATGAGAGAGACCAGCTTCACTCATCCCTGAGTGGCATTACGTGAGCAATAAACCCCAACCATCCCTTGGAAATAAACCTGCACAGGCTTAATCTGATTGGAGCGCCGTAACTGCCCACTAAACCAACAGGCACCATAATTTGGTTATATGGTTACCACCTGTTATGCCAGGTGTTCTTAGGTCGACCTCTCATCCTTAGAACACTAGCTACTGAACTGGGGTTCTCTTTCGAGATCGGAACTAAAATGCACAACAAAAGGAACAGGGCATAAAAACTAGGGTGACCAACCTCACATGTATATTACCTTAGTTACAATCAGTACAGTGCAATATTAATAATATACACAGACAGGTTAAGGGGGACACAATTAGGCTAGTTGACTCTGGCCCGGGCTGCTGTGGGTCTGGGCTGCTTACAGGTGGTGCCCAGGCATGGGATGTAGCTCATCAGGTGTATTTTCCTGCAGGAGGCACGGGACTACTGCTGGGGGCAGCATCGTCTGGGTTGGGCTGCTGGTCGGCATGGAGGGAGGCCCTTCCCTAATGGGGCCTCAATGGGGAAGGCGGCCCTCTGGACTGAGGCCGAATGGGTCAAGCAGGCATGCTTGCCTCTGCCTGCTCCTGGAGGAGGACTGCCTGCTGGCGAGACTGAGGAGGTCACGCCCCAGAGTCCTACGGGTGCCCCTGGGCATCTGGGAGCTGCAGTCTCCGCTGGGTCGAGCTGCCGTAAGGAGCTGCCTGCTGCATCCCTTCCTTGTGCAGCCCGTCAGCTGAGGGCATCGCCAAGGTGCTGGCTGCAGGGCACAGATCCCCAGGCTCATGATTGCCACAGCTCCTCCAGCTGCAACTCCTCTGGGGAACTGCACCTGTGGGGAGAAAGAGAAAGGCATCCCGCTAGGCCTCTGGATGGGTGGTGGGCCGAGCCAGGGACTTCCTCCAAGAGGAGAGTCACAAGGGCAGTGGACAAAGGGCGTACAGTGGCTGTCCATTCCTTCCCGGTGCGTGCAATGGCCGGCACCACGGTGCTGTTCCCTAAGGAGGTGGCAGACAAAAGGCGTACAGTGGCTATCCCTTCCTTCCTGGTGTGTACAGTGGCCGCCACCGCGGATCTGCCTTTCTCTGGGTTGTCAGCCGAAGTGGGGATGGTGGCCGTCACTTCCTTCCCAGTGTGGACAGTGGCCGTCACCATGGTGCTGCTTCCAGGAGCAGCTGCAGCTGAAGTGCGGACGGTGGCTGTCACTTCCTTCCCAGTGCATACAGTAGACATCACCGTGGTGCTGCAGGGGGCAACAGCTGAAAAGCAGACAGTGGCCGTCTCTTCCTTCCTAGTGCGTACAGTGGCTATCATTGTGGTGCTGCTTGGGACTGAACTAGGACAAGTCCCACCCCAATCCTGGCGAGGGCTGGCCCGGCTGCGATGTAGTCTGCTGGGACAGCGTTCCTGCTGGTGGCTGTGTTAAGGGGAAGAGGGGCGCAGGGTCATGGGAACCTAGGCCCGTCTCGCCCGGGCCTTGCACACACTCCCTATGCACCTCCCTGTGGTCTCGTCCTGGGGTGGGTGTTGGGCCATGCGTCCCTCCTGGTGTGGGTGTTGCGACATTCCTCCCTGGGTTTCCCATGGAGGTGGGCGCTTCACCACCGTCAGTGGGGAGAAAGTCACATCCCCATGGCTGGAGGTGGTATGTGTCTGAGGTGGTGGTTCGATGTGATGGTGTGAGGTGACGGAGGAGAGTGGTCCAGTGGTGGGTGAGTGGGTTGGGATCCTGATGCGGAGCACAGGTGATGTGGAGGGTGGAGGTGTGTGGTGTCTGCAGGAGGAGGCAGAGTAATTGAGGTGTCCCCCGGATCCGGTGGCGTTGTCCCTGGGCAGGGATCCAGGTGATGCGTCGTACTTTCATCTCCGGTGGTGGTGAGTGGTTGAGTTCTCCCGGCTGAATCCTGGTGACAGGTGAGGTGACCGGGGTTTTATGGGAGTTCCTAGGGCAGGTGCAAATACTCTCCTTGGAGGATTGGGTTTGTGGAAATTTCCATTGTGCCTGGTGTATTCTCAGTGTGATGGGGGCTGTGTTGGGTGTGGTGGGGTTTGTTGTGGTCAGTGGTGGGCAGTGTAAACGAAGAAGGACCTTGCGCAAGCGCAATGGGCAATCCACAGTACACTACCTTGCGCAAGTGCGCAATCTGACAAATATTTAGCTTGTGCAATGTTACAAAGCGCAAGCGCAAATAATTTGCATATATTAGTGAGAATTACTGTAAAATATTGAGATATTTAAATAAAATAGCATACACACTTACTTACTTTTATTTCTTATTATTATTTTCTATTATTTGTAATTTGCGCAAGTGCGCAATCTAATATCTAGTTCGTGCAATGTCGCTAAGTGCTAGTGCAAACCATTTGCATATATTTGTGGGAATTACTGTAAAATACTGAGATTTTTAAATGAATTAGCATATTTACTATATTATTATTCTATCTATCAGTCTATTGTCAGATACCTTAATTCTGTAAGGGGTGGCCACAGGCCACAAACAAGCAACAAATCGCCTCCATGCCACCCAGTCCCCCGCCATTTCACTGCCCTGCTCCAAGCTCACACCCCCCTCTCTCATATACTTCACTCCATCCCTCCATCTCATCCTTGACCTCCCCTTCCCTCTCTCCCCCTCCACCTCACATACACTCTCCTCATTAGTCTCTCACTCTCCATTCTCTCCATATGATCAAAGCACCTCAATATGTTTCTCCTAACATTTTAACGCATCCTATCACATCCACATCCACACCACAACGATCCTTCACTTCCTCATTTGTCAGTCTGTCTTTCCATGTACTAACTCCACAGGCTACTCTCAAATAACTCATTTACTTCCACAGCTCTCACTCTTGACTTCTGTCCCTCCAACAAGGGCAAAGCTTCACTTCCATACATTAGAGCTGATATCACTATACTGTCATGTAGTAACTTTTTCACTCGTGGAAGTTCAAACAGAGGAGTGAGCAGGGACTGCGAAGTGGAGGGACAGGGAAACAAAGGCTGTGATGTTGCCAGTTTTACTTTTATCTGCATTTTTGAAAGACGTTTTATTTAATAATTCAATACAGATATGCAATAGCATCTGTAATTCCTTACAAAAATCATTAAAAAATATTATATTTTAATGATTTTTGTAAGGAATTGGATATGCTACTCATAATAAATAATGTATTTTTAATTTATTATTATTTACTAAAGTAATAATTTAAAAAATTAAAATACATCATCTCTGTTGAAGCATTTTAAGAAATGCTACTACCCTCTGTCCCTCCCGCCTCCCCCCATCAGAACCCTCACGACCCGCCCGAGTCGCTCCCATCCCTTGTCCAGACATACGGGAAGCTCCCAAGACCACATGTCCCTTGGACTGCCACAGGACAGGTGCGCACCTGCCTTGTCATGTGCGAAAGCGCAATATTGTGCGTGGTCTCGTGGGATGCGCAATGCGCAAACAATATTCACTGGAGCGCAACGGTGCACAATTGCGCTTTCCGCAAGTGTTTGTGCACCTGCCCAGCACTGGTTGTGGTAATGTTGGGGGTGTGGGTGAAGGTGTGACTGCATACCTGGCTGGTGGGCGGGAGAGGCGGCCGGATCTGGTTGTGGTGCTGGTGAGGACAGGCACAGGTGGTGAGGTAGTGGGGACACGTAGTGCATTGGTTTGTCGTGGGTGAGTGGCTGAGCGTCCTGGTGGTGGAGTATGTGGGGTGGTGGTGGGTGCGGGGTTGGTGCGTGGGGAGATTCTGTGGGAATAGGGGTGGTGGCAGGTGATGATGTGGTGGGTCCACGTGGTGTACTGGCAGGGTGTGGGCAGTAGGTTGTCTAGGTGGTAGAGTGTGTGAAGTTGTGGTGGCAGTGGTGGGTGAGGGGCTGGTGTGTGGTTTGGTATCGGAGGTGGTTGGGGAGTGGGTGTGTGGGGGGGAAAATTTGGTGGGTGTAGGGGCGGTGGTGGGTGTTGTGTGGTGTCGGTGACATGGTGAGGTGACGGGGGGTGGGTGGGGGTCTCCCAGGGGATTGTCCCACGTCAGGTGGTGGAGGTGTGGCAGCGGGAGGTTCACCGGTGATGCATCGGGGGCACGTGCGGGTGGTGTGGAGTGTGGGGAAGGTGGTGTGGGGGAGGTGGTGGTGGACAGGGGGGGAAGGTAGGTGAAAGTGAGGAGGAGGAGGAAGATGTACAGTAGCAAGCGTATGAGTCAGAGGAGTGTTCTGGGGTGGCAGGTGGCAGCAGGGTGGTGTGGTGGGGGGTGGAGTGGGTGCAGTGTAGGTGGGTGTTGTCTGTAGGGGCACGAAAGTCACACGTGATGGTTTTGATATGTACGTTTGGCACCGTGGTGCTGGACAGTGACTTGATAGGGGATGGAGATGTTGATGATGGTGTAGGGCCCCTCAAATCGTGGCGAGACTTTGCCTGGGACCGGTAGGCATGCTACTACTACCAAGTCCCCTGTCTTGTAGGGGTTGGGTGCTGTGACATCCGGCTGTAAGTCTTGATGCTTTTGCAGGTGGTGCAGTCATCTCTTGAGGTGGTGAAGGGGGTCGGATGTCGGGGATGGTGGGGGGGCAGTTGGAGGTGGTGTAGGAGGGGTAGGAGGAGGGGGGGTTTCTCCAAACACCCGTTTGTGGGGGGGTGACTCCATCGTCTCTTGGGCAGGTGTTCATACCCCAGTGTATAAATTTAACAAGAGCCAGCCAATCCTCGTTGTCTGTTTCCTGTATTCAAGCCCGTACTTGACTGAGAAGGGTACGGTGGCTCTGTCCACACACTCCGTTCCCTTGGAACCAGTAGGGGGAGGAATGGGAGAACTGGTAACCGAAATGGTGGCGAGTTCCATTCAGATCTTGTAAATTCTGGGGTGTTGTCTGAGTGAATGGCTTGGGGAATACCTAAGTATGGGAAGGTGTGGCAGATCAGTGCTTCGGCAACGGCCATGGCGTGGTGCTCCTTGGCCAGAGAGGCAATGAGGAATTTCGAATAGATGTCCACAAATGTTATGATGTATTTGTAGCCGGCTTTGGGTGGTAGGGGCCCGACTATGTCCAAGGACAATACAGTACAGTAGTTGCCATGGTTTGTGGGTGGTGATCCTTCCCGACGGTCCAGGTGTGCAGGTGATGTCTTTGCCTAGTGTGCAGATCCAGCAGGCTTGGATTTTGTTTGGCCAGGTTGGAGGGGCCGAGCATTCAGTAGATGTCGTTGAACACTTGTAAAAGTTTTTTCGTGCCGAGATGGATTCCATTGTTGGAAGGTAGGTGGGTCATTGTGTCGAGGGTGGTGTCCGGGTCGAGGAATACGTGCCCGGCTTGAGTGAACAGGTGATCGTCATGCCTGTGGTGCTTGGAGAACACCTGGGGTGGTATCCAGTGGGGGTGTTCCTTATTTTGCCCTTGTTGTATGAGGTTGGGGTGGTGTTGATGGAATTGATTGGTAGGTGGGACAAGGCATCTGCATTGGTGTGTAGATTCCCGGCTCTGTAAGCGATTTCAAAATCACACTCCTCGAGGGTCTCTCTCCACCTGATCAGTTGGGCATTGTGGGTGTTGGATTGTTGCAGCCACTGGAGGGACTGGTGGTTCGTGATGACAGTGACGCGAGTGCCAGAGTGATAGGCTCGGAAATGCTCCACGGCCCGTACAATGCCCAGACATTCACGTTTGGCGGTGGCATAATTCTTCTCAGCTTGGTTGAGGGTGTGGCTGGCAAGGTGATTATGTGTTCTCATCCCTCTTGGACCTGGACTAGGCCAGTGCCGATCGCCACTAGGGACAGGTCAGTGAAAAGGTGAAAGGGCAGGGTGTAGTCAGGTAATGTGACGACCAGGGCGGTGATGAGTTTAGTTTTGAGGGTGTGGAAGGCAGTGATTCGGTCATCGGTCCAGATGAATGGCTTGCCCTTGTTAGTCAGGTCGTGGAGGGGTTTCGCAATGTTGGCGTAACCCTTGATGAAATACCGGTAGTAGGATGTGAGCCCAAGAAGGCGCACACATCATGGACACCTCTTGGTAGGGGGAGGTCTGCAATGGCCCGCAGTTTGTCGGGGTTGGGAGATATGCCTTCCGCTGAGATGATGTGGCCCAGGAAGGAGACGGACAGCTCAGCCAGGACACACTTGGATGGTTTAAGTTCCGCCTGGTGGATGTGCAGGAAGAAGTGCTTGAGGCACTGGAGGTGGTCAGCCCATGTCCGGCTGAAAATGATCACATCATCCAGGTACACCAGGCATATTTCCCAGATAAGGCCGCCGAGGACTGACTCCATCAGTCGGGAGAACGTGGCGGGGGAGTTGCAGAGTCCAAATGGGAGGATATTAAACTCGTAGTGTTTACCATTACTGGTGGAAAAAGCCGTTTTTCCTTGGTCCTCAGGGTGGACGAGGACTTGCCAATATCCCAACAGTAGATCTAAGGTGGAGAACCAGGATGCCCCATATAAGGAGTCAAGGGAGTCGTCTATCCTGGGTACAGGGGTGGCTTCCTTGGTGGTCATGTCATTGAGTCATCTGAAGTCCACACAGAAGCGCATGGTGCCGTCTTTCTTTTTGACCAGGACAACGGGTGAGGACCATGGTCTGGTGGAGGGAGAGATGACACCGGCATTGACCATTTCCTGGACCTGCCGGTCTTCCTCAGCCCGTTGTTTGGGGTTTTTCAGCCATGATGGTTGACGAATAGGTGGTCCTGCGGTGTGGAATCCATGCCCAGGTGCGTGGTGTGGCTGATGTCCGCTGGTTCTGACAAAAATAGGTCTTGGAAGTCCAGGAGGAATTGTCAGAGGCTGTTAGCTTGCTGAGGCAAAATGTATTCAGGTAGGGGGGGGTAGGGTGGCATGGGAAGGGGGGGTTTTCACTAGGCTCGGCCTCCTCCACTTCTCCAACCACTAACCCTACAGTATGGATAGGGTGAGGGGGGTGGTGGAGGGATTAGCGATGCGTACTGCACCGAGGTCGGGGGGAAGGAGGGTGGATGAGAGTAGCCAGGAGAAGAAGGCCCCGGGTGGTAGGCTTGGGGAGAACACGACAGAGGTTCCAGTAAGTGTGTTCAGGTGTAGCCAGGCCTCGTGTTGGGGGGGGGGGGATGGTCAGGGCGGACGCAATGGTTGTGTGGAAGGTGGGGTGGGGAGAAGTGGGGTGTGCAAGGGGGGGTGGGGGCAGGGTGGAGGACATGGTGGGGGGTGCAGGTGAAGGGGATGGTGTACACGTGCAGAGTGGGTGGGACAGGGGGTCTGCAGGCTTCTGTAACTGGAGATGCCGTTTGTGGCAGCTGACGCTGGTGTGCAGCTTCTGTAGAAGGTCCAACTCCAAGTAGCCATCATAGGCATGGCAGACTGAGTCAAAGATGATAAACTTGTGTTTGGTGGATACTTGCTGGTGAGTATAGGTTCGTAGGGCCCGGGTTCCCCCATGTATTGGCGGGAGGCCATCCCCCATGTATTGGCGGGAGGCCATCCCCCATGTCTAAGAGGCGAGCTGAGGTGGGGAGAAGCAGGCCAAAGGCCACGGTGTGGCAGGAATAGAAGTGGGTGTAGAGGGAAGATCTGGCCACTCCCATGTCAACCAGTAGCCTTGCTTTTACCCCGTTCAGCTTCATCTTGTCGTAGATGGGGGGGCGTTATTTCTGATAGATGGCCCCCACCACCGTGGGGAGGTGCAGGGGCAGACCTAAAAATCCAGCTGTTGTGGAGTCTTCCTCCTCAGGGTCCATTTCCCCGGGGTCGGCGTAGTAGGTGGGTGGGGTGTCGTCTTCGGTGGAGACTTTGCGGCACCCTTGGATGGTTGTCCTGCACCAGGCAGTCTTTACCTGCTCATGGATGTCGTGGAGAGGGCAACTGCAGCTGTAGGTGGTGAATTCCCAAGGGATGATGGATATCAGATTCAGGTTTTCCTTGGGATTAGGGTGTCTCTTGGTAGGGTATGCCCTGGGTATGGAGGGTGTTATTGAAGGGGTTGGGCGGGTGAAGGCCGTCCGTGGCTTCTGGTGTTGAGCTGTTCTCTGAGTGGGGAGCTTGCTTACTGTGCTGATGTGCTGGCGGGTGAAGCGGGCAGTTAGGAAGCGCTGCAAGAGCTGTACATCCATGCTGAGGTCTCCTGAAGGGTCGTATACAGTGAAGTGATCCCTTATGGTGCTGGGGAGGATCCTCAACAATGTGTTAAATGTGTGTTGCTCCTGGGTGGCTGCGTTGGTCCAAGGTGGGCGGCAGTGATGAGTCACCTGGCCTGGATGAGTGTGTCATCCAGACTGCTGTCGTAGGCGAGGGTGTCAAGCTGTGACAGAGCTACGACTTTCCCCAAAGATGGTGTGACTGCCTGCGTCATGATTTGGGTGAACTGCACCCATGTTAATTCTGGGACGATCTTAGAGTCAATACCTGATACTGCCTTGCCCAGGTGCGGCAGGGTGACAGCTATTTTCTCCCTGTCACTGTCAAAGCCTACGTCCAGTAAAGGCTTAACCATGGACAGGTATACATTGATATCATACTGCTCGGGATCAAACTTTGTTAACTGAATATGAGGTTTGGCTGCCATTTTGCTAGACTTCCCAGTTTTGCTACTCTTTGTATTCTGATCGGGTCAAGAACCAACACTGGCCACCAGTGTTATGCTAGGGTTTTTAGGTCGACCTCTCGTCCTTAGAACACTGGCTACTGAACCGGGGTTCTCTTTCGAGACTGGAACTAGAATACACAAGAAGAACAGGGCATAAAAACTCGGCTGACCAACCTTACGCGTATATTACCTTATTTACAATCAGTACAATACAATATTAATAATATACACAGACAGGTTAAGGGGGACACAATTAGGCTAGTTGACTCTGGCCCGGGCTGCTGTGGGTCTGGGCTGCTTACACGTGGCGCCCGGGCGTGGGAGGTAGTTCGTCAGGTGTATCTTCCCGTAGGAGGCACAGGACTACTGCTGGGGGAGGTGTCATGCAGGTGTCATACTGCTGGTCCGCGTGGAGGGAGGCCCTTCCCTAGTGGGGCCTTGATGGGGAAGGCAACCCTCTGGACTGGGGCCAAATGGGTCAAGCAGGCATGCTTGCCTCTGCCTGCTCCTGGAGGAGGACTGCCTGCTGGCGGGGCTGGGGAGGTCACGCCCCAGAGTCCTACGGGTGCCCCTTGGCGTCTGGGGGCTGCAGTCTCCGCTGGGTCAAGCTGCCATCAGAAGCTGCTTGAGGTGTACCTTCCTCATGGAGCCCATCAGCTGAGGGCATCACCCAGATGCTGGCTGCAGGGCATGGATTGGCAGGCTCGTGATGGGCTCTCGCCACAGCTCCTGCAACTTCTCTGGGGAACTGCACCTGTGAGGAGACAGAGAGAAAGGCATCCCACTCGGCCTCTGGATGGGTGGTGCGTCGAGCCAGGGACTTCCTCCAAGGGGGTAGTCACAAGGGCAGTGGATGAAGGGCGTACAGTGGCCGTCCCTTCCTTACTGGTGCGTACAGTGGCCATCACCACGGTGCTGTTCCCCGAAGGGGTGGCAGACGATGGGCGTACAGTGGCCGTCCCTTCCATCCCGGTGTGTACAGTGGCCGTCATCGCAGGTCGGCCATCCTCTGGGTTGTCAGCCGAAGTGCGGACGGTGGCTGTCACTTCCTTCCCGGTGCGGACAGTGTCCATCACCACAGTGCTGCTCCCAGAAGTGGCTGCAGCCAAAGTGCGGACGTGGTCGTCTCTTCATTCCTGGTGTGTGCAGTGGCCATCACCGTGGTGCTGCTCCTGGAAGCAGCTGCAGCCGAAGTGCGGATGGTGGCTGTCACTTCCTTCCCTGTGCGTACAGTGGCTGTCACCACGGTGCTGCAGAGGGCAACAGCTAAAAAGCAGACGGTGGCTGTCTCTTCCTTCCCGGCGTGTTGTGGTCATCACCGCAGTGCTGCATGGGACAGTCAGGAGACAAGTCCCACCCCGATCCTGGCGAGGGCTGGCCCTGCTGCGATGTAATCTGCCAGAATGGCATTCCTGCTTGTGGCCGTGTTGAGGGGAAGAGGGGCACAGGGTCGTGGGGAACCTAGGCCCATCTTGCCCGGGCCTCACGCTCTCCCTATGCGCCTCCCCGTGATCTCCTCCTGGGGCGAGTGTTGGGCTGTGGGTTCTTCCTGGGGTGGGTGTTCTCCTCCTGGGGTGAGTGTTGGGCTGTGGGTTCTTCCAGGGGTGGGTGTCGCAACACCCCTTCCTGGGCTTTCCGTGGGGGTAGGCACTTCACCACCCAACATAGTAAATGGTTCCCTGGTGTACAGGAAACAATTTGGCTCATCATTCAGTGTAGAGTCACCCATAGGCAGAGGAAGAGGGAAGAGTGACAGAAGAGAGAGTGTAAAATCACCCATAGGCAGAAGAAAGAGCAAAGAATGAAGTATAGACAGAAAAGGAAGGAAATAGGGAAGAATGGAAAGGGCAGTCACTCAAGGGCAGCACTACATCGAGTGAGTGGATGGTGAGCGCCCCCACCTACCACTCTAATTCAGTACAGAAGCTGAGTACTTTTAACCCTTTTGCGCATGGTAATTTTCGGTAAGTTTTCTGGCTCACGATTTCATCCCCCCCCCCCTGCCAGCCTCCCCGTGCGCCTATGAAAACGTGTATTCTCGTCTTATTATCACCAACCAAACATACTGTGCTCCCTTAACATCCATGGGGGTTAGGTTACAGAGACACCCGTGTACTGTATGCTAAAAATCGGCGGATATCTGCTGCCCCCCGTTACAAACACCCCTGGACCCCACCTTAACCCTTTGACTGCAGCGGCTGTGATGACAATGTACTCACTGTGCTCATTGTGGAGAAATAGGAAAAAAATTGTGTGTTTTCAACTTGTGTTTTAACCCAGTTTTCATTAATCCTGAGAGCTAAAATTTTTGGTCAAACGTCAATCTTTCTACTACCGCTTGCAACAAACTGCATGTCCATAGGCAATCCAAGCACGGAGAACGATTTGAGAGAATACAAGGTGTGTTTTGACTGACGCAGGAAATAGCCCAAGGAGGCAGCAATTTCCACCAAACCACAAGATTTCTTCCATACAAAATAGGGTTACAGCCACGTTACCTCATCACAGTAATTGCAATAATAATAAAATTAAAACATTTCTAGCCAGTCTCCTATGATTTTGTTATGATATTCCAGTGTTTACGTTAGACTTTAGTGAAACAGTAACGCTGTGAAGAAAATCATTACAAACTTTATCAAACTTCATGAATGACTTTTATTACCACTTACTTTTATAAAGCTTATTGATATAATGTCATGAGTCATTTCATAGCACAGCTACACAGTTTGCAACCGCTAAATAACCTGTATTTTATCACAGTAATTTAAGATTTAATATAACAATGTCAGCCACTCTCATATGATTTCAGTGCAATTTGGGTGCACATTGCTTCATACTATTTACAAGAGAAGGGGGGAGGGGCAGCAAACTGGGTTAGACCAGCTCATAGAGGGTTGGTGTACATGTGCGCGTATGTATGTACACTATTATTTAGTAATAGGGTAATTGTCTGTGTTTAAAAGTTTAACCCCTAAAGTTGGAGTCACTCATCCACCAAATGAATTTTTCCCATAAGTTATGTGTATCAGTTAGTAAGATATCACTAAATCACATTTTATCACAGTAATTCACAATATAACACTTTAGGTCACTCTTGTGCAGTACCCTCGCGTCCAACACGCGTTAGTCCAGCACGATTCGGGTCCAGCACGGAGAGCAATTAATTAGTATTATTTAATACAATTTAATTACTGCAACACGAGTGTGTTAGCATAACACGCACAGAGCTCCGAGAAGTGGGCGAAATCCGCAGAGTTCACTCTAGCACGATCACCCTCGGTCCAACACGGTCATACTGGACATTCCCATGATGATGATAGCCCATGAAAAACTTCTGATCAAGTAGCCTTCCCCGCCCGCTATCGTGACGTGATCGTGATGCCGCCCAATTAAAAACGCTTCTGGTGTCACGTGATGTTTTGTTTACATTTCTTCCGCCACAGAGCCACTCAGTCGCATAATTGCATTGGAAGGTGCTTTTTTCTTGCTGCATTTTCTGCCCTTGTTACTGCATTTTACCCTGCTCACGATGCCTAGGAAGGCTTCTGAGAACCCCAAGAAGCGTCGGCACCTCCCTCAGGCCACCAAGCTAGAAAGCATCGAGAGGAAGAAGAAAGGGGAGAGGAAAGTTGACACTGCCAAGGCCTACGACATGAATGAAGCCAACGTGATCATAATAAAAAACTTAAGACAAGATCCTGGCAGCCGAAGGCTATCACACGGCACTTCATACCAGGTTCGCCGAGGATACGATGGTAAATCGGAACGGTAACGTGGTAAAATTGCCGATGATACCACGGGCATTTGGAATTCATCTGGATGGATTCCTGCCTAGCATACGACGGGGAAAATAGTGTGACCAAAACCCAGCCGACTCGACAGAGAATGTATCGTACTACAGCATTGAACATTTAGCCTGACACTGAATACATATTATTTTAGAATAAATATCAGTCGTTTTGAAACCCTTCTCATCGGCGTGCGTACCAGTTTATAAACAAAGTTGCTTCTCCTTATTCTCTACTGAGTCAGCGACAGCGATCACTTTCCACAGTCACGAGACGGGGCTCTGGCAACAGTGTGAGAAGCATGCACTTTGCCGAGGATTACAGGGCTAGGACAGGCAGAAGCAGGACCTTCCATGGCTGTGGACGAAGACAGTGATTCTGAGTGTGATTTCAAAGGATTTATGAGGGAGGTTTGATTTCGAAAGGATTTATGAGGGAGGTTGAGGAGGAGCAACAGCCATTACCCGCTAGTGATGCCAGCAGCCATCCTCCGGGGACCCAGTAGGACTAACTACAGCCTTGGATACCACCTTCCATTCCCAGGAAGCCCACCAACACTATCCTAAAAGGTTAGTTATCATTCATAGCACAGTACCATTTATTATAATTACAATAGTACCAATATATGTATAGGTATATGGTAGGTATTTAGGGTGACTTTTCCGAGGGTTGCTGACATAATTCATTTTTCCCAATAAGCTCTATTGTTAGTCCAACACGTTTTTGGTCCAACACGTGACCCATGCACGACAATATTACCGTGCTGGATGCGAGGGTACTGTAAGATTTCAGTCCGATTTGGGTGCATAGTCTTGTATTATTTATGAAACAGAGATGGGGGGGAGGGCAGCAAACCGATTTAGACCAGCTCATCGAGGGTTTGTGTACATGTGTGCGTGTATGGATGTATACTATTATTCAGTACTAGGGTAACTGTCATTGTTTAAAAGGTTAACCCCTAAAGTTGGCATCACTCATCCACCAGATGAATTCTTCCCATAAGCTATGTGTATCAATTAGTGCAATATCAAATAGTGCTCGCTCGCATATCCACCATATATGTGCGTTAATTGGGACCAAGGTGTCTTTACATACAATACATAAGGCAAGAAGAGCTATAATAACAGTTAAAATTTTCACTTTACCCATTCTCAGCGATGGGAGGAGGGTCATCAGGCGTTTCAACCATTACCAGCTGACTTCCGATTAGCCAATGACGGAGGCTCTTACAAACAAAGCTTTGGTATGACCAACCAATCATGGAGCTTTCCCCTTTTATCAGCTCGTAAACACAACAAAGCCCTTCGCTACCAAGATTGCAAAGGAGAACATGGAAGAAAAGAAATACTCCCAGCCCGTCCTAACTTTTCCCCTGATGAATTAATGGCATTAATAAATGAAGAGGCCAAAAGGAAGAGTATTATATTTGATTCACTGGATAATGCCACCATTAAAACAGCCATGAACTGTGCCTGGGATAATGTTACATTTCCGGTGAACAGTGTCAGCAGAGTTCAACGAGATAAAATGCTTTAGTGAATCCAGCCCTGGTACTGTATCCACCTGCAGATATTCAAAACCATTTATGTTATATCCACCTGTGAAAACCATGTATGTTAAAAACACAGATGTTAAGGGATGACTGTATATATATTGCCATAAAAACTACATCATCTTATTGGCCGATGTTTGTTCTTGCGAATACACAAAAAAGAACACAGAAAAGTATGAATAGAAGTACATTAGGCCAAGGTGAATAAACATTCTTGAACATCAATCTCACTTTCCAACATCATAGCTCGAATGTTTTCCCTCATACCTCTAATTGCTATTACATATTTTTAAAGAGAATATCATCAGCTTTCTAACAGTGTTAGCGGCTTTTTGATACGATTTTTATTTTTTTAGAAAATAGCCAAAAACTAAAAGTACTTACCTACAGGGATGTGATTTTTTGTTCCAATGCTTTAGCGAAGGAGTTTTTTCGCAGATGTTATGTTTTTATTTCATAAGCTTATGTAGAATTTCATAGGCTTTCTCATAGTTTTTTCAGATTTTTTATGCACCTCACAGTTTCTGAATAAATCACATAAAACTACATTTCAGTCACGTTCACGAAACACCTTTTATCAAGACTAGCACTATGCAAATGAATCAGTAAACTGTATTCCTCTACCAACACTTGCTGCACTATATACGTATATTTCACACAAAACCATATGCAATCTATCACTGTCTGAGAATGGTGCAAACATTTCATTCAAGGCAGGTGGCTGTGTGGCGGATTTGACGCCTCTCATCCTTCCACTTTGTTAACGATAATTCAGGCAATGCACACAATATATTTCTCTACAAACACTCGCTGCATTATATATGTATATTTCACACAAAACCATACATAATCTATCACTGTCTGAGAACGGCGCAATACATTTCATTCAAGTACGTGGCTGTGTGGCGTACTGGACGCCTCTCATTCTTCCACTGTTTGACATAACTCACGCAATGAACACAATATATTTCTCTATGAACGTATATTTCAAACAAAACCATGTGCTATAAATCACTAACACAATGATTCCAGGCACTATGTCTATCACACAATATAAACACTTGCTTCACGACATAGGTAAAATACTCTCATCATTTGGGGCAGGGTGATGCAGAGCAACAAACCCCACTATAGCAAAGACAACTCCTGCCACGGCCTAATGGCTGATAACGGGCGCCAATGCTTTACGAGCACTACATGTATGTTCCACGGACAAATCACTTCACAATACTGTATATTCACAAACACTATACAATAACGATATTTCAATCATGACTTCTGCCTCAGGTGGAACAGGGAAAATGGAGGAAGTTAACAGGGACGAGGGACGGAGCGCTACCCTTCCGCCTGGCTGGTGGTGAGAGACTGTGGAATACTGATTCGTTCTGCCCCATGCCAGGACCATCGGGGCTGCTCAGTGCTTACTTTGGATGCTAGACTGGCCTGCTAGGACACATTAAAATGTGATGCAAATCGGCCGGAAACTTATGTTTTGACAAATATTTTTCTGCTTTAGAATGCGATTTGCATCTTCGTGTTTTGACCAGGAACACAAACTGCATCTTCGTGTGCCGATGGGTTAACAACTCTGTGTAATGGTTTCCTGGGTTACAGGAATACAATAGGTTTATCACTCAGTGCAGGGCCCCCTGAAGTGGAAAGACGAGTATTAAAAAGTGACAGAAATGACAGGGAGAAGTAAGGAGAGAGGAGGGCAGACACAGACATACAATGAGAATGAGGAAGGAAGAAGTAGGCTGCACTAAATCAAGTAAGAGGATGATGGTCACCATCACCTACCACCAAGCCACTCTTGTTGAATTTAGTAACAACTGATACTGTCTCCATGGAATTTTCATTTCCCTATCTCCAGGAACAAGAACTATAACATACTGTATTGTCCTTCCCCCAAAATTAGTTCTTACCAGTATGTGCATGCAGTGAATACAAATGGTAGCAATGAAGGGAAGGATGATGGTGCCAGTGTAGAGGCCTGAGTGCTTAAGACCATCAGGCATGGCCAGGATCCCAGTTCCAATGTTGCCCTTGATTAGGTGGATCAATGTGTCACAGTTCCTGTGGGATAAGAAAAACAAAATACCTGTAGTACTGTATCTACTCTTACTGTACTGTAATTTGTATTGATGAGAACAATACAAGTAGGCCATTTGCACTAGGCAGCAGATCCATCACCGACTTGTTGTATGGTGACTCCACAGGCTCCTCTTAAATAACTCATTTCCAATGCTCTCACTCTTGACTTGTGTCCTTCCAGCAACGTCCAACCTTCACTTCCATACGTTAGAGTTGGTATCACAATACTGTCATGGAGTAACTTTTTCACTTCCATGCTCACTTCCCTGTTTCTTATTCCAGCTTTCACGGAACAGCAACCTTTCCTCCCTCCTGTACCCTTTCAAGCACTTCACCCTCCAAACCTCCATCCTTACTCATCACACTACCCAAGTACTTAAACGTACTCACATTTTCCAATTCCTCACCATCCAACCTCGCTGTACATTCACTAAATTCACCTCTCTCAAAGACCATCACTTTACTCTCCCCTACATTCACCTTTAGATTCCGTTTCTTACACACTCTCCCAAACTCATCCACCAAGCCTTGAAGCTTCCCTTCGTCTTCACTCAACAACACAGTATCATCTGCAAACAACAGTACAGGGAGTTTCCAAACACTATCCTCTCTCACCAGGGCCACTCCAACATCCACTACCTTACCTTGTACCTCTTTTATTACTCCATCCATGTACAGATTGAACAACCATGGAGACATGACACATCCCTGTTTCAACCAAACCTTCAAAGAGAAAAATTCACTTACTTCACCATCCACACGCACTGCAGCCTTAGCACCATCATACATACTCTTCACAGCATTCATCAACTTCCCATCTGCTCCATATATTCTTAAAACTTTCCACAATCCTTGTCTCTCCACCCTGTCATTTGCTTTCTCCAAATCCATGAAAGCCACATACAACTTCTTTCCCTTCTCTAGAAACTTTTCCACTAAAGACCTAAGAATGAATATCTGATCTATATAACCTTTTCCCTTCCTAAAGCCTCCCTGTTCTTCTCCAACTAATTCCTCTGTTCTTTCTCTAACTCTCTCAATAAGTATCCTACCATTCACTTTTCCTATTATACTAAGAAGACAAATGCCCCTATGATTACCACACACTTCTTTTTCCCCTTTTCCTTTGTACAAGGGAATAATTATACATGACTTCCAATATTCTGGGACTCTACCTTCCTCCCAGGCCAATCTACACATCTTCCACATCCATTCTACTACTATCTCTCCCCCATGCTTCAGCATTTCATCACACACTCCATCAATTCCTGGGGCTTTCCCCAATTTCACTTTCTTCATTGCTTCCACAACTTCTATCCTACTGATTTCCTCCTGTCTTCTCACCTCCCTCCTTCTCCCAGCCATTCCCCAGCCACTTATACTCGCATTACTTCCATCCTCTATGTTCAACAATTCCTTAAAGTGTTCTCTCCATCTGCTCACTTTTTCTCCCTTCTCCACTAGTAATCTACCATTTTTATCTTTCACTCCCCTGCTAACCTCACTTCCACCCAGTCTTACTCTCTTCACCTCTTTCCAGAACATTTTCTTACAGTCCCTCCACTTTACACTCAAATTCCTTCCAGATTCCTCATCCACTCTCTTCTTACTCTCTCTTACTAATCTTTTCACCTCTCTCCTTCTACATATAACTCTCTCTTCCACCTCTCAACTTCTTCCACGCCCCTATTTCTCATCCAGTCATCGTATGTTTTCTTCTTTTGTGCCACAGCCTGTCTCACCTCTTCAGTCCACTCCGCTGTTCCTTGCAGCCCCCTCCATCTTCTCTTCCTCCCACACACCACATCACATGCTGCTCATATTTCTTCTGTAAATATCCTGCACACACCTTCCACGTCCCCCATCTGCTCCAATTCATATTTGCCCAATCGTTCTTCCACTTCTCTCTTATACTCTGCCTTTTTCTCATCCTCTTGTAACCTTTCCACTCTCCTTGCAACTACTCCTACCTCTCATCTTTCTCTTCTTCTATTTCTCCATTTTACTGGGATCCTAATTCTGGCCACCATCAAGCAGTGGTCAGAAAGTCCACTTCCCCAACTTCTATAAGCTCTTGCATCCATTACACATCTTCGCATTCTTTCATCCACACACACATAATCACTCATTGCCTTTCTTTCATTCAGTTCACCACCCACCCTTCTCATCACTCACCATGTATACCTATGGATTATTTTATGCCTGAAGAGGGTATTGGCTATCACCAAACCCCGCCCAAAACAAATGTCCACTAACACACTGCCATTCTTATCTATCTCAGCAGGCACACCCCACTCACCAACTATTCCATCCACCTTCACATTCCCTACTTTACCATTCATATCACCGATCAAAAACACTCTCTCATTCCTTCCAAACTTTTCCATGCACACTTCCACATTTGTCCAGAACTCTTCTCTCACTCTGCTAGCATGATCTTGCGTTGGCGCATACACACACACAATCGCCCACATTTGTATTCCAACGTTCAACCTTACCCACACAATCCTTGACACAAGTGATCCATACTGTCTTATGCTCTTCTTCCATCTTTTACTCACAACTATACATACTCCTTCCTTTGCCCTCTCATTCTCACCTACTCCTGCACATATACCCCATCCATACTCCCATTCTCTCACACTTTCTCCTCTCCATTTTGTTTCAGTTATTCCACATACATCCACTTCTGCACCCTCAAGCACCTGGACAATCTCTCTCTCTTTCACCTCATTATTTGCTCCTCTTACATTCCATGTTGCCATTACCAAGTCCTTTGTCCGGTCCTGGGTCGTCATCGTTTGGTCAGTCCTTGTTCGAGGTTTCTTGTTTGTCTTTTTAGTTAGCTGTTTTCTGGGGAGGGGCACTAACCCTCCGCCAACCCTTTCAGTCGCCTTTTACAACAAGCAGGGATACTGGGGGAGTATTCTTGAAAAAAAAAAAAACCCTACCCCCAGGGGGGGTAAAACAAAGACCCTGATTAGTAATTATGAGGGCAGTATGTCATGTAATAAGGTGCATGAACTTTTGCACTGTGCAAGCACTAACTTCTCAGCCTCAGCCCTTTTACTTTAAGACAATTCTGTAACAAGCATTAATTTCTCAGCCTCTGCCCTTTTAAGATAATTTTGTACTCACGTAGTCTGCTGGTGAGCATCATCAATATGATGCCCAGAGGCAGTAAGTCCCGAAGAGTCCCCTGCCTCTTCGTCACCATCATCATCCAAGCCTTGATGCGCTTGATGCCGAGCTAGTTCTGGGTCTGTGTTAGGGTCAACCCCCGTCAGGAGAGGCCGGCTCTCTTGAGTGCTACCAGGCATGGCTGAAAAGCAAACATAACATTATTATCTGCAAAAAATTGATAACTGTAAACCACTTCATATACAGGCGGCCCTCCATATTCACAGGGGTTAGGGACAACGGACCCCCGTGAATGTGGAATTTCCGTGAATGTTTTGTGAGCTCTCTACAGCCACAAATCACCCCCTGTGAGCAAATGTGCACATACTGTACCTATACTCGATTTTCTTCGAGTTGATGATCCACTTTCGTGAATGTTGCACCTGCGCACTCCTGCTGCATGATTGGTTGGTTTCAGTTTCGTACTTGAAGTATCATATTTACAAAAAACAATTCTACCTTATATTCCAGTTCTCATAATTTCCCTGAGATGCATTTATATAGCATAATTATGTCTCCTCTTTTCCTTCTCTCCTGTAGTGTTGGTAGATTCAGTTTTCCTAGTCTTTCTTTGTAGCTTAGATCCCTTAACCCTTTCAGGTCTCCTGGTCACTATAGTGGCTTTCTCAGTAGGGATCTCCTAGCCACTCCCGTCGCAGCATATTTAGGCATGAATGAAAACTGTTGCGTGAGGCTGGTGGATGAAATAAGGATACGAGCTGCTCCCCAGACCCCTCTGCTTCTACAAGGCATGTGCAGATCACAATATTTTAGATTAAACAGTCTGGGAAGAGCTAATCACGGTGAGGGGTTGTGTTGCATGAACTGGTTTTATTATACTTTTGATCTGGCAATATTTTTTACTATTTTGGTGTCAGACAGTTCATTCAGCAAAAGAGTAATGTTTGCAATATATTTTTACTGCTCTGCAGGATACCTAGCTCTCACCTCCCTCCTCCCTTTCATATCCCCCTTCCTCCACCCCCCTACTCCCACCGATTCCCCACCCCTCTACCTTCCACCCTCCACTCTCCCTCCAATCCCCCACCCCCTTCTTCCTCCACCCACCTACCTCCCACCGATCCCCCACCCCTCTACCTCCCACCCTCCACCCTCCTACCTCCCACTGATCCCCCACCCCTCTACCTCCCACCCTCCACTCTCTCTCTAATCCCCCATCCCCTGCCTCCTGCCTAGGCACATAGCTGCTGCGTCACAGTCAAGCAAGAGATTTCTGCATTGTATGTCTCAATTTTTATTCATTTCCTGGGTGTTAAAGTGTCTGATTGAGGGAAAATAATTACAGATTTATGATTTCAGGTTTCTAAGGTTGTTTCTGTAGCCTTTTATACACGTACCATGCATTTATTTGTTACCAGGCGGACATACATGTGCAGCGAGTGTTGCCTTTTTCATTGACAAATGATTGTTAGTGTGTCCTTACTTTTTTCTGATTTATATTTCATGAGTTTCTCACATTTCCTGGTTATACTTATAATACTGTCAATTTTGAGAAATAATAAATATTTGATCACTGTCTCTACTGCTGCCTGTAAGTGCACAGGATGATATAGTTAGCAACAATAAAATAAACAAATGTATATACAAAAGGCAAGCTCATAGGCTTACCCCCATGTCCTCACCCCCACAGCCTTGGACAGCACTAAGCAAAATAAGAGCACAGTAAAATAAATTAGTCAGTAATAACTAGTAAGTGATAGTTTTATATGGATCTTGTAACTGTTTAGTTTGTTGTTTGTAAAGAAAACATCTCAAGAATCATTCGCAAATCACGTGAGATATAATGTACATATATTAGTGCACTGTTTTTTATGGAAAAACTTGGAAACACACAATGCAATCATGTTGCCTATGCACCAAGAAATCACCTACCCACTGAGATGGCAATACTCACCATGCTACCACACACCACTTGCTAAGCAACTTCCCATCATTTTTGCAGCACTTGTATAGTGAGCAGAGCTCTAATGTTTTATAGGCAGATGTGTATTACTTCCTTGTGCATGAATATGATATTTTTTTCTTTATTTGCAAACCTTGACTTTTCTATAAAAAAAAATGCGTCTCTCAAACGTGACCTTGGGACTTATTTGAGACCTGAAAGGGTTAAGCTTGGTACCCATCTTGTAGCTGACCTTTGTACTTTTCAATCTTATCTATGTACTTTTTTAGATGAGGTTCCAAGACTACTGATGCATACTCCAGGGTTGGTTTGATGAACAATGTTATCTTTCTCAGCATGTCTTTATTTATATGTGTGAATGCTATTCTCATATTAGCAAGCAGTGTATACATGTTACGTACCTTCTCACTGATGTGGTCGGACAGAGATAGTCTGTTACTAATAATCACTCCTAGGTCCTTCTCCTCTTCTGATATGTGTAGGGCTGAACTTCCTAACTTATAATCCCAATCTGGTCTTTTTTCATTCATACATACATACATACATACATACATCATCCAATCCTGTGTTGCCCCATGAGGAGCACAGAAGCCCGGGGCTAGGCAAGTTGGTCCCGACAATTAAAATGAGAGTGAAAATCCCAATCTGGTCTTTTTTCACTTTTAAACTTAATTACATGACACTTGTCCACATTACTTACATTTGCCATTTATTGCTCCATTTATGAAGCTTATTTAATTCTTCTCGTACCTCTCTGCATGAATCTGTTAGTAATTTTCCTTTGTATTTTTCCATCATTAGGAAACAAATTTAGATAGCTTCCATTTCCATTGTTACTGTCTATGTTATTTATATACACTAAAAACATAATTGGTGCCAAAACTGAGCCCCATGCAACTCCACTAGTCACTTCCCACCATGATAAGAAATTTCCCCTTAGTACTGTTCTCATTTCTCTTTTTCTGAGAAAATCCTGTCTCTAATGGTGCAGGTTGCCTTGAACCCCTCCATGATGGTACAGTTTCCATAAAAGTCTTTGGTGTGGTACTCAATCAAAGGCTTTCTTGACATCTAAATAGATACTGTCCACCCATCCTTCTCTTTTCTGTAACGTTTCTGTAACTCTATCATAGTAGCTTAATAGATTAGTAAAATATGATTTTCCCTTTCTAAAACTGAACTGTGGTAAGTGCGGACACCCGTCATGCACCCACTTAGTGCTCTGGTACCCTGTTTTTAGAATAGCTCTACACTGAGTGGCAAGTCAAATGATCTCCTGTAAACCAGGAAATAATTTACAACGCTGGGTGGTAACCTTATAACCAACCACCATGTGTTCCCTACGTCACAGCGAGTGGGTTGGCGGAGGGTTAGTGCCCCTCCCCGGAAAACAACTAACTAAAAATACGAACAAGAAGCCTCGGACAAGGACTGACCAAAAGTTGACGACTAAGGACTGTACAAAGGACATGATCCGGATGGTGACGTAGAATGTACAGGGAGTGAATGATGACGTGAAAGAGAGAGAGATTGTCCAGGTGCTTGAGGGTGCAAAAGTGGATGTATGTGGATTAACTGAAACTAAATGGCAAGGTGAGAGTATGAGAGAATGGGAGTATGGATGGGGCATATGTGCAGAATAGGTGAGAATGAGAGGGCAAAAGGAGTGTGTATTGTTGTGAGTAACAGATGGAAGGAGAATATAAAAGAGTATGGATCAGTTGGCTCAAGGATTGTGTGGGTAAGACTGAAAGTTGGACTACTAGGAAGTGAGGAGTGTGTGCAGCAGCACAAACTATTGATTTGTGATATGGTGCTTAAAGAACAAGTGATGAAAAAGATCACTTATGTGCCTAGAAGGAAAATATGGAAGCTGAAAAACCAAGTAGTAAGGGATGCCTTCTATAGCGAGTTGAGGAGAGTGGTGGCTGAACAGGGAGCTGTAGACAAAGGCGTTAATGAACAGTACAGAGCCCTCAAGAACAATTTCTTGAGAGTTACTTATGTAACATGCAGTTGGGCAAGAGGACCACCAAGACATAAAGTAACTTGGTGGTGGGATGAGGGTGTAGAAGCTGCAGTTAAGGAGAAAAGAAGGCTTTTCCGGGAATGGAAGAAGGGTGGTAGCAAAGAGGAATATTTGGCTGCCAAGCGTAGCGCTAGAAGAGAGGTATACAGGGCAAAGTCTGAGTCACAGAGACTATTACTTGATAACCTAAATCATGGGGAAAGGAAAAATATGATATTTAGGGTGGCAGGTCAAGTGAAGAGGGATAATCGGGATATTATACGTGAGCAGTGTGTGAAGAATGATGATGGAGGGGTAGTGGTGAACAGTGAAGATATTAAAGATGTATGGAGAGAGCATTATAACCAGTTGTTGAATGAGGAGTTTGACTGGGACAGGGAAGGTTTGGAGCCAGCAGATCTGTCTGGCCCTTGGCCTTTGATTGATACTGCTACTGTGAGTGAGGCGATAGGCAGGATGAGGGTGGGGAAGGCAGCAGGTGTGTCTGGGTTGACTGCCGAATTGCTGAAGGCCTCAGGTGATATAAGGGTGAGTTTAGTCCATCCATCCATCCATCCATTGCCAGACACCATGTATCCCAAACGGGGTGGCCAACAGCTTAGAGTTAATTGTTTTACAGGGAGGGGCACTAATCCTCCACCAACCCCACTTGAGACATAGGGATGCCAACAGCATCTGGTGTTCCCAGGCGGTCACCTATCCAAGTACTAACCAGACCCAACATTGCTTAACTTCGCTGATCGGACGGGAAGCGGTGTACTCAACGTGGTATGGCCGTTGTAAGTTTAGTCACTGACCTGATAAATAGGATTATTTATGAGTGTCTTGTCCCAGATGATTGGCTGAAGAGTGTAATTGTAAATGTGTATAAAGGGAAGGGTGATGCCCTGGAAAGAGGAAATTATAGAGGTATAAAGCTTTTAGATCAGATAATGAAGGTAATGGAGAGAGTTTTAGAAGGTATGATTAGAGAAAGAATGAATATTGATGAGATGCAGTTTAGGTTTATGCCAGATAGGGGGACCACTGATGCTATATTCATTGTTCGACAGCTTCAGGAAAAATATATTGGTAGGAGAAGGGATCTTTATTTTGTTTTTGTTGATTTGGAAAAGGCCTTTGACAGTCCCTAGAGAGGTGGTGAAGTGGGCAATGAGAAAGCTTGGCTTGGAGGAGTGGCTGGTTAGGGTGGTTATGGCCATGTATGTGGGTGCTCACACCCAGGTAAGAGTGAATGTAGATTTGAGTGATGAGTTTTCCGTGAATGTTGCTGTGCATCAGGGGTCAGTCTTGAGTCCCATGTTGTTTATCATGGTACTTGAAGCCCTTTCACGTGACTTTAGAAACGGACTCCCGTGGGAGTTGTTGTATGCTGATGATTTGGTGTTGATTGCAGAGAACGAAAGGGAGGCGGAGGAAAGGTTTAGGAAGGGGAGAGATGGTATGGGGCACAAAGGTTGAAGGGTAAATGCAGATAAAACAAAAGTGATGATATCTAGGGTTGGTGGCGGTACTGTCAAAGATGAGGGAGAGTGGCCATGTGCAGTTTGCCACAAGGGCGTGGGAAGTAATTCCATCTTGTGCGGTGTGTGATAAATGGGTGCATAAGAGTTGTAGTGGTATCAGAGGTAGACTGCGAAATAATGCTGATTTTATGTGTACGGCATGTCAGGATGAGCAGGTGGAGATTGTCAGACGTGAAAGGATTGAACTTGCTTGTGAATCTCTTGAGTGTGTGGAAGAGTTTTGTTATTTGGGAGACATGTTGTGTGCTGGAGGTGGGGCTAGAGCTAGCTCTGTGGCTAGGGTGAGAAGTGGTTGGAAGAAGTTCAGGGAGCTCTTGCCTCTCCTGACATTGAGAGGACTCTCCCTACGTGCTAAGGGGTCTTTGTATGCAGCATGTGTTAGGAGTGTAATGCTGTATGGTAGTGAGACCTGGGCAGTGAAGGAGGAAGATATTTGCCGGCTCAGACGTACAGAAATGACAATGATTAGGTGGATGTGCAGTGCGTCCCTGCGTCCAAGGCCTGGAGGGGCTGGGTTTACGATGGAAGAGTTGAGAAGTAGGATGGGACTGGAGTGTATTGGTGTTGTGATGAGGAGAGGTAGATTGAGATGGTTTGGACATGTGGAGAGGATCTATCTATCTATCTATTGCCAGACGCCTCAATCCCGTTTGGGGTGGCCACAAACAAATCGCCTCCAAGTCGCCCTGTCCCCCGTCATTTCACTCCCCTGCTCCCAGCTCACACCCCCCTCTCTCATATATATGGAGAGGATGGGGGATGATAATTGGGTGAGGAAGGTGAGACGTGTTAATATTGGGGGTGGGGTTATGAGGGGTAGACCGAGAAAGACATGGGATGAGGTCATTAAGTGTGACCTCAGGGTTAAGGGACTGAACAGGGAGGCTGCAATGGATCGTGCAGCATGGAGAGCCGCCATTAGGTGACCAAGGCCACATGCAAGCATGTGGGAGCCTTTAAAAATGAAAACGAATGGATGTAGTTATAAACGAGACACAAGGGAAGACAGCCGATGCTGGAGTGGCACTAACGAGAGAGGGCAGTATCTGGAAACTTCCTGTTCTGTTGTTTGCAGACGATACTGTATTGTTAAGTGAAGAAAAAAGAGAACTGCAAGGCTTAGTGAATGAGTCTGGGAGAGTAAGAAATGAAGCCTAAAGGTGAATGTAGGGTACTCTATGTTGTGGTCTTCAAGGTAGCTAAATGAAGTCAATGAATGCACAGTATGGCTGGATAGTGAGGAAATGGAAAATGTAAATGCATTTAAGTATATACTTAGGTAGTGTGATGAATAAGGATGGAAGTTAGGAGAATGAGGTGTTTGAAAGGGTACCAGGGCTGCTTCACTGACAGAACTGACAAGAAGTAGGGAAATGAGCACGGGGAGAGAGAGAGAGAGAGAGAGAGAGAGAGAGACAGACAGACAGACAGACAGACAGAGAAAAGGTCGCTGCATGACAATGTTGCGATCACTTTACCGTATGGAAGCGATGCTTGGACCTTTTTTGGAAGGGCACAAATCAAGTGTGAGAGCAATGGAAATGAGTTTTTTTGAGACATGCATGTGTGGTTACATGAAGAGACAGACTGACAAATAAGGAAGTGATGGGCTGCTGTGGTGTGGGTGTGGATGTGACAGTATTGCAAGAAACATACCGTACTACGGAGGTTTGGCCATGTGGAGAAGATAGAGAGTGAGAGACCAATTACGAGCAGGGATGGAGTCAAATACAAGTGCACAAATACAAATACGGACACAGATACATTAATTTCTTTGCTGCCAATTACAAATGCTGTACAGGTACAAATATTCAAACTTTAAATCATCAAATACAAATAAAAATATGAAGCTTCAAATACAAATAAAATACAAATACAGGTATCATACCAACAAATACAAATATGAAACTTCAAATACAAATACAAACGCAGCTACCGTACCAGCTTCTTTCAAGTTCTTGCACACTAATAATGCTTCACTCATTTATTATAGCACTACACCACTGATTTAATTTAACTAAGTAAACTAACTGAGTCAGCAGATGGAGAGAACACTTTAAGGAATTGTTGAACATAGAGGATGGAAGTAATGCAAGTATAAGCTGGGGAATGGCTGGGAGAAGGAGGGAGGTGAGAAGACAGGAAGAAATCAGTAGGACAGAAGTTGTGGAAGCAATGAAGAAAGTTAAATCGGGGAAAGTCCCAGGAATTGATGAAGTGTGTGGTGAAATGCTGAAGCATGGGGGAGAGATAGTAGTAGAATGGATGTGGAAGATGTGCAGATTGGCCTGGGAGGAAGGTAGAGTCCCGGAGGATTGGAAGTCAGGTATAATTATTCCCTTGTACAAAGGAAAAGGGGAAAAAGAAGTGTGTGGTAATCATAGGGGCATTTGTCTTCTTAGTATAATAGGAAAAGTGTATGGTAGGATACTTATTGACAGAGTCAGAGAAAGAACAGAGGAATTAGTTGGAGAAGAACAGGGAGGCTTTAGGAAGGGATGAGGTTGTGTAGATCATATATTCATTCTTAGATCTTTAGTGGAAAACTTTCTAGAGAAGGGAAAGAAGTTGTATGTGGCTTTCATGGATTTGGAGAAAGCATATGACAGGGTGGATGGACAAGGATTGTGGAAAGTGTTAAGAATATATGGAGTAGATGTGAAGTTGTTGAATGCTGTGAAGAGTATGTACGATGGTGCGAAGGCTGCAGTGCGTGTGGATGGTGAACTAAGTGAATTTTTCTCTTTGAAAATTGGGTTGAAACAGGGATGTGTCATGTCTCCGTGGTTGTTCAATCTGTACATGGATGGGGTAATAAAAGAGGTACAAGGTAAGGTAGTGGATGTTGAAGTGGCCCTGGTGAGAGAGGATAGTGTTTGGAAACTCCCTGTACTGTTGTTTGCACATGATACTGTGTTGTTGAGTGAAGATGAAGGGAAGCTGCAAGGCTTGGTGGATGAGTTTGGGAGAGTGTGTAAGAAACGGAATCTAAAGGTGAATGTAGGGAAGAGTAAGGTGATGGTCTTTGAGAGAGGTGAAGTCAGTGAATGTACAGCGAGGTTGGATGGTGAGGAAAAGGAAAATGTGAGTACGTTTAAGTACTTGGGTAGTGTGATGAGTAAGGATGGAGGTTTGGAGGGTGAAGTGTTTGAAAGGGTACAGCAGGGAAGAAAGGTTGCTGGT
The DNA here is from genome assembly GCF_032717465.1 of Coenobita brevimanus. Lineage (NCBI taxonomy): Eukaryota > Metazoa > Arthropoda > Malacostraca > Decapoda > Coenobitidae > Coenobita > Coenobita brevimanus. The sequence continues at coordinate 34,599,021 of NC_137056.1, read as the reverse complement.
TCTTTGAAAGCAGTGATAAGAAACAGGGAAGTGAGCATGGAAGTGAAAAAGATACTACACGACAGTATTGTGATACCAACTCTAACGTACGGAAGAGAAACTTGGACGTTGTTGGAAGGACACAAGTCAAGAGTGAGAGCAGTGGAAATGAGTTATTTAAGAGGAGCCTGTGGAGTCACATGGAGAGACAGGCTAATAAATGAGGATATAAAGGAGCGTTGTGGCGTGGATGTGGATGTGATAGGAAGTGTTATGAGGAACACACTGAGGTGGTTTAGCCATGTGGAGAGGATTGAGGGTGAAAGACTGACAAAGAGAGTGTACAGTATGTGAGTGAGATGGAGGGGGGAAGAGGGAGGGGGAGGCCGAGGATGAGATGGAGGGATGGGGTGGAGAGGTATATGAGAGAGGGGGGTGTGAGTTGGGAGCAGGGCAGTGAATTGGCAGGGGACAGGGCAACTTGGAGGCGATTTGTTTGTGGCCACCCCAAATGGGATTGAGGCATCTGGCAATAGATAGATAGATAGAAACTAACCTTTAAATGTGTCCACAGATTGGATGTACTCTTGAGGAAGCCAGCAACATTCTTGTGACAATAATTACACTCAAAGATGTACTGGCTAGGGTCAGAACCAGGCTGCTTAGGTCCAAAACATCTAAATACAGTAGGCCTACTAGACATCTTGGCTTTATGAGTGACTGCTGGCTACTCGTGCTGATCTGTCTCTCAGTCACTCAACATAGGCTAACAGGTTTGGAACACGTTCTGACAAGCATGGTACTGTACATTATCCCTTGACTGAATGAGAGTGGTAGACAAGATGCCAACTATGCCAACTTTTATTTATGAAGAAAAGTAAAATTCACTACTCGCAGTAATTTTACGACAATGGTTTGGACATGTGGAGAGGATGGGGGATGATAATTGGGTGAGGAAGGTGAGAAATGTTAATATTGGGGATGGGGTTAAGAGGGGTAGACCGAGAAAGACATGGGACGAGGTCATTAAGTGTGACCTCAGGGTTAAGGGACTGAACAAGGAGGCTGCAATGGATCGTGCAGCGTGGAAAGCCGCCATGAGGTGACCAAGGCCGACGTATACAAGCATGTTGGAGCCTTTCAAAACGAAACGAAGATGAAACGACAACGACAAAAGACATGTAAAATTAGCAATTTTTAATTGGGTGTATTTGAAGCAAATATGGCAAATACAGGGCTCAAATACAAATATAGATACAAATATGCAACTTTTAAAATTCTCAAATACAAATAACATACAAATAAGATACATATATAGATTTTTGTGTATTTGCAAATACAAATAGGCCTATGTATTTGACCCCATCCCTGATTACGAGAGTGTGAGTGACGTGGTGGGGAGAAGAGGGAGGGGGAGACTAAGGATGAGATGGGGGGATGGAATAGAGAGGTACAGTAAAAGTCCAATATTTTGGCATCCAATTCCCCGGCAAATCTGACATTTCGGCAGTTTTGAGAAATAGTCCCATTTACGAAAATCTCCGATCGTTCGGCAGATTCTCCGATTTTTTTCGTCAGTCTTGAAATTCTCCATGAGGCTCACCAGCTAGCTACCCGCCTTAGTGAGTGAGATAGTGAAAGTGATGGAACGAGTCTACCACTGCCATGAAGCTCAGAGGCTAGCTCTTTCTCCTATAGCATAAAGAGAGGACAAACATGTAGTGAGTCTAGCATGGGAAAGAGAATCTGTTTCGCCATTCTTCCGCCATTCTTCCAAGTTGTTGCCGTGCTGCTGCCGACTTCTCTTGATTCTTCTGTGTGCTTTGTGAACTTCGTACCGAAATACCTCTGAAATTACTATTCGAGTGTGCTGTAAGCACCGTAACATCAGACAGGAGCTTTGTAACACCTGAGTGGACCAGCCGTGTGTTGTGAACAGTATAAACATCTTCTGTGTGCTTTGAAAATGGCCTCCACGTGTGGAAAGTTAACTGGTGTTAGCAAGAAGCGTACACATAAGATGTTGAGTATTGCTCGGAAAATTGAGCTGTTGAAAAAATTAGAGGCTGGCATGAGTAGGAAACAGATTATGGATGAGTTTAACGTAAGCTCCTCTGCTCCTTCCTCTCCATCACCAACAGCAGTCTCTGAACCTCAAGCTCTACTGCCGCAGCAACAGGGAGAAGAGTCCTTGGAGCCTGTTGCAGGACCCTCTACTGCTGGGGACTTCTTCCAGCAGTAGCAGACTCCAATCAACCCCTTCTATTGTACATATGTAAATAAGGAACCTACTATAAGTTTAGGTAAGTGCATGTGAACTTGTAGGCTTACTGTACCATTACATTTATATACAGTATGTTCACTAATTTCTTTATTTTTCATATTCATGTATAGTACTGTATTCACTACAGTATTGTACAGTATCAAACAGTATACAGTACTCTCTCCAAACACATTTGTAATGATATGAGTAATGATGATAGTGTTCACCGAAACATATAAGGTACTGAGTGGGTAGGGTTTTCGATAATTCGGCAATTTTGATATTTCGGCACTTGCCTGGTCCCATAGATGCTGAAAAATCGGACTTCTACTGTATATGAGAGAGGGAGGTGTAAGTTGGGGGGATGGCAGCAAAATGGCAGGGGACAAGGTGACATGGAGGCAATCTGTTTGTGGCCATCCCTTGTGGTATTAAGGCATCTGGCTATAGACAGACATAGTATTTTGGGAAGTGTTATAGTGGTCAAATAACCAGTCTTAAAACTGTCCATACAGGCTTACCTATCAAGTATAAGAAAGTATTTCCTACACCTGGCATTAAAAATTATTCAGAACAGTAAACTCATCAGCAGAGAAACCATAAATAACTTTTCCACACCATAAAAAATGTTCAAGATGGTGCATAAGTACGCACACTCATACCCAGTGTCGCTAAAAGCTGGCAATAAGACAAATTTGATCATAAAACCAAAATCTTGGCAATACTAGACAAGTTTTCACTGTTATGGCAATATTCGGACAAGAAAATGATCTGTGTGACTGTGCCTTTTCACACCTCATTGGTCCCATACTGTTGAGTGAAGAGGGAACATATAAAACCAGTTCAGCTGAAGCAATGAGGTGTTCACATGATCTGGTTGTCTAGTCACACACTGTGTTGATTATACTGTATATCTATCCCACATGCCAACCTGGGCAGTTAAAATTATAAATGATAGTACAGTATACTGAAGTCTGAAGTTACTGGTACCCATCATGAGGCCTAAGGGAAACAGTGTAGCACAAGTTTCTTCAGCCGCCTCAGCACTGTTGGGGATGGAAGCTATTGCAGGGTGATGGTGACGTGTCACGATAGGAGAATTCTTATGGAACTATATTGAAACCTCCATAAAGATGCATTTGAGACAGAAATGCAACAGAGAAAACACACCCTAAGTTGGGAATATAATGTCACAGAAGACGCTGAAATAACTCAGACATGAGCACAACAAAGGGAAAAAAAATTCTCAAAAGTAAAAATTTTATATAAAACACTGAAAGGCTAAACTGTATCATTTATAAAGACTCCAACATGCTTGCATGCATCAGCCTAGGGTGCCAAATGATGGATCTCCATGCTGCTGGAGCTCTGGCAGTCTCCCTGTTCAGCTCCTTATCCTTGAGGTCACACCATATAGCCTCATCCAAGGTCTTTATTTGTTTCTCACAATCTATATACCGGTAATGTGAAAAATAATAAACGGTACGGTAATTACTAAGCTTACTGACACATTTATAGACATTACACAAACTAAACCAATGCTAACCTAACTGTAAACCAAATAATAAACTAATTACTAAGCTTACTGACACATTTATAGACATTACACAAACTAAACCAATGCTAACCTAACTGTGAAATCCACATACGGTACTGAACTTCTGTGTTAACCGAGGTATCCTTCAGTCCTAACCTGGGAAAAAAAATGTGGTCAGGCCATTCAAGGTTTAATGTGCAATACCGCACCGAAAAATAGAGTGCACAACCAATGTTAATGATAAGATACATAATTCTGTGATATAAGACCAAGTTTTCTACGGTAGATATTCACCGAATTCCCAAACTCGTGACTAATCCAGTTCCGTCCACTCTAGCAGTGGCAACAGTACCTTTCCTACCTACCTTGGACTTACCGGTACTTTGCTACTTCTTGCTCATTGTTACACTTATTCACACTCTTCTGCCTCATCCCGAGGTGTTAAACAAGACATTAAAACCTATTCTTACCATACAACTAAGTAAATATGGAACAATCTACACGCTACAGCCTTGTTTACAACATTTGCAATGTTGACTCCCGAGTCCTGACTCTTCTGGACTACCATTTTGTACTAGGGCTTAGGCTTCATACGAATTAATAACTGGAATAAATATTTTTTTTAGCTCTGTGTAATCACAGCTTCTTATTATTTACACATAATTTACACGTAGAATAAAAAGTATAATCAAATCACTTGAAATTACATCTATATCGATACCATTTCGATGAAGAGAGGGGTTTCGGATAACATGTCAACAGGACTTTTATTTTCATTATCCCTAGGTCAGTTTCTGTAGAAATACAATATACATAAATTTTATTTATTTACATATGAAACGGAGAAATATACATAAAACATGTTTACAAAGTTACAAGCTTACAAAATAATAAAATGACTTGCAGACACCTACAGTAAGTTCATGTTGTCCAGTGTCAGCTGTCAGTATCAACCAAGTTAAATGCAAGCTTTATGAATGATACGTATTTTTTTTTTTTTTTTTTTTACTCAAGAGCTTCAGTCAATGCGGAAATTTACACGCCCATTCACTGGATACGATTTGTAAATTTCCATTCGCAGACACGCACTATCTATGCTTATCTAGGTTCCTGTTTAAACTTTTATCATAAGGGTGTCTCTTATCTTGTTTGATATTATATTACCCAGTGATAAATTTAAACTTTCACAACATGTATGTTAACTTGTCTGAATATGAATGAAGGCGGAAGATACCGTAATGTGCTGTTACGCTACGTACTAAAGGCTCCCTGAGTACACGGAACAGATCTGTTCTTTTCAAGACCAGGGTCTAGAAGCATGCAACAAGAGGAACAGGGCTCAAAAACACAGGCCAACTGTAATGCTGGGCAGAATTAGGCTCGACTTCTCGTACATATTTCACCCAACGTGGAGCGGGGTCCTCTTTCGAGACCGGAGCTAGTGCAATAACGAGAGGTAGGACATAAAAACCTTCGGCAACACCATACACGTATATTACCACAGTCAGACACAGGACACTTCAGCAGACATTACACCACAATATAGAGCAATACAAAAACCTTATCTAAAATATTGTGTATCTCGCAGGATACTAGCTTTCTAGATACTAATGACAATACAACAAATCTTAGGCTTTCGATCGAGTCTGGCATAAATCTTTAATTTCCAAACTGCCCTCCTACGGTTTCTATCCTTCTATCTGTGCCGTCATCGCTAGCTTCCTTTCTGGTCGTTCTATAGCCGCTGTTGTAGACGGCCATCGTTCTTCTCCTAGACCTATCAACAGTGGTGTTCCTCAGGGCTCTGTCCTATCACCAACTCTCTTCCTTTTATTCATCAATGATCTTCTAAGCTGTACATCTAACCCTATCCACTCATACGCTGATGACTCCACCCTTCACCTTTCCATTCGGTTCCCGCAACGCCCATCTCAACAGTTACTTCAAGAAACAAGGGATGAGGCTATGGCACACCTAATGTCTGACTTGGCTCGTATCGCTGACTGGGGTAAAAATAATATGGTTGTCTTTAATGCATCTAAGACTCAGTTCTTACACCTATCAACCCGACAAAATCTTCCACAGGTATACCCATTAATGTTTAATAATATTCAGCTTAATCCTGCATCATCCTTGAACATGCTTGGGGTTTCATTTACTCGGGACTTATCTTGGAAAGACCATATTACATCTCTTGTAAAATCTGCATCCAAGAGATTAGGTGTGCTAAGCCGACTCCGCTCTTTCTTTACCCCTGCACAAATGTTGACTCTATACAGAGGTTTTATCCGCCCCTGTGTGGAGTACAACTCTCATGTGTGGGGAGGCTCCCCACATACAGCTCTTCTCAATAGGGTGGAGTCAAAGGCTTTTCGTCTCATTAACTCTCCTCCTCTTACTGACTCCCTTCAACCTCTGTCTCTTCGCCGCACTGTTGCATCTTTATCTCTTTTCTATCGCATTAGAGAGTTGGACAGAAAAGGGATGGGAGTTTGCTGCCAGACGGGTGCTACGCGCCCGTCGTAGAGGTGGAGGAATGCAAGCAGACAGTTCAGAGGAGCAGTGACCACTGCTCCTCTGAACTGTCTGCTTGCATTCCTCCACCTCTACGACGGGCGCGTAGCACCCGTCTGGCAGCAAACTCCCATCCCTTTTCTGTCCAACTCTCTCTAATGCAAGAGTTAACTGTTACTCCCAGTCTTTCATTTATGCAACAGGTCAGCTCTGGAACTGTCTCCCTCTATCTGTTTTTCCTGCTGCCTATGATCTCCAGTCTTTCAAACGCAGTGTGTCCAGGCATCTCAAAATGATCGGATCTTGAATTTGGCTCTCTATTGTATTTTGTTTTTCTCTTGGAGGGAACTGTTACTGCGGGCCATGGCCTTTGGTTCCTTCTTCCTCGCATTAAAAAAAAAAAAAACTAGGAGTGCAGTAAATACAAGTACGCGTGGAGCGCGTGGGGGGGGGTTTGTGATCCACTAGGAGGAGGTAGGGGAGACACGGAGAGTGACTTAAAACGGCGAGGAGGTAGTTATGGTAATATTGAAGAATGCCCGATGTTAGCAAGGGAGTTTAGGTGTTTTCTGTTGGCGAAGATTCTTTGACAAATAACTCTGATTCTTACTTTGACTTTAAGGGCGGGAGCGAGGAATGGAGAGAGTTTTTAGGAATAGCGGGCGGAGGGGGGGAATATCGTTAATGCTCGCCTTCCTTGATATTTTGGTGGAATATGGTTTTCTGTAGGCACCACTTATTCGACACACATCTCCTCGGTATGATATGTAGACTCTCGCTTCACAGCGCGTAACAAAGTCGGAATACTCGTAAATACTATTTTACCATATTACTTAGAGACTAGCCAATAGAACTCCAGTAATATTTTAGTCTTTCTCCGGGTTCTAGAGATATGTCTTTAGAAGGATTCAGGGTGGCACTCGCACGTATTTTCACCTTAGGTCTCAACCCACATTCTCGTCCTTCAACTGGATATTGTGTTCTGATTTACCCCAATGGAGATTACATAAAGTTACTGCACAATACTTATTCTAAGAGACAGGGAGTCACACTTAACCTACTTCACGGGCTCAGCGTGCGGCCCGTGGGACTGGGGCCGAAGAGGTCTAGGAACCTCTGGGTCAGGTCCCGGTGTCGCGGGGGCGTGGTGAGGTCTCGCCCGGTTGTCCTAGGGCGGGCCGGAAGAGGCGACAGACTGGGGTCTCCCACAACCAGGGGCGCCGTCAGGGGAGGGCTGCGGCAGCGGCTGTCACGGGGGCCCGACAGGTGTGTCTGCTCGAAGGCCACGCGTAGGGAACAGAGGCCGGGGGAAACAGGGAGGCCTCTCCGAGATATTCTGGAGCGAGACCCCTGGAGTTCAACCTCCGGTTGTGGAGACGTCCCTCTCCTCACTACACCCTGGGAGCGACCATCGATCGTCTCTACCCGGACACTGGGGGAGCGACCATTTATCGTCTCTACCCGAATATTGTGGGAGCGACCATTGATCGTCTCTACCGGAATGCTGAGGGAGCGACCGTTGATCGTCTCTACCTGAGCTTTGGGAGAGCGACCATTGATCGTCTCTACCTGGATTTTGGGGGAGCGACCATTGATCGTCTCTACCTGGATTTTGGGGGAGCAACCATTGATCGTCTCTACCGGAGGGCCAAGGGAGCGACCATTGATCGTCTCTACCTGGGCTTTGGGGGAGCGACCGTTGATCATCTCTACCCGAGCTTTGGGGGAGCGACCATTGATCGTCTCGACCAGAGGGCTAAGGGAGCAACCATTGATCGTCTCTACCTGAGCTTTGGGGGAGCGACCATTGATCGTCTCTACCTGGATTTTGGGGGAGCGACCATTGATCGTCTCTACCCGGGCACTGTGGGAGCGACCGTTGATCGTCTCAACCGGAGGGCCAAGGGAGCGACCATTGATCATCTCTACCTGGGTGTTATGGGAGCGACCATTGATCGTCTCTACCGGGGTTTTATGGGAGCGACCATAGATCGTCTCTACCTGTTCACTGTGGGAGCGACCATAAATCGTCTCTACCTGTTCACTGTGGGAGCGACCATAGATCGTCTCTACCTGAGAGGCGCTGCCTGGAGTATTATTTCTGACTCCACCCCTAGCTAACTCGGTGATTCCGCCACGCGAAGGTAGTGTCTTTCGCCTACGGTGGCGGCGGCGTGGTGGTTGAATGTCACAGGGACGCACGGCCCGGGCTGACATACGTCATTGTTGCCCGGTATGGTGGTGGCTGGTGGCAGCTACCCCGTGGGGTCCGAGTGGGGGTGTCGGCATTCTCGTGGGCGAACTCCGTTGTTTCTGGTTCGCCTCATTGTCGGGGATACTATGGTATTCTCCGGAATATTCCGGAGTACCGTATGTGTGTCCATTAAAGCCACGCATTTCACCAACTAATCTTAAACGTATATTGTCATACAAACATACAGTACTGGGAACAATACAGATGGGCAGATTAAACACACTATATGGTGGATACAAAGTGAAATGCCCACCCCCACGAGAAACCCAGGGAAGGGTGTTGTAACATCCACCCCAGGAAGGATCCACGGCCCCACACCCACCCCAGAAGGAGACCGCGGATGGACATATGGAGAGAGCGCCAGGCCCGAGCGAGACGGGCCTAGGTGGCCCACGGACCTACGTCCCTCTTCCACTCGACACGGCCACTAGCAGGAGAGCAGTCCCGGCCAACGACATCCCAGCCAGGCCAGCCCTCGTCAGGATCGGGGTGGGGCTTGTCTACAGACAGTCCCACGCAGCACCATGGTGACAGTCACTGTACGCACCGGGGGAGGGTTGGCCACAGTTAAGCCCTTCAGCTGTTGCCCCCTGCAGCCTATGGTGATGGCCACTGTAAGCACCGAGCAGAACATGGTGGCCACTGTACACACGTTGACTGCAGCCACCCCTGGAACCAGCCTCGCAGTGATGGCCTCTGTACGCACTGGGTAGGACGTGACGGCCACTGTATGCACGTCGGCTGGTAAGCCAGGCAGAGGCAGAAACGCGGTGACGGTCACTGTACACACCAGGGAAAGGACAGCAACTGTATGCCCTTCATCAGCCCCCTCCTTAGGGAACAGCACCGTGGTGATGGCCACTGTATGCACCAGGGAAAGGATGGTCACTGTACGCCCTTCAGCTGTTGTCTCTAGGGTTTGTGGAACCGCGGTGATGGCCACCGTATGCACAGGGGAAGGGATGGCCACTGTACGCACAGGGGAAGGGACGGCCATTGTACGCCCTTCATTCACAGCCCATGAAGCTGCCCCTCTGGAGGAAGTCCCTGGCTCGGCCCACCACCCATCCGGAGGCCAAGTGGGACGTCTCTCTCTCTCTCTCCTCACAGGTGCAGCCCCTCAGAGGAGTTGCAGTTTGAGGAGTGGTGGCGAGGGCCTTTCCCAGACCTGGGGATCCACGCCCTACAGGCTGCCCCTGGACGACGCCCGCCGCTGACGGACGCCACTAAGAAGGGATGCTGCAGGCAGCTCCTGACAGTGGTCTGACCTGGTGGAGACCGCAGCCCTCAGTCACCCAGGGACACCCCCAGGACCCCAGGGCAGGACCTCCCGAGCCCCACCTGCAGACGACCCTCCACCAGGAGCAGGTGAAGGCAGGTGCGCCTGTTGGCCATGTTTGGCCCCAGTCCAGAGGGCCACACTACAGGTCGAGGCCCCACCAGGAAAGAGCCTCCCTGTATGCCAACCAGCAACCCCACCCACACGACCTCATCCCTGGCAGTAGTCCCATGCCCCCTACGGGAGGGTATGCCTGACAACCTGCCTCCCACACCCAGGTGCCACCTGTAACCAGCCCAGGCCCCAGCAGCCCAAGAGGAACCTGACAGTGTATATGTATTTCCCTGTATTGTATGTTAGTGTTGTATGGTGAAGCCTGACAGTGCCCATATTTACCTGCACCATATATTATTGTGTATATTGAAGCCTGACAGTGTTCATACATACCTGTACTGTATATTATTGTTGTATATTGTGAATGATAATAAATAAGGCATTATAAGTGTAAGGTTGGTCTACCGAGTTTTAATGCCCTGTTCCTCTTGTAGTGTGTTCTACTTCCAGGCTCAAAAGAGAACTCCACTCAGTAGCTAGTGTTCTTAGGGCAAGAAATCGACCTAAAAACACCTAGCATAACATTGGTGGCCAGCGGTAGTTCTTGACCCAATCAGAATGCAGAAAGGAGCAAAACAGGGAAATCCAGCACAATGGCGACCAAATCCCACATCCACCTGCCAAAATTTGATCCTGAACAATATGACATCAATGTATACCTGTGCATGGTTAAGCCACTACAGGACATCGGCTTTGAAAACGATGGGGAGAAGATAGCTGTCACTGCCACACCTGGGCAAGGCAGTATCAAGATCGTCCTGGAGCTAACATGGGAGCAATTTATACAAATTGTGATGCAAGCAATCACGCCATCTTTGGCTAGATTCGTAGCTCTGGCACAACTCCATGCCCTCACCTACACCGGAAACCTGGTCAACACACTCATCCAGGCCAGGCAACTCATCACCGCTGCCCACCCGGAGACCGACGCAGTCACACGGGAGCAACACATATTCATCATATTGTTGAGGATCCTCCCCAGCACCATAAAGGAACATTTTACCATATATGACCCTTCAGGAGACCTCGGCAGGGACATACAGCTTGTGCGGCACCTCCTACCCCCCGTTTCACCCCCAACACATTGGTGTAGTAAGCACCCCACCCAGAGGTCAACACAACACTAGAAGCAAAGAATTTCCCCTCCCAATCAAGCCCTTCACCAACACTTCTGTACCCAGGGTGCACCCTACAAAGAGATGCCCCAGCCCCACAGAAAACCCAAACCTAATATCTATCACCCCATGGGAATTCACCACCAGCAGTCGCAGCTGCCCCTCCATGACATCCGTGAACAATTGAAGGCTGCTTGGTGCAGGACGACAACCCGGGAGCTCTGCAAGGTATTGTCGTTAGATGATGAAGGCACGGAGGGCCGACTATGCTGATCCTGGGGAAATGGAGCCTGAAGAGGACACCCCACAGCAGATGGATTTTTAGGTCTGCCCCCACACCTCCCCACGGTGGCGGGGGCCATCTCACAGAAATACTGTCCCCCAGTCTACAACAAGATGAGGCTGAACGGGGTAAAAGCGAGGCTGCTGGTCGACACGGGAGTGGCCAGATCTTGCCTCTACACACACTTCTACTCCTGCCGCACCTCTGCCTTCAGCCCACTCTTCCCCACCTCAGCCCACCTTGTAGACACAGGGGATGGCCCCCAGCCAATACATGGGGAGACCCAAGCCCTACGAGCTGACACCCATCAGCAAGTTTCCTCCAAACACAAATTCATCATTTTTGACTCAACCTGCCATGTCTATGATGGCTACCTGGGGCTGGACCTTCTACAGAAATTACACACAAACATCAACTGCCACAAGTGGCACCTCCAATTTCTAAAACTTCCAGACCCCCTTGCCCAGCCACTCTGCACGTGCACACCACCCTGCTCACCCTATCCCCCCACCCTGTCCTCCACCCTACCCACACCCCCCATGACCACCCCGCTCCTCCCCATCCCACCTTCCCTGCAACCAATGCTTCCGCCCTAACCATCCCCCACCAACACAAGGCCCAGCTACAGCTGAACAGATCCACTGGCACCTCCGTCCTGCTCTCCCCCAGCTTACCACCATGGGCCTTCTCCTCCTGCCTACTGTCACCCACCTTTCTCCCTCCCCACCTCGGAGCAGTATGCATCGCAAATCTCTCCACCACACAGATCACCCTTCCCCAAGGTTTAGTGGTGGGAGAAATGGAGGAAGCCAAGCCTTATGAAAACTCTCCCCCTGTTTTAATGACGTGACCACGAAGGATGCCATCCCCTTACCCAGGATAGACAACTCCCTTGATTCTCTATACGGGTTGTCATGGCTCTCCACCTTAGATCTGCAGTTGGGATATTGACAAGTCCCCGTCCACCCCAAGGACGTTCTCCCAAATGATGAAGTTGGTCCTCAGCGGCCTCACTTGGGAAATTTGCCTGCTGTACCTGGACAATGTGACTGTCTTCAGCAGGACATGGGCTGACCACCTCCAGTGCCTCAAGCAGGTCTTACTGCACATTTGCCAGGTAGGACTCAGACTCAAGCCTTCTAAATGCATCTCGGCTGAACAGTCCGTCTCCTTCCAGGGCCACGTAATTGCAGCAGAATACATTTCTCCCGACCCCAACAAGCTGTGGGCCATCGCAGACCTCCCTTTACCAAAAGATGTCCATGATGTGCGCCTTCCTCGGGATCATCTCCTACTACCAGCACTTCATCAAGGGATTTGCTGACATCGCAAAACCCCTCCACAACCTAACCAAGAAAGGCGAACCATTCATCTGGATCGATGCCCGCATCACTGCCTTTCACACACTCAAGTCAAAACTCATCACTGCCCTGGTCGCTGCCTTCCCCGACTACACCCTGCCTTTCTGCCTATACATCGACGTGTCTCTAGCAATCGGCATCGTCCTGGCCCAAGCACAAGAGGGACGAGAACACATAACTGCTTGTGCCAGCCGCACCCTCAACCAAGCCTAGAAGAATTACACCGCCACCAAGCGTGAATGCCTAGGCATTATACGTGCTTTGGATCATTTCCGGGCTTACCTCTCCGGCACTCACGTCACGATCATCACAGACCGCCAATCCCTCCAGTGGCTACGACAATCCAACACCAACAACACTCAGCTGATTAGATGGAGGGAGGCCCTAAAGGAGTTTGACTTCGACACTGCCTACAGGCCAGGTAAACTACACACCAACGCTGACGCCTTGTCCCGCCTACCAATCAATTCCATCAGCACCACCCCCAGCCTTATACAACAATGGGAAGATAAGGAATGCCCACCCTGGATACCACTCCAGATGTTCTCCAAACTCCACAGGCACAGTGACCACCTTAGGCCGGGCACATAGTCCTCACATAGTCCTCAACCCCAACACCACCCTCAATGCCATGACCCACCTATACTCCAATAACGGCATCCACCTTGGCACAAAAAAACTCTTTACAAGTGTTCAATGACATCTACTGGACACCCGGCCCCTCCAACATGGCCAAGCAAATCATCCAAGCCTGCCGAGCCTGCTCCCTGGGCAAGGACATCACCCGCACACCTGGGCCGTCGGGAAAAATCACTGCTCACAAACCATGGCAACTAATATCCATAGATGTAGTCGGGCCCCTACCCCCCAAAACCAGGTACAAGTATGTCATAACATTCGTGGATGTTTACTCCAAATTCCTCATCACCTGCCCAGCCAAGGAGCACCACACTGTTGCCGTGGCCGAAGCACTCATCCACGACGTCTTCCAGTACTTCGGAATTCCCCAAGTCCTACACTCTGACAGTGCCCCAGAATTTACCGGCAAAGATCTGGAAAGAACTAGCCACCTTGTTCGGTTACCAGATCCCCCACTCCTCCCCCTACTGGCCCCAAGGGAACGGAGTATGTGAAAGGAGTTATTGCATGCTCCTCAACCAAGTGCGGGCTTGAATACTGAAAACGGGCAACGAGGACTGGCCGGCACGTGAAAAAAAATACAATGGTGCATGAACACCTGCCTGAGAGACAACGGTATCACCCCCCACGAACAGGTGTTCAGAGAAACCCCCCTCCTCCTACCCCTCCGACACCATCTCCAACCACCTACCCCATCCCCCACCTCTGACCCCCTTCATCACGTCAAAAGGCAATTGCATCACCTACAAAAACATTAGGATCTTCAGCCAGACGTCACAACATCCAACCGGAGATTCAGTAATGGTAGCACGCCTACCAGTCCTGAAGAATATCACACCACAATTCGTTGGACCCAACACCGTTGTCAATGTCTCCAACCCCTAACAAGTTACTATACAACACCACGGCCACACGCACATACCGCAACTGCCACGTGCAACCATTTCGTGCACTGCACGACGACACTCACCCAGGCCACAACCACTCTACCCCACACCATGCTGCCCCATCATCTCCCACCTTCCCAGAACATTCTTCTGACTCATACAATTACTACTTCACACCCTCCTCCTCCTCCTCCTCACCATTGCCCGAACCCCCATCCACCAACACCTCCCCCACCCCACCTTCCCCCGACTCCACACCACTTCTACAACCCCTGACACTTTTACCGGCGGCCTCATTTGACACCTCACCTCCCGCAGCCACACCACCACCACCCAACATGCAGGACAATGCCCCGGGACGCTCCTGCCCACCCCCTGTCACAACAACCGCACCGCACGATGCCCACCACCTCTCCCACACCCACCACAACTCACTCCCCACCCACCGGCAACACCACACCATGCCCCAGCCCATCACACACCACCACCACCACCACCACTTCTCACTCTTCACCACCTCCACAATCGACCCACCACCTATGTACGGCCACCACAACACATGCAACACCCACCACCACCTCTATCCCCACGTTCTCCCCATATACACACCCCACACACCAGCCCCACAACCACAACCACCCCATGTACTCCCCCACTGGGATGTTCAACAATCCACACTAAAACACCTTGTGGACCCACCACCTCACCACCAACACCAGTCCTCACCATCACCACGACCAGATCTGGGTGCCTCTCCTGCCCACCAGCCAGATATGCCACCATGCTCTCCCCCACACCCCCAACATCACATCAACCACCCCCAACAAGCCCCACCACCCCCAATACAGCCCCCATCACATAGAGACTGCACCAGGCGTAGTGGAAGTTTCCACCTGCCCAATCCCCAGGAAAAGGATTCACACCTGCCCTAGGAGCTCCCATGAAACCCCGGCCACCTCACCCATCGCCAACATTCAGCCAGGAGAACTCAACCACTCACCACCACCGGAGATGAAGGTACAATGCACCACCTGGTCCTCTGCACAAGAACATACTCATAGAAACCGGGGAACACCTCAGCTACTCCGCCTCCTCCTTCAGACACAGCATACCTCCACCCTCCACATCACATACACTCCACACCAGGAGCCCAACCAGCTCACCCACCACTGGCCCACTCTCCTCCACCACCTCACATCAACACACCAGACATCCACCTCAGACACCTACCGCCTCCAGCCACGGGGACGCGACCTTTTCTCTGCTAACAGTGGTGAAATGCCCACCCCCAAGAGAAACCCAGGGAAGAGTGTTGTATCACCCACCCCAGGAAGGACCCACAGCCCCACACCCACCCCAGGAGGAGACCACGGAGGGGCATATGGAGAGAGCGCTGGGACAGAGAGAGATGGGCCTAGGTGTCCCATGGACCTACGCCCCTCTTCCCCTCAACACAGCTGCCAGCAGGAGAGCAGTCCCAGCCAACGACATCCCAGCTAGGCCAGCCCCTGCCAGGATCAGGGTGGGACTTGTCTCCAGACAGTCCCATGCAGCATCACGGTGACAACCACTGTTCGCGCCAGGGAAGGGATGGCCACTGTACATCCTTCAGCTGTTGCCCCCTGCAGCCTATGGTGATGGCCACTGTACGTACCCGGCAGGACGTGATGGCCACTGTACGCACGTCAGCTGCAGCCACCCCAGGAACCAGGCCCACAGTGACGGCCACTGTAAGCACCGGGCAGGATGTGATGGCCACAGTACGCACAGGGAAGGGATGGCCACTGTACGCCCTTCAGCTGTCGTCTCTAGGGTTTGTGGAACCGCAGTGATGGCCACTGTATGCCTTTCATCCACAGCCCCTGAGGCTACCCCTTCAGAGGAAGTCCCTGACTCATCCCACCACCCATCCAGAGGCCGAGTGCCAAATGGGATGTCTCTTTCTCTCTCTATCTCTCTCTCTCCTCACAGGTGCAGCCCCCAAGAGGAGTTGCAGTTTGAGGAGTGATGGCGAGGGCCTCTCCCGGACCTGGGGATCCACACCTTACAGGCCGCCCCTGGATGTCACCTGCTGCTGACAGACGCCACTATGAAGGGATGCCGCAGGCAGCTCCTGACAGTGGTCTGACCCGGCAGAGACCGCAGTCCTCAATCACCAAGGGACATCCCCAGGACCCCGGGGCAGGACCTTCTGAGTTCCACCTGCAGACGACCCTCCGCCAGGAGCAGGCGACAGCGGGCGTGCCTGTTGGCCCTGTTTGGTCCCAGTCCAGAGGGCCACACCATAGGTCGAGACCCCACCAGGAAAGGGCCTCCCTGTACGCCAACCAGCAACCCCACCCGGACGACCTCACCCCTGGCAGTAGTTCCGTGCCCCCTATGGGAGGGCACGCCTGACAACCTGCCTCCCACGCCCAGGCGCCACCTGTAACCAGCTCAGGCCCCAGTAGCCCAAGACATATATGTATTTCCCTGTACTGTATGTTAGTGTTGTATGGTGAAGCCTGACAGTGCCCATATTTACCTGCACCATATGTTATTGAGTATATTTAAGCCTGACAGTGTCCATACTTACCTGTGCTGTATATTATTGTTGTATATTGTGAAGGATAATAATTAAGGCATTATAAGTGTAAGGTTCGTGTGCCGAGTTTTTATGCCCTGTTCCTTTTGAAGTGTATTCTACTTCCTGTCTCGAAAGAGAACCCTGCTCAGTAGTGTTCGTAGGGCGAGAAGTCGACCTAAAAACATCTAGCATAACACAAAGGACAAGAGTTGTGACTACAGGTGACAGGGTAGTTGTATATGTTTCCCAGGTGTGGGAGGGGTCCCAACAAGCGTGTGCTCTCTGAAGGGGCACGTGACCACTGTTGTAGGCCGGGTCATCCAGTGAGGGCTGCTGGGAGGTGTAAAGGAAGGCTTTTCCCTGGAGGGGCCTCGGTGGGTGTGTCGGCCCTCGGGACTGGGGCCCAAAAGGGCGAGTAGGTGCACTGCCTTGTGCCTACCCTTGATGGAGGATGGCTCACTGGCTGGTCTGGGAAGGTCTCAGCTGGGAGTCCTGAGGGCATCCCTGGTTGGTTGGGGGCTGCGGCCTCACCTTTGTTGAAAGGCCGTCATGGGCTGCCTGTGGTGCCTCTTTCTCTGGGAGTTCAGCAGCGACGGGCAACGTAGGGGTGTCAGCTGCAGTGAGCGAATCCCCAGGCTCACTATGGGACCGCTCCAGACCCTCTCCAGCTGTGACTCCGTTGGGGAGCTATCTCTGTCCCTTGAGGTGTGGGGAGAGTGAAAGGGGCATCCTACATGGCTTCTGGAGGAGTGAGGCAAGCAAGAGGCATTGCCCTCGGTGGGCGCTGCAGGGGTAGCAGATGAGGGAAGTACAGTGGATGTTCCCTCCCCGAATGGCACGGTGGGTGCCGCCGCGGTTCCACTAGACCCTGGGACTGCAGGTGAGAGGAGAACGGTAGCCGTCCTCTCCCCAGCGAGCACGGTGGGCATCGCTGTAGTCCTGCTCCCTGAGGGGGTTGCAGATTAGGGAAATACGGTGCACGTTCCCTCCCTGACAGGCACAGTGGGCACCGCCGTGGTTTTTCCTTGCCCTAGGACTACAGGCGAGAGGAGTACAGTGGCTGTCCTCTCCCCAGCAAGCACGGTGGGCGTCGCTGTAGTCCTGCTCCCTGTGGGGGCTGCAGATTAGGGAAGTACGGTGCATGTTCCCTCCCTGACCGGCACAGTGGGCGCCGCCGTGGCTTTGCCTTGCCCTGGGACTACAGGTGAGAGGAGTACAGTGGCCGTCCTCTTCCAGGCGAGCACAGTGGGCGTCACCGCAGTCCTGCTCCCAGTGGAGGCTGCAGGTGAGGGAAGTACAGTGGACGTTCCCTCCCCAACGAGCACAGTGGGCGTCGTTGCGGTCCTGCTTGGGACTGTAGGTGCGGGAAGAATGGTGGACGTTCCCTCCCCGATGAGCACAGTGGGCACTGTTGCGGTCCTACAGGGGGTAGTACATGAGAGGAATACAGTGGCCGTCCTTTCTCAGACAAGCACAATGGGCGTCATTGCGGTCCTACGTAGGACTGTTGTTACACGAGTCTCATACCGATCCTGGTGAATGATGGTCTGGCTCAAGAGTAGTGGGGGAGGCTCCGCTGAGGGGAAGAGGGACACATGGTGGCAGGGGACGTATGCCTGTCTTGCTTGGGCCGTTTCCATGCCTCCCTGTGGTCTTCCCTTGGTGCTGGTATTTCATGTGCGAAGAGAGAGAATAAGCTCAAATATCGTACAAGGTTGCTGAATGGGGTTTTTAACTTATCCTTGCACTTGAAGAGAACATAAGAGTGCAGCAGGAGGAAGTCTTCATGCAGTGGCATCAATATAACCAAGTGGTTCTACTGCCTGGTTATACAAACGTCCCTCAACTGTATCCCTCGAAAGGAAGATGGTGAATGACAGAAGGCAGCTACAACCTGCATCCCATTGGCATTCACGCCCAGCTGAGCAAAGAAGCTAAAAGGACACTCGGAGCAGGTGACACCGGGGTAGAAACAACACCAACAAGGAACATTCAGAGTGGAACATCGACGCTCATCAGTTTATCTAAAGGCGGCGTCACACTAGGCCAAAAGTGGCAAACATGCGAGCAGCTTTTGTGAGGCAAAACGGCTAGCAAAGTTGAGTTGCCATCACGTGTGTGTTTTTGCAAGCTGAAACACCTGGCAGTGTCGTCTGCCTTGGCACCTAGTGGTCATTCGTAAACAAACCACCATGGAGTACCCATGGCCTTTTCCTCAGTTTCTGCAACTGCCTCACGTACTTCAACAGCTCCAGAGCCACAAGGCCGTTTACTAGAGTTTTCCTTGCTGCAGGATCCATATCGAATATTGGTCACAATCTGATTTCCACTTGTTGTTTGGAAACAAAACAGACAGCCTCCGCAGCTGGTCACCCAAGTGTCTGAATATTTATTTCATGTCACTGGAAAAATATATACATGAATATAAACCACAAGACCTGAAGCGGTGGCGTTTTCGTCGTGGGTGTACCCCCCAGAGGCTCTTGAAGAGAAGAGGACAGCATGGGGGCCAAACCACCGTAATCCCCCCCGGCCCCTCACGGGGCCCGAGTACCTGGGAGTGGCTTTGGTCACCTGGGCAAGTACCATATCTCCCAACACAACACACACAACACCGTTTTTTCTACACTGAGAAATGACTCCCTGGCTGTCATTTCTTGACGACTTTTTCTAGCTGGGGACATTGAGAGCAATCCAGGACCCACCAACAAATACATAAGTCCAACATGTTCAAAACCTATCACGTCGAGTCGACAGACAAAGGGTTCAGTTCAGTGCAATTCCTGCAAGAACTGGACCCATTACACCTGCACAACACTTGCATCCAGAAAACATTACACAAACACCTAGACCTGCTCCTTATGCTCCTTCCCTCCACCCACTAGCACCCCCACCAATCCTACTCCTACTTCTTTCACACCTCCACAGCCAAACCCACCGATCCTTCCCACATCATACAGTCCCCCAACTCCTCCCATTCCAACCCATCCTAATCCACCTCAACCCTTACCTTCATCACAACCTCGTCCTACCCCTTCCCCTCCACCCACACCACCTCCCCCCCGTGCTGCAGCAGCCAACACACATCGCACACACAACATAAACATCCTTCAGTTAAACATAGATGGCATAAACACCAAAAAACAAGAACTCACACAATTCATCAAACAACAGAACATACACATTGCCATCTTACAAGAAACAAAACTACACAGAGCACTGAAAACACCGACATTTCATAACCACCACCATTCGACAAGACTGGGCCGACGGTGGTGGCGGTGGACTCATCACCCTGGTACACAAATCCATCAACACTGCAGATACCAGTGCACACACAAAGTCACTTCTCCCCTCACATGACACCACAACAGAAATATAATTAATTAAAATACTCACTGGTAACAAATCACACATAACAATCGCTAACACATACATTCCCCCCCAATCGTCCCCCACAGTACCACACAATTACTCTCCACAGATACACCACATCATTAACATACCCAACATCATCCTGGGTGGTGATTTCAACGCCAAGTCGTCGGCCTGGCATGTCAACAACCCTGACACAGACATAGGGCTGGTACCACAATCCCAGACAGATCATCTTTTCATACTGAACAATCTAGACCAATATACCCATATCCCACACCAAGCCCTCTTCCTCCCATCATCCCCAGACATCACCTTCTGCTCCCTAAACTTCGCCCCCACTACATCCTGGAGAGTGGTCAAAACCCTAGGTTCTGATCACCTCCCAATCATCATCACTACCAAAACCAGAATCACACCAGCTGGCCACAAACACACATACACTAATTATAAGAAAGCCACCTGGGAGGCCTTTGTAACTGAAAGAGAACAACATTTCGAAACACTGAACGGTACACCCATCACAAACATCAACACCGCTGTGCACACTTTCAATACAATTATACAAAATGCAGACAAAAGACACATCCCTAGAGGCAACAGAAAGAGACACAACCCCAACTTCAGACCAGAAATTCAAGGCCTCATCAGACAACGGGACACACTGCGACACTCCCCAACAACCCATACACAAGACACCGAACAACAAATACAAGAATTCAACACTCAGATAAACAATAAAATATCAGAACAGCAGACACTAAACTGGAAAAATTACTTCCAAACACTTAACCACAAAACAAACATCAGCAAACTCTACAAAACAATAAACACCATCACACTTTCCAGCAGGAACACCACACACGCACACTCTGCCATCACAACAACAGACTCCATACCCTCAAACAGACAACAAGCAAACACTCTCATCAATCACTTTTCACAAGTCAGCCATCTAAACCCCCATCCCGAACACCGACGTATCATCCAGCGTAAGAGACAGTTCCCCACAGATCCAGACTACGCACCTTTCACTTACAACCAGACGAAGCACATCATTAACAACTTTAAGTACTCATCTGCCTGTGGACCAGACAACATAAGCAACATTCACCTTAAAGACCTTGGACCACAAAACATACAAGCACTCACCAACATATCAAACTACAACTACTCACACAACATAATACCCAACATCTGGAAGCATGGCATTATCATCACTATCCCTAAACCCAACAAAGACCCCACGTTATCCTCCTCACAACGCCCCATCACACTCCTCTGCATCCCCTCTAAAGTCACTGAACGACTGGTACTACAACTAATCACGCCTCACATTCCCCTAGCCCAATCACAACATGGCTTTAGGTCACTACACTCCACAAACACCCTTCTTACAGACCTTAATCAGAGAGTTTTCGATGGCATGAATTCAGCTAGGCCACCACACAGAACACTTCTAATCACACTAGACATCAGCAAAGCTTTTGATCCCATCCCCCCCCCCCCACAACCCCACAAACAAAATACTCAACACAAACATGCACAATAACTCAAAAAGATGGCTGGCAAACTACGTAGCAGGCACATGTGCACACGTAACATTTGCCGGTCAGTCTTATCAGAAACTCCACACACGGCATCCCCCAAGGATCTGTTTTGTCCCCTACACTCTTTAACCTATACATGCACGACATACCCACAGCCTTCTTAAGCTACCAGAAGAGGCTGGATGACTCGTCGCTGATGCCTGTCCAGGATGCAACACAGCACCCCATACTATTAAGCACATTATGGAAGACTGCATTGCACACAGTCACCTACGCCAACAACACAACATACACTCTTTGAGAGCTCTGTGGGAAAGCCTGGTCTCGGCCATGGCCTTCCTAAGGGACTCGGGGCTGTTCGGCCAGACTGCCTAGGGAACAACAACAACAAC
This sequence comes from Coenobita brevimanus, assembly GCF_032717465.1. Taxonomy (NCBI): domain Eukaryota; kingdom Metazoa; phylum Arthropoda; class Malacostraca; order Decapoda; family Coenobitidae; genus Coenobita; species Coenobita brevimanus. Next base: position 34,576,913 of record NC_137056.1, on the reverse strand, counting down.
AACTACTACTACTACTACTACCACAAGAATTAAATTATATTTACATAACAATTTTAGTTAAAGTTTCCTTCTGTGAATAATACAATATTTTCTCACCAGATATAAAATTAATATAGACTCATTTAAGTTCTAATCCCATGAACAAGCTGTGAGCAAAAATTGTTATCTATTTTACCTTGCAAGCAAAGTCTCGCTCAATGTGGGTCAGTTTGGCTAGCGGCTCACAAAACTCACTTGCATGTTAGCCACTTTTGTCCCAATGTGACGGCGCCTTAAGACTTGAACATTTAACTTTGACCTATGACCCTGACCTTCGATTGACTGATATCATAATCGAATTAATTAATTCTTGTCTACTTAATTCTTCAGCCAAGTTTAATCTACATCAGATCAAAATTGCTTGAGTCGACCTTGTCTTGTGACCTTGACTATTGACCTTTCTCTGTGGCCTTGCTCTTTTTTTTTTTTAAAGCCGAATTCCTTTATTTTTGCCTTATCCTGAACTCTTTCACAAAGCTTGATGTAAATCGGACAAAAGTGTTTAAATCAAGATTGCTTTTTTCTCTGAAACCCCTTCATTGATCACAACTCTAAAATCAAGATTGGTCAAAATTAGATTTTAAAAATGTTTTGGTTATAGACACACAGGACATAGGTTCAATACTGATCTTCCCTTGCGACCCTGGCCTTTGATTGTCCTAAAAATTGAACCTTTGTTCTTGCTGAAATACCAGGCGTGACAAATAGAGACATGACGACACCCCAAGAGGCGACCATGGAAGGCCATGTGGGACATCAGTGCAGTATGGGCATATGTCCCATATGGCCGTGCACCCTTATTCCACAGAGCATGCCCAGCAGAAACACCTCAGTCCGGGTGCATTATCCTCCTGCTGAGCCAGCCCTCGACAGGATCGGGGTGGAACCGAAAAACCAGTTCCAGCCAGCACCCCACTAACAGCCTGTAGCTGCACACAAGTAGAGATGGCCTGTAGCAGCTCAGAACAAGAGACAGCCTATAGCTGCTTGGAAATAGCAACGCCCTGTAGCTGCGCAGTAACTGTGATGGCCTGTAGCCACACACAAATAGTGATGGCCTGTAGCCACACACAATTAGTGGTGGCCTGTAGCCACACACCAATAGTGACAGCCTGTAGCCACATACCAACAGAGATGGCCTGCAGCTGCTCAGGTACTGCCCCCCCCCTTCCCCCTGCAGAACCAGTGATGGCCTGCAGCCGCACTTGGGGAGAGAGCAGTATGCCCTCTCTCCTTCTGCAGCTGCCCCAGGGAGCAAGACACCGGTGACGGCCTGTAATTGCACCAGTAAGCAGGTGATGGCCGGTAGCCGCACCTCACCTACACGTCGCTTCCCACACAGGACACCGGCGACGGTCTGTAGCAGCACCTGTGGTCAGGCGATGGCCTGTAGCCGCACCTAGCCCACAGTCCTACTCGGAAGTCGGGCCTCGGTGATGGCCTATAGCCACACCAACAGGGAAGGGACAGCCTGTAGCTGCCGTTCCCCTGTTGCCCACGGGACCTTGGCGACGGCCTGTAGCCACGCCAGGGAGAGACGTCATCCAAAGAAACTCTTGCCCCCTGTGACTTCCTAGCCAGAGGATGACCCATCCTGTGGCAGTGCAGGCCGTTCCTCTATCCCTCTCGACAATGATGGCCCCCAGGGGAGATTCTCTGCCTGGAGGAAGTGTGGAGAGGACCTGTGATATCCCTGGGAGTGTACACCATCCAGCCAGCGCCCAAGGGAGACGATAAGCTGATGGACTCCTGCCGGAGGCGATGCTGCAGGATCACCCTGACGGCGACCTGACAGGAGAGAGACCACAGCTGACAGGCTCTCAGTGATGCCCCCAGAACTCCGGGGCGCAACCTCTCCAGCCCCAGGCAACAGCAACCCCCTACCTCAGGCAGGTGCAGACGAGAGTGCCTGGATGAGCTGTTCGCCCCTAGTGCAAAGGGCCAGACCCCTGTTCTGAGCCCCACGAGCAAGGGGCCCTTCACCACGCCCGACCACAGTCCACAGCAGGTGACGTCACCGCTGCGGGTAGTCCCATGGCCCTTAAGAGAAGAGGACACCTGACGGGACTCCGCTGACACCTGGCCGACACCTGAGAGTCCCCGGGCCCTCACCGCCCGACTGGAGACCTCGGGCCTGCCCCATATAATCAGTGACTGCTACTCTAGTGAATGTGACTAAAGTGCCGTGTGTTACACAGTGACAGAACATAGTGCGCTAGTGACCACGCTGTGAACCGTGTGTGTGTGCATACCCACTAGGTGTATTGTACTGATCTCGTGTCTTCACCGCTAGACAGTGAGTGTTGAGGACAGTGTTCTAGTGACTACACCTGTAACTGTGTATATGCATATCCATACTATCTACTGTGTTGAAATAGTGCCTCTATCACCACTCAGTGTATGACGGACACTCAGATCCAGATTGTTTATGTTTACCCCAGTATTCAGATTGTGTAAAAACTCCTCTCACCCGATACACAGTGTCCGTCTGTCACACTCGCGACTGAGACGTATCCTGCGTGATACTGACACCTCAGGCCAGTCCCTAGTCTGTCTAGTATCTGTTGATATTGAATAGTGTATAATGTGATTCCTGTTCCTATTGTATTCTGGAAATTATAGTTACTATACGTGTAAGGTTGTTACCCAGAGTTTTTATGCCCTGCTCTTCTCGTTGTGTGTTCTAGCTCCGGTCTTGATAAAGGGTCCCGGCTCTGTACCAAGGCGTTTCTAGGACGGGCAGGCGACCTAAAAACACCTAGCATAACACTTACATTACCCTAAGCCCTTCCTCCAAATTTGGTCTAAAACAGATAAGAATGTTAAGCTGATTCTGCTGGGTCAGATTCTGTCCCATGACCTTTGACTTACTGTTCTAAAAAAAAAAAAAAAATAAATAAATAACGGATACCTCCTTTGCTGTCCATCTATCTCTCTGCCAAATTTGGCTAAAATCGCTAAAATAAAAAGTTGAGTTATTTTGTTCACACACACACGCTCTCTCTCTCTCTCTCTCTCTCTCTCTCTCTCTCTCTCACACACACACACACACACACACACACACACACACACACGCACACATATTGTAAACACTGTGGAGGGAATATTACAACATGCAAACAAACTCATGGAAAAAGAGGATTTTTTTTTTTTAAATATGGATAAAATGTTGCCTAACTCAAGAGGAATTGGGAATACTAAAGGAGAAGAGGGGGAAAACAAAAACAAAGAACGAGGAAAGATGAAATGAAGAGAATAGTAAATATTTTTACAAAGTAATTGGATCGCAAGTATAAAGTGGTACATAACCAACAGGGAATAAAATGAAGGAAGGTAGTAGACTCAAGCTATGGCAAACAGGTAAACAAGATGATTAAGTTGATATACTCAAGTGTAGTTCGAATGGTATCTAAATTACTGGAGATGAAAGAATATACCATAGAAAAGGAACCACATATTATCTGCCTAACTGAAACAAAATAACTCCAAAGATATCAAACAATACCCTAAACCTAGAAGAATACAATATATGGAGAAGAGACAGAAATAGAAAAGGAGGAGGAATTATAATATTAACAAAGAAAAAACTGCAAGTCAAAGAAATAGAACTAGATGTACCCTCACAAGCAGAACTGACTGCAATAGAGATTACCACATCTGGAAGGAAAGTAACTGTGGCAAATTTATACATGCCACCCAAAACAAACACGTGGGAAAGAGGCGAGTATGAATTCCTGGCAGAAAGTACAGTTCACAGTTGAATATCTTTACAACATAGAATGGAAGAGAAATCTGAAATAATTATATTACATGAAGAACATAAGAGCGTATGGATCAGTTGGGTCAAGGATTGTGTGGGTAAGACTGAAAGTTGGAATACAAATGTGGGTGATTGTGTGCGTGTATGCGCCAACGCAAGATCGTGCAAGCAGAGTGAGAGAAGAGTTCTGGACAAATGTGGAAGTGTGTATGGAAAAGTTTAGAAGGAATGAGAGAGTGTTTTTGATCGGTGATATGAATGGTAAAGTAGGGAATGTGAAGGTAGATGGAATAGTTGGTGAGTGGGGTGTGCCTGCTGAGATAGATGAGAATGGCAGTGCGTTGTGGAGATTTGTGCTGGGAGGGGGTTGGTGTTAGCCAACACCCTCTTCAGGCACAAAATGATCCACAGGTATACTTGGCGAGTGATGAGAAATGTGGGTGGTGAACTGAATGAAAGGAAGGCAATGACTGATTATGTGTGTGTGGATGAAAGGATGCGAAGATGTGTAATGGATGCAAGAACTTATAAAGGTTCGGGGAGTGGACTTTCTGACCACTACATGGTGGTGGCCAGAATCAAGATCCAAATAAGATGGAGAAATAGCAGAAGGGAAGGACGGGAAGAAGGAATATTTGCAAGGAGAGTGGAAAGGTTACAAGAGGATGAGAAAAAAGGAAGAATATAAGAGAGAAGTGGAGGAACGATTGGGCAAATATGAATTGGAGCAGATGGGGGACGTGGAAAGTTTGTGCAGGATATTCTCAGAAGAAATATGTGCAGCATGTGATGTTGTGTGTGAGATGAAGAGAAGACGGTGGGGGGTGCAAGGAACAGTGTGGTGGAATGAAGAGGTGAGACAGGCTGTGGCACACAAGAAGAAAGCATACAATGCATGGATGAGAAATAGGGGTGTGGAAGAAGTTGAGAGGTGGAAGAGAGAGTTATATAAACAAAGAGAGAGGTGAAAAGATTAGTAAGAGTAAGAAGAGAGTGGATGAGGAATTTGGAAGGAATTTGAGTGTAAAGTGGAGGGACTGTAGGAAAATGTTCTGGAAAGAGGTGAAGAGAGTAAGACAGGGTGGAAGTGAAGTTAGTTGGGGAGTGAAAGATAAAAATGGTAAATTACTAGTGGAGAAGGGAGAAAAAGTGAGCAGATGGAGAGAACATTTTAAGGAATTGTTGAACATAGAGGATGGAAGTAATGCGAGTATAAGTGGCTGGGAGAAGGAGAGAGATGACAAGACAGGAAGAAATCAGTAGGATAGAAGTTGTGGAAGCAATGAAGAAAATTAAATTGGGGAAAGCCCCAGGAATTGATGGAGTGTGTGGTGAAATGGTGAAGCTTGGGGGAGAGATAGTAGTAGAATGGATGTGGAAGATGTGCAGATTGGCCTGGGAGGAAGGTAGAGTCCCGGAGGATTGGAATTCATGTATAATTATTCCTTTGTACAAAGGAAAAGGAGAAAAAGAAGTGTGTGGTAATCATAGGGGCATTTGTCTTCTTAGTATAGTAGGAAAAGTGTATGGTAGGATACTTATTGACAGAGTCAGAGAAAGAACAGAGGAATTAGTTGGAGAAGAACAGGAAGGCTTTAGGAAGGGAAGAGGTTGTGTAGATCAGTTATTCATTCTAAGATCTTTAGTGGAAAAGTTTCTAGAGAAGAGAAAGAAGTTGTATGCGGACTTCATGGATTTGGAGAAAGCATATGACAGGGTCGATAGACTAGGATTGTGGAAAGTATTAAGAATATATGGAGTAGATGGAAAGTTGTTGAATGCTGTGAAGAGTATGTATGATGGTGCTAAGGCTGCAATGTATGTGGATGGTGAACTGGGTGAATTTTTCTCTTTGAAGGTTGGGTTGAAACAGGGATGTGTCATGTCTCCATGGTTGTTCAATCTGTACATGGATGGGGTAATAAAAGAGGTACAAGGTAGGGTAGTGGATGTTGGAGTGGCCCTGGTGAGAGAGGGTAGTGTTTGGAAACTCCCTGTACTGTTGTTTGCACATGATACTGTGTTGTTGAGTGAAGACGAAGGGGAGCTGCAAGGCTTGGTGGTTGAGTTTGGGAGAGTGTGTAAGAAACGGAATCTAAAGGTGAATGTAGGCAAGAGTAAAGTGATGGTCTTTGAGAGAGGTGAAGTCAGTGAATGTACAGCGAGGTTGGATGGTGAGGAATTGGAAAATGTGAGTACGTTTAAGTACTTGGGTAGTGTGATGAGTAGGGATGGAGGTTTGGAGGGTGAAGTGCTTGAAAGGGTACAGCAGGGAAGAAAGGTTGCTGGTTCCTTGAAAGCAATGATAAGAAACAAGGAAGTGAGCATGGAAGTGAAAAAGTTACTACATGACAGTATTGTGATACCAACGCTAACGTATGGAAGTGAAGCTTGAACGCTATTGGAAGGACACAAGTCAAGAGTGAGAGCAGTGGAAATGAGTTATTTAAGAGGAGCCTGTGGAGTCACATGGAGAGACAGGCTGACAAATGAGGATATAAAGGAGCGTTGTGGTGTGGATGTAGATGTGATAGGAAACGTTAGGAGGAATACACTGAGGTGGTTTGGCCATGTGGAGAGGATGGAGGATGAAAGACTGACGAAGAGAGTGTATGTGAGTGAGGTGGAGGGGGGAGAGGGAGGGGGAGGCCGAGGATGAGATGGAGGGATGGGGTGGAGAGGTATATGAGAGAGGGGGGGGGGGCGTGAGTTGGGAGCAAGGCAGTGAAATGGCGAGGGACAGGGTGACGTGGAGGCGATTTTTTTGTGGCCACCCCGAACAGGATTGAGGCGTCTGGCAATAGATAGATAATATTTCAATAGAAATATAACTTGGAATTATTTAGATGCAAGAAGCCATGAAAGCTGTTGGGATCAAAAGTTCCTGGATCTTGTTCAGTAGTTTTTCCTAACAAAACATGGAAAGGAAAACACCAGAAAAAGAGGACTTGACGATCCATCAGAACTAGGTCATCAGAACTAGGTCTTACATTTACTAGACAAGATAATGATGCTGACAATATAATGTATCACCCTCTATTCGGCAAAAGCGACCATGCAGTATTAATCTGCAACTTCAGGACTGCATATGACATACAGTGATCCCTTGCATTTAGTGGGTTTCACGTTAGTGATTTTCACATTTAGTGATAGGTTAGAAAAGGAACCAATCCCGCGCATTTAGCGACAGTCTTACGCATCTAGTGATGTGGGACGTGAAATTCCTTGCCCGTCCGCCACCAGACCGCCATTGTTATCATTGTTGTGAACTTGTGAGCATCTGACGACCTTGGGTGTTTTTTTTTCTTTCTCTCTCTTTCTCTCACAGTGCCGAGCATTTGGCGTTTTTCGCTGGTGAGTAGGTGTATAACCATACAGTACTGTATCTGTATAATATATTACTAATACACTGTGTTTCATTTTCAGCACTTAAAGTAGGAAATCAGGGGCCAAAATGGTGACATGGAGGATGAGCGCAGACTAACTGATATTTTTCCCATATAAAGTACACTCCACATTTAGCAATGGTTTCGCCAGACTAATTAAATTGCTAAACGCGAGGGACCACTGTAGTTAACAGTAACGAAAGTTACAAAAAGTGCCTAAACTACAAAAAGGGCCACTACCATGACCTAAAGAAGTACTTCTTAGAAACAGATTGGAAAAAAGGAGCTTAAAGGACACGATTTAAATGTTAAAAATAGATAATTCTGTGAATATTATGAAATAGGAGTCCAAAATTATTTCCCTCAGCACAAAGAAACAGAAATGAAAATAAAGAAATAGTTTAATACAGAACGTAAAAAATCAAAAGAAGAATGATTTGCTGTGGAATAGATACAGAAGACACAATAGTGAGAGGACATATAACAACTATAAACAGGTAAGAAATGATTATGCAAGGATAAGGAGATAAGACAGTATGAGGAAGAAATTATAAACAAAAGTAATGAACAACCTAATTTATTTTACAGCTACAACTAAAGCAAAACCAAAGTTAAAGATAAAATAGAGTCCATTACGGACGAGGTGATCACCTATACACAAGAAAAAGATACTTGTGAAGCACAAAATAAAAATTTCCAATCGGCTTCTACAGAAGAAAATAATTCTGAGAGAGATGATATGGAACATGCATGCCAACACACATTACCAGATATACAAATATGAGAGAAAGAAGTTTTTTTTTTTTTTTATGCGAGGAAGAAGGAACCAAAGACCATGAGCCCGCAGTAACAGTTTCCTCAAAGAGAAAAACAAAATACAATACAGAGCCAAATTCAAGATCCGATCACTTTGAGATGCCTGGACACACTGCGTTTGAAAGACTGGAGATCATAGGCAGCAGGAAATACAGACAGAGGGAGACAGTTCCAGAGCTGACCTGTTGCATAAATGAAAGACTGGGAGTAACGGTTAACTCTTGCATTAGAGAGTTGGACAGAAAAGGGATGAGAGTTTGCTGCCAGACGGGTGCTACGCGCCCGTCGTAGAGGTGAAGGAATGCAAGCAGACAGTTCAGAGGAGCAGTGACCATTAAAGTAGCGATAGAAAAGAGATAAAGACGCAACAGTGCGGCGAAGAGACAGAGGTTGAAGGGAGTCAGTAAGAGGAGGAGAGTTAATGAGACGAAAAGCCTTTGACTCCACCCTATTGAGAAGGGCTGTATGTGGGGAGCCTCCCCACACATGAGAGTTGTACTCCACACAGGGGCGGATAAAACCCCTGTATAGAGTCAACAATTGTGCAGGGGTAAAGAAAAAGCGGAGTCGGCTTAGCACACCCAATCTCTTGGAAGCAGATTTTACAACAGATGTAATATGATCTTCCCAAGATAAGTCCCGAGTAAATGAAACCCCAAGCATGTTCAAGGATGATGCAGGATTAAGCTGAATATTATTAAACATTAATGGGTATACCTGTGGAAGATTTTGTCGGGTTGATAGGTGTAAGAACTGAGTCTTAGATGCATTAAAAACAACCATATTATTTTTACCCCAGTCAGAGATACGAGCCAAGTCAGACATTAGGTGTGTCATAGCCTCATCCCTTGTTTGTTGAAGCAACTGTTGAGATGGGCGTTGCAGGAACCGAATGGAAAGGTGAAGGGTGGAGTCATCAGCGTATGAGTGGATAGGGTTAGATGTACAGCTTAGAAGATCATTGATGAATAAAAGAAAGAGAGTTGGTGATAGGACAGAGCCCTGAGGAATACCACTGTTGATAGATCTAGGAGAAGAACGATGGCCGTCTACAACAGCGGCTATAGAATGACCAGAAAGGAAGCTAGCGATGAAGGCACAGATAGAAGGATAGAAACCGTAGGAGGACAGTTTGGAAATTAAAGATTTATGCCAGACTCGATCAAACGCCTTTGAGATGTCAAGTGCAATGGCAAAGCTTTCACCAAAGTCCCGAAAGGAGGATGACCAGAAGTCTGAAAGGTAGGTGAGAAGATCGCCAGTACCCTTACGGAACCCATACTGACGATCGGAAAGAAGGTTGTGATAGGAAAGATGCCTTAAAATTTTTCTATTGAAATACTCAAAAACTTTTGAAATACAGGACATTAAAGCAATTGGACGATAGTTGGAGGGTTGGGAGTGGTCACCCTTCTTTGGGACTGGCTGAATGAGAGCAAACTTCCAGCAAGAAGGAAAGGTACAAGTTGACAGACAAAGGCGAAAGAGTTTGCCTAGGCAGGGTGTAAGCACAGAAGCACAGTTCTTGAGAACAACAGGAGGGACCCCCAACAGGCCCATATGCCTTGTTAGTACTGAGGCCAGTGATGGCAGAAAATACATCAACTGAAGAAATTTTAATGTCAGCCATGAGGAAGTCAGAGGGGGGAAGTGATGGAGGAACAGCATCGGAATCGTCTAAGGTGGAATTGGAGGAGAAAGTCTGTGCGAAGAGATCTTCTTTATCAGTAGAAGAAATAGCTACAGAACCATCAGAGTAGAAAAGAGGAGGGAAGGATGATGAGGTAAACTTGTTAGAAAGATTTTTGGCAAGGTGCCAGAAGGAGCGGGAAGAATTCGAGTTGGAGAGTTGGGAGCATTTTGTATGGATGAAATTATTTTTAGTAGAGCGAAGAACAGACTTAGCACGATTCCGGGCAGAAACGTAAAGATGATGTGATTCAGGGGTGGGTTGGCTCCGGTACCTTTTGTAGGCCCTCTCCTTGTTGTGGACAGCATTAGAACAAGCGTGATTAAACCAAGGCTTTCTTGCGTTAGTCAGAGGATATGAGAAAGGAATGTATGCTTCCATGCCCGAGAGAATAACCTCCGTAATGAGCAAGGCACACTCAGATGGCTCCCGGCCACGGAAGCAATAATCATTCCAGGGAAAATCAAAGAAGTACTGCCTGAGGGCCTCCCAGTCCACGGCTCCAAAATGCCACAGACGACGTTTCCCTGGAGTGTTCACAGGCCGTACCGGAGTGATAGGACAGGTTAAGGTAATAAGGTTGTGATCAGAGGAGCCCAACGGAGAGAAAAGATTAACAGAGTAAGCAGAAGGATTAGTTGTGAGGAAGAGGTCAAAGAGTTAAGTAAATTAGACAAAGGGAAAGGATATGGTCCTGACAACATTTCAGGTTGGGTGCTACATGAAGGTGCAGAAGAGTAAAGCAGACCAATATATTTAATATTCAAGGAATCCTTAAGTCAAAGTAAACTACCTTATATTTGGAAAAAAGCAAACATTGTTCTCCTATTCAAGAAGGGGAATAGGCAGAAGCCACTCAACTACCGACAAGTATTACTGACCAGTGTTGTAAGATACTAGAAAAGCTGATAAGAAAAGTTTGGGTAAACCATCTAGAAGAACATAGCATCATAAACAGAAAGGCATTCGGTTTTAGGAAGGGAAAGTCATGTGTCACCAATCTATTAAGCTACTATGATACATTTACAGAAACATTACAGAAAAGTGAGGATGGGTGGACAGTATCCATTTAGATTTCAAGAATGCATTTTGACAGAGTACCGCACCAAAGACTTTAACGGAAACTGTGCCATCAAGGAGGAATCCAAGGCGACCTGTATTGTTGGATGCAGGATTTTCTCAGAAAAGAGGATATGAGAACAGTGCTATGGGGGAAATTATTCATCATGGAGGGAAGTGTCTAGTGGGGTTCCACAGGGCTCAGTGATGGCACCAATTATGTTTTTAGTATTGTTACATCCCCATCTGACACTGCTACAGGCTCCAAGAGCAGTGGTGCAATAAAGGAGGGACTTTGCCCACTAAGTTGTTCTTCCTAGGGTCAGCCTTTCAGTGTACGGTACACAAGATCAGCTGAGGAGTTAATAAACACTGACTGCTTAAGTTCATTGTCTTTATTTTCCAAATACTTACACTTAATGCTTGCCAACTTCACTTCACTGTTTTAACAAGTACCGGAGTTATACGATCTTCACTAACTGCAATTACATTAAATGCTTGCCAACTTCACTTCACTGTTTTCACAAGTACCGGAGCTATACAGTACAATCCTCACTAACTGCAATTACACTTAATGCTTGCTGTTATGCTACATACTCAGAGCCGAACTTCTTGCTCCCTGAATATGAGGAACTGATTTGGTTTCTTTTCAAGACCGGGTCTAGAGCATGCAACCAGAGGAACAGGGCTCAAAAACACAGGGTAGCCAATCTTACACTTATATTGCCATAAAAACATACAGTAGCTGGGCACAATACAGTGTGGCAGATTATACACACTATGATGGATACAAAGACAAGAGCTGTGATTAGCGATAATGAGGTAGCTGCAGATGTCGCCCAGGTGTGGGAGGGGTCCCGTCAGGTGTCTGCCCTCTAAAGGGATATGGGACTACTGTCGTAGGCTGGATTGTCAGGTGTGGACCACAGGGCGGTGTAGAGGGAGGCCTTTCCCTGGAGGGACCTTGGTGAGTGTGTCGGCCCTCGGAACTGGGTCTGAACAGGGCAAGTAGGTGCACTGCCTTGCGCCTGCCCTTGGTGGAGGACAGCTCGCCAGCTGGTCTGGGAAGGTCTCAGCTGGGAGTCCTGGGGATGTCCCTCGGTGACTGGGGGCTGAGGCCCTGCCTTTGTCAAAAGACCCTCAGGGTCTGCCTGCAGCATCTCTTCCTCCGGGACTCCATCAGCAACTGGTGATGTAGGGGCGCTGGCTGCAGTGAGGATATCCCCAGGCTCACTATGGAGCCACTCAAGACCTTCTCCAGCAGCAGCTCTGCTAGAGAGCTAGCTCCACCCCTTGGGGTGTGGGGAGAGTGAAAGGGGCATCCTGCTCGGCCTCTGGAGGAGTGAGACGAGCAAGGGACGTTGCCCTTGGTGGGTGTCGCACGGGTAGCAGACGAGGGAAGCACAGTGGGATGTCCAACAAGTCCATGCCTTTATTGGGCTCACATCCTACTACCGGCGCTTCGTGAAAGTGTTCGCCAACATTGCGAAACCCCTCCAGAACATGACGAAAAAAGGCGAACCTTTCACCTGGATGGACGATCGCATTACAGCTTTCCACACCCTCAAGACCAAGCTCATCACTGTCCCGATCGTCGCATTCTCTGACTACACCCTGCCTTTTGCCTGTACACTGACGTATCCCTAGTGGTGATCAGCGCCATCCTTGCCCAGGCCCAAGAGGGTTGAGAACACATCATCGCCTGCACCAGTCGTACCCTCAACCAGGCCGAGAAAAATTATGCCGCCACCAAACGAGAATGCCTAGCATTGTCTGGGCCTTGGACCACGTCCAAGTCTATCTGTTGGGCACCCATGTCACCATATTAACAGACCACCAGTCCTTGCAGTGGCTAAGCCAGTCTCAGACCTACAATGCCCAGTTAATCAGGTGGATACTTTCAAAGAATTCAACTTTGATATATCATACTGGCCCGGCAAATTACATACAAATGCCGAAGCCTTATCCCGGTTGCCCATCAACACCATCAATGCAGCCACCAGCCTCCTACAACAATGGCAAGACAAAGATCACCCCGACTGGATACCACCTCAAGTGTTCTCTAAGCTCCACCAACACGGCGACCACCTGTTCACCCATACCGGGCATATAGTGCTCATCCCAGACATCGCCCTTGATACAATGATCCACTTACACTTGGACAATGGCATACATCTCGGGACCAAGAAACTACTGCAGGTATTTAACGACATGTATTGGACAACCGGCCCCTCCAACTTGGCCAAACAAGTCATTCAGGCCTGCCGGGCTTGTGCGCTAGGAAAGGATGTCACACGGATGCCCGGCCCTTCAGGGAACATCACTGCCCATAAGCCGTGGCAACTTTTGTCTGTGGACATAGTCAGACCCCTACCACCTAAAGCAGGCTATAAATACATCATAACCTTCGTAGACACCTATTCAAAATCCCTGACTGGCTGCCTAACCAAAGAACACCATTCCATTTCCATGGCCAATGCCCTCGTCTGCCACGTCTTCCCCTACTTTGGCATCCTCCAAGCCCTTCACTCAGACAACATCCCAGAGTTTACCAGCAAGATATGGAAGGAGCTCACAACCATCTTTGGGTACAAGCTCTCTCACTCCTCCCCACACTGGCCACAGGGGAATGGGATATGCAAGGGAAGTCACTGCCAGAATAGAAGAAACACAAAACGGGGACTGGCCAGCCCACGTAAAAATTGTGCAGTGGGGAATGAACACCTGTCCCTGAGAAGACAGCGTTAACCTGCATGAATGAGTATTTGGAGAAACCCCACTTCTACCTCTCCAACACCACCTACAGCCCGCCTCCACATCCCCCACGTCCAACCCACTTCACCATGTCAGGTGCCGACTGCATCACTTACAAAACCACCAGGACCTTCAACCTGACATCGCCACCGCCAACCCCTACTAGCCCGGCGACTCAGTTATGGTGGCCCAATTACCAGTCCCTAACAAACTATCACCCCGATTCACAGAACCATATGCAGTTATCAACGTTCCCAACCCCTACCAAGTAACCATCCAATACCACAACACCCTGCGCACCTACCGCAATCCCCACGTGCATCTCTTCCAACCCCCACCTGCCACCTCTCAACCATGCCACACTCACTCCCCCACCCTGCACGCTGCACCACCACCCTCCTCCCCCGACCACACAACTGACTTGCACACATGCTACCTCACACCATCACACTCCTCACCCCCACTCACTCCTCCCTCCACAATCACGTCCCCCACCATACCCTCCACCAACTCTACACCCTCCCCACAGACCCCCCATGCATCCCCGGCGACCTCACCTCCCACCTCAACTACCACCGCCGCACCGCCACCACTGGACACAAAGGCACTGCCATCCAACCGGGGAACCCCCCACCCATCCCCGGCCACCTCACCATGTAACCAGTGCTCCACGCTGCCAACACTTGCCCTGACCCCCACCACCCCTGGAACCGGCTGCCTCGCACCCACACACTCCTCACCCTTACCCACTCCTCATTCCACACCCATGCCCTACACCAGACCCCACACCAGCTCCCTATCCTTGACCACCACCACACCGCCATCACCTAGCACAAAACACCACCCAAAGTAAGAAAGTAAGAACCCCCCACCCCCACCCAGGCGTCTCACCACATAGCCCAAGCTCCTCGCCACCTACACCCATCCTCACCACCACCACTACAAGATCCGGCCGTCTCTCTTGCCCACCAGCAAGATATGCACCCACACCCTCACCCCCACCTCCACCACCTCCAACACTACCCAGACAATCCACCTCCAGCTCTCCCACACCAAACACCTCCTCCATAACCCTCAATATACATCAGGCAAGATGGAAAATTCCAGTGGCCAGGCCCACCAGGGCGATTCAAGTGTGTCCCCTGTGACCTCATAAAACCCAGGTCGTCCCACCTGTCTCCAGCATTCAGCCCAGAGTCACTGGCCAGTCACCACATTCCGTGCCTCCAGAAATGAGATCAAACACGTGCTCTGGACCCCTGCCCAGGGGAACAAATAATGCCTCTGAGGGACACCACAACTTCTGTATCTCCTGCGGAGAACTGCACATACCTCTACCCTCAAGATAGTATACCAACCACACCAGGAGCCAAAAGTACCCACGCAGTACTGGACCTCACTCCTCCAACACCTCACGCCAGCCCACCAGACTGATACCTCCGACATCTACCACCTCCTGCCATAGGGAAGTGACTTTTCCACCTGCAATGGTGGTGAAATACCAACACCAAGGGGAGACCACAGGAAGGCACAGAAAGGACCCGACCAAGATGGGCATACGTCCCCCACCACCATGCACCCCACTTCCCCTCAATGGAGCCCACGGAAGGAACGCCACCCCTCTGCACTACTCGTACTCTCTACCCAGACCAGCACTCACCAGGATCAGAATGGGACTCGTGTAACCACAATCCCCAGTAGGACCGCAACGACGCCCACCGTGCCCATCAGGGAGGGCATGCCCACCGTGCTTTCCTCACATACAGTCCCAAGCAAGACCACGACGACACCCACCATGCTTGTTGGGGAGAGAATGCCCACCGTGCTTCCTTCACCTGCAGCCCCTGCTGGGAGCAGGACCGTGGCAATGCCCACCGTGCTCCTCTCACTTGTAGTCCCAGGGCAAGGCAGAACTGTAGCGGCACCAACCGTGCCCGTCGGGGAGGGCAATGCCCCTTGCTTGCCTCGCTCCTCCAGAGGCCGAGCAGGACATCCCTCTCGCTCTCCCTACATCCCAAGAGGTGGAGCTAGCTCCCCAGCAGAGTTGCTGCTGGTAAGAGTCTGGCGTGGTCCCAGAGTGAGCCTGGGGGTACGCTCACTGCAGCGAACGCCCCTTTGTCACCATTTGCTGACAGACTCCTGGAGGAAGAAACGCCGCAGGCAGCCCCTGAAGGCCTCTCGACAAAGGCAAGGCCTCAGTCCCGAGTCACCGAGGGGCGCCCCCAGGACTCCTGGCCGAGACCTTCCCAGACCAGCTGGCGAGCTGTCCTCCACCAAGTGCAGGCACAAGGCAGTGCGCCTACTTGCCCTGTTCGGCCCCAGTCCCGAGAGCTGATACACTCACCGAGGCCCCTCCAGGGAAAGTTCTCCCTCTACGCCGCCCCGCAGCCCACGCCTGACAATCCGGCCTACGACAGTGGTCCTGCACCCCTTCAGAGACTCACCTGATGGGACCCCTCCCACATCTGGGCGACACCAGCAACTACCCTGCTATATGTAGTCATAACTCTTGTCCCGGTATCCATCATAGTATGCATAATCTGTCACATTGTATTGTGCCCAGTTACTGTATGTTTTTATGGTAATATACATGTAAGATTGGTTAGCCTCTGTTTTTGAGCCCTGTTTCTCTGGTTGCATGCTCTAGACCTGGTCTTGAAAAGAACCTAAATCAGTTCCTTGTACTCAGGAACCAAGACGTTGAGCTCTGAGTACGTGGCATAACACTTACCAACTTCACTTTTTCACAAGTACCGGAGCTATACAATCTTCAGTAACTGCAATGTTACACTTAATGCTTACCACCTTCACTGTTTTCACAAGTACCGGGGCTATACTGTAATGCTAGGTGAAAAAGTCCGACTTCTCGGTCCTAGAACGCCTAACGTGTAGCGGGGTCCTCTTTCGAGACCAGGGCTTAGTGCAATAAAGAGAGGTAGGACACAAAAACTCCAGGCAATAACCTTTACACTTATATTACCACAGTCAGACACAGGACAAAACAGCAGATATTACAACACAGTATGTGGTAGAGAAATAAAACCTTAACTAGGATATTAGTATCTCGTAGGATACTGGCTTAACAGATACTGACGCCAACGCAGTAATTCTGGTGCACAGGTGTACAGGGAATACAGGTGCGTGTGGGAGCGCGGGGAGTGGGTCTCACACGAAGGGGGGAGGGGAGTGACTCGCGGCGGGTCAGAACAGTTATAGTAATATTGTGAGGGAGTAAGTATTACTAATTCAAACTTAGTATTTTTTTTATAGAAAAGGGGTTTTGACAATTGATTCTATTCCTCGTCTACATTCACACTAGCTGCTGGGAGGAGATTCTTAAAGAGAGGGTGGAGGACACTGGGAATTCACTGTGTTTACGGTAATACATGCAGGAGAATATTATTAACACTTTTCTCTACTGTTTCCTGTAACAAAGGACATTGGTGTAATTTACTATAGAGGATTTCTCGGGGTAGTAGTCTTACTGGTTTTCTGCAAGGGCGTCACTCGTGAGTGATTCACCAGAACTTGGTTTCTGCACTCGTCCTTACTCATCCACCCGTGATTTCACTTGCCCCTATATTCAACATACATTAAGTCACTGTACCACTGTTACACTAATTCTGGGGCAATGTCACACTTAGCATAAGTCATTTAACTAATTCTGGGGCAACACCACACTTAACATGATTCACTCATATAGTGGGGGTGGCAGGGAGACACGCTGGCGGCAACTCTGCCAGAATAGGGGCACCGCCAAGGGAGGGCGTGCCGAGAGGGCACAGGATGACTTACAGGGGCGTCCTCTCTCATCCAGGGCTGCAGGTGGCGAAGGGGCCTATAGTCTCCAGGCTAGGTTCAGGAGTGTGGCCCTCAGGACTAGGGCCAAACAGGTCCAGGAATCTCTGGCTCAGGCCTCGGCTGGAGGTGGAGGTCTTACGTCGTCTTGGGGGCGTGGAGAGATCACGTCCAGGTGTCCTGGGGAGGGTCTGGAGTGACTGAGGGCTGCAGTCCCTAGAGTCGAGGGACGCCGTCAGGGAAGGGCTGTGGAACCGACCTGAACTAGGGTCCATCAGGTGGGTCTTGGCCCGGCAATCAGCCGTGGCTGCCCAAGGGTGCAACTATGAGACGCCAAGGCCTGGCTACTGGCCGTGGCCTGAGTGGGGGAATCAGCATGCCTCTGGACACCTTCGGAGCAGCAACCGGCCGTCTGACGAAGGCAGGGGCGGCCACAGTTCATCTCCTTCTGCCGGAGGGAGGAGCGGCTATAGGCCGACTCGGGGGCAGCACCTTCGGAGCGGCAATCGGCCGTCTGACGAAGGCGGGAGCGGCCACAGGCCGTCTCCTTCTGCCGGAGGGAGGAGCGGCAATAGGCCGACTTGGGGGCAGCACCTTCGGAGCAGCAATCGGCCATCTGACGAAGGTGGGAGCGGCTACCGGCACACTCCTGAGAGGCACTGTTTGGAGCTGGATAGGCAGCTCCACCCCGATCTGATCTGGCGGTCCCACTCCCCAAAGGTACAGTAGTGTCATCTTCCTCCTAGGGCGACGGTGCTACAGCTGGGTGCTATAGGGGCGCACGGCCCGGGCTGACTTATGCCGTTGTTGCATGGCATCCCGTGGTTTGGCTGCGGCTACTCTGTGGGGTCCGTGTGGGGGTGTCAGTGAGTTTCCGGGGGCACTATGCTGTACATCACGCATTTCATATACAATATTCACTGCACTGAACTGACTCTGAACTTCACTCAAACTGAACTGAAAACTGACTGAAACTCTTCTAGTACTTTCGCTATCTTTATGTAGCCTTGCATTACTCTCGAAGCTTCTAGTTTACTCTAGCACCTACAGTTACTAAATCAGAGACATCCAAAACATGCCAAAGTTTTCTTACACTGCTAACAGTCTAAATTATTTAGCAGACAAAATGAGATAAAAGTACACAATTGAATGAACAATCATATAAATAAAACATTATAGAGAAGAACACAAAAATTTATGTAAAACTTACAAAGTAACTATGCCTACAAACAGCAGGCTAAATGGCAACTCTGACACGTACCCGAACTACGAGAATCATCGGGAATACTGTAGCACTATCTAACTTTACTCCATTTCACCAAGTCTGGCACCATATCAGTGATGTCGGTAACATCTGTAGCATTGGTAAAGGTCCTCAGTACTGGATATACTTTTTTACATTGCCTTTGTATTGGTTCTCAAGGTAATAAAAAGAGGTTCACCTAGTGCAGAGGATCTACATCAACACTACAAGCGTTGACGACATCGCTGATGGTACCAGACTTGGTGAAATGGAGTATAGCAAATCCCGCTCCTCAACAGTAGCCCATATATAAATGACACAGACAGTAACACTGGAAATGGAAGCTAAATATGTTGGCTGATGATGTAAAAATACAAAGGAGAATTACTAACACTGATGCTTGCGGACAGCTACAAGTAGAATGAAATAAACTTCATGAAATGAGCAATTAATGGCAAATGGAATTTAATGTGGACAAGTGTCATGTCATTAAGGTTGGTAAAAGTGAAGAAAGACCAGACTGGGATTATAAGTTAAGAAGTTCAGCTCTACACATATCAGAAAGGGAGAAGGACTTAGGAGTGATTATCAATAACAATCTCCGGCTGACCACATTAGTGAGAAGGTACTATACATACAGTAACATGTATACACTGCATGCTAATATGTGAAAAGCATTCACATACTGTATATAAATGACGACATGCTGAGAAAGATAAAAACTTCACTCATCAGACTAACCCCGGAATATGCATCAGTAGTCTGGAATACTCATCTAAAAAAACACACACGGCAGATAAGACTTAAAAAGTACAAAGGGCAGCTACAAGATAGGTACCAAGCTTATAGATCTAAGCTACGAAGAAAGACTAGAAAAATTGAATCTACCAACACTACAGGAGAGAAGGAAATGAGGAGACATGATTATGCTATACAAATGCATCTCAGGGGAAGTAAAAACAGATATAAATGAGTATATAACTTATGGAGAAGCATCAGCAAGAAGACACTGTAAAAAAAAATACATAAAAAGAGAGGTGATAAAACTGTAACGAAATTCAGTTTCTCAGATGGGGCAGTTGATCAGTGGAATATGCTACCGAATGAAACAGTGTGTACCAAAACAATTAATAAATTGAAGGATATGTATGATAATAATGGTTTAATACATGGGACAATACGAACTTGACTCATTCCTGTATAGATACAATTAGGTAAGAATAATTAGGTAAGGTGTGAACACACACACACACACACACACACACACACGGAGAGAGAGAGAGAGATGTGTAGACCGTATACGAGTATATAACTTTTAAAAAGCTTTTGATAGAGTTCCTCATGAAAGTTTAATATGGAAACTTGAATACAAAGGAGGTATCCAGGCGAACCTACTGCAATGGATGCAGGATTTCTAGGAGAAAGGGAAATGAGAATAACTTTAAGAGGAATGTACTCATCATGGAGAAGGGTGACAAGTGATGTCCTACAAGGCTCAGTGTTGGCACCAATCATGTTGCTGGTATACATAAATAATATAAATAATAACATCGGAACAAAGAGTTATATGAATATGTTTGCTTATGGTGCCAAAATACAAAGAACAATAAAAAACGAGAACTCGTGTAAGGAATTACAAAAGGATATAACAAAATTATATGCATGGATCATAAATGGCAGTTGGGGGAGGCGGTGGGTCAATCGGTAGAAAGGTGGCCTGCAGTCCTACCGGACCCAGGTTCAAATCCCCGCTGGGGCAGGGAACAGTTTAAGGATTTGAATTTCATTAAATCAGACTTTACCGATCTACCAGAAGACCCGCCGACATGTCGTAAAAATACCCCCGCTAATACCAATACACCAGTCCTGTATGAGACAGCCCTAGCATGTATTCAATATGGACGGTGTGTGTTAGCGCCGAAGTGGTGACATGTAGAGAGGTGTATGGTATGTAGGAGGACTACCGGGCCTTGAGAGCGGGCTGTGAAGTCTATGCCCAGGGTCGGACACATAAAAAAAAAAAAAGTTGGAATTCAGTGCAGAAAAATGCCATGTAATAAAATTTGAAAGGAGTGTAAAGAGGCCTGACTCGGACTGCAAATTAGGGAGCAACAGTTTAAAAGTATCTGAGAAGAAGAAAGATTTAGGAGCAATTATTAATAACGCCTATCACCCAAAGACCACATAGATGAAACACAGGCAATGCTACGCTGTTGCAACCCTTCAACTGACCAAGCACACGCACCCCCCACCTCCCTGCACACCTAACTAAGCGCACAACGGACCTTCCCCTCCCCCGTCTGTATAACACAGAGACATTAACCCCTACACCGCGGGCTTGTTTACCAATTACTTGCGTGTCCCGCGGGGTTATTTGGGCTCCGACAGACTCTCAAAAAATATTTGCTAAAAATCAGTTATTAGTCCTAGAATAATAAAATTATATATGCTTATAGCACATACCTTCAGCTTTCTCCTGGAATGATTGTTGAGCCTTCGTCAGTTTCCGTAGGACTTGTGGAGACCTCTGAAGTAGGGTAACTAAGTCTCCACTTTACACTTCCCGACAACCCGTTATATGATTACCACAGCCAGATACAAACACTATAAACACTATTCTACCATTTTCAAGTAGTTTGGGATCCATACTAAAAAAAAACAGTGTGAAAGCAATGGAAATTACGAGCGCGTCTGATCGCCGCACTTGCGCTAGTTCGCTCTAGGCACTCTGTCATTTATTATTCATAAAACCCCTCACACTTTATATTTCTATTACTATATCACACTTATATATATTTGGAGTCTTTCTCCATAAGTTTCATTCAGTCGTATTATTTTATTGTCACTGAAGTCATTCTATTTTTCAGTCAGTAAAATACGTAGAGAGCCACGGATTCACTCTCACTGTTATAACATAAATTATTTGTACTCATATTCTTATATTACTAATTAATTACATTACTATTTACATTTTCTATTCTATTTTCAATATTTACCCTTCTATTTTACTTACAATATGTTATTCACTGTCACTTTCAGTAAGATGAAACTATAGTACACTGTTCAATCATATGAACTGAACATCCATTGCTTTCACCTGCTATTTACACATTATTTACACATTATTTACACATTATTTCCAAATAATTCTGCTTCCACACTTGCACTGTTAGAACTGCTTCTGGCTGTGATAATCGAAGAAGCAGGTTACACAGAGGGGAACCTGGCATTCAGCGCACTGCCAAGAGGTGCGTTTATGCTCAGGTGTGCGGCGTGTGGTATGCGCACATACCTGACACCTGCGAATCGCAGCCTTCCTTTTCCCTGTGGCAGGCATTAGCTCAAGTCTGTGCCGATCCATATACGCCCTCTGCTCAAGTCGGTCGGGAAGTGTAACTGGATGGCGCCTTGGAGTTGCTGCTTGCACCTTACCATATTTTTCCAGCAGCTGCTGGACACAAGTCCTGGCGAACAACCTCAGGGAGAAGGACTTGGGTGGCTTTACCTTCATCTTGTACAGGATGAAGGCGTTCAGCATCGTCATATCTATGAGATGCAGAAAAACTTTCCTGTACCACCTAGTATTCTTCCTGAGGCAGTCGATCTCACCAATCATCATGTCGGACTTGTCCACCAGCCGCATGTTTATATTATAGTCCAACACAGCATCAGGTTTCATCACAGGTTCGCCTGTCCTACGGTCGACCTTCCCACTGTCTCTCATCTCCCCCTTATGTACGGTGGTGAGCATGTGCACGACTCTCTTGTCATGCCACCGTATTGCCAGCATCTTCTCAGACTTGCGTAGGTGCACGTCTCCTCGCTGCGAGTTTCCTGCCTCTGGGAATTTGGGGAAGTTGGCACGATTACTTTTGACAGTGCCGCAGGAGCCAATGCCGTGCTCAGAAAGGTATTTGGCAAGTTTCGGTGCTGTATAGTAGTTGTCTGTATACAGCACATGATTCCCACCAAAATACTTTTCTAGGAGCACTTTCACTACACAGCCTGAGAAGCCAAGGGGGTGTGTTTTATCGAGATCGACAGTGCTGGCTGAATATATGACGAAGTCAAGGATGTACCCCGTCTTACAGTCGCACAGTACAAAGAACTTAATTCCAAAGCGATGGCGTTTGCTTGGAATGTACTGGACAAACCGAAGACGTCCTCTGAACAGAACCAAGGACTCATCAATGACAACCTTCTGAAATGGGTGGAAGAATGACATGAACTTATCCTTCATTCTGTTCAGAATCTCCCGGATCTTCCAGAGTGGGTCGGTTTGGGAAGGTACATCATTATCGGCAAAGTGCAGGTTTCCCATGATGTTCCGGAAGCGATCTCTGGCCATGTACTTGTTGAAGGTCAGTGAGGGTAGTAAGGGGTCCATGGACCAGTATTCTTCCAACTCATGCTTCTTGGAGTGTGGCATAAGAAGCATGAGGGCAAAGAACACATACAGCTCCTGCACTCCCAGCATGGTCCACTGTTGCATCTTGGCTGCACCTGTACCACTAGCAGCACGTTGTGATTCGAACCTGTTAGTCTCATCACATATGTGCTGCATGACTTCGTCATCTAGGAAGGCCAAAAGGTAGTCGACACACTCAGCATTTTCGTCCATAGTGAAGGCAGGCTGAACTCCTGATGAGCTCTCATTGAAAACCAGGTTTTCGGGGACAAAATCTGACCCTTCTGTCCACGCGAAGGCGTCCAGGATTCCCTGGCGTGGCGGTGGAGGGATGGTGGTGGTGGTGGTGGTGGTGGAGGTTGGCTGAGAGGGAGGCTTATCACGGTCAAGGTCACTCGCACTGACCCTAGGTTGCCGTACAGCACTAGCAGCCCTTACCCTACTAGCTACACTACTTCTCACTCTCTTAGATCTACCTCTACCTCTACGGCTGGCCTTCACTGTTGATGCTGGTGGTGACTCCGACGACGAAGACTCCGGAGATAACTCAGCCGACGATGATGACGAGATGAGTAAAGCGGGGCTTGGGGAACGGGAAGGTGAATGATCTCGTGACTCATGGCGGGCTGGGTCACGTGGGGGCATTGTTCTGGGGCTAACACGCCGCCTTTTCACTCCCTTCCCAAATTCTTTTCCTTCCTGCACTAAAGGCTCCTTTCCCTTGGAGCTACACACAGATTCACTGGTAGGAGCACTTGTTGTCGCTGTTTCTGGCGCGATAAGTTCACCCGGCTCATCACACGATTCACCGGAATCGTCAAAATCGCTGTCCATTATTATCATCGACAATTCAGCAAGTTCTCGTGCCACTGCAGAGTCACTGAGGCCTTTCCTGCTTGCCTCAACACTTTTCTTGGGGGTAGAGGTCACGGGGCCCTTTGCAATGGGCGCAGAAGCGGCAGGAATGGCGGGGCGCGAGTGCGACATGTTGTCTCTGCAGTGGAGGACAAGGAACTAAATGCCGCGGCTTATCTGAGAAGGGAAGGGTTGACAATGACACTTTAGGCTGACTGCTGCTAACTTACAGGCTAATTTTTTATAGGTAGAAAATCTCGGCAATAAATAAAGAAATAGGTACTTCCAGGTGAATGTAAATGTCAATTAGGATTCTCCCTTCCTTTCTGATATATATTTTTATTACAGACATCGATTACAAGGCATAAATCAAAGGGGAAATTACCGTGGTAATGTAGCGAATGAATGCACGTGAGGTTTTGTCAGGTGATAATTGGGCAATTTCAGGAGTATAACACTATCACTTACTTGATTTTTTTTTGGTATATATTATTGGGTAAAAATATTGGGCATAGGGCTTATTTCAATGGATGAAATCTGTGGAAAAAGAAGAGGGAAATTTCCGTAGCGCAGCGCGGCGTGAGAGGTGAGAGGAGAGGGTAATGGAGGGCAAGTAGGGAGGGGAGTCAAGAAGGGGGTAAATTATCTGAGAAGGGAAGGGTTGACAATGACACTTTAGGCTTACTGCTGCTAACTTACATGCTAATTTTTTATAGGTAGAAAATCTCGGCAATAAATATAGAAATAGGTAGTTCCAGGTGACTGTAAATGTCAATTAGGATTCTCCCTTCCTTTCTGATATATATTTTTATTACAGACATCGATTACAAGGCATAAATCAAAGGGGAAATTACCGTGGTAATGTAGCGAATGAATGCACGTGAGGTGTTGTCAGGTGATAATTAGGCAATTTCTGGAGTATAACACTATCACTTACCTGTTTTTTTTTGGTATATATTATTGGGTAAAAATATAGGGCATAGGCCTTATTTCAATGGATGAAATCTGTGGAAAGAGAAGGGGGAAATTTCCGTAGCGCAGCGCGGCGTGGGAGGTGAGAGGAGAGGGTAATGGAGGGCAGGTAGGGAGGGGAGTCAGGAAGGGGTTAAAATAGCTAAAATGTCAACAATGGATGGGAGTACAGATGAGATTTGGAGTGCTAACTAGTGTTGGACATTGGCAGTACTGATATATGATACAAGCCACCACTTGAGAGCCTGGGATAATTCAAAATAACACAGAATCACAAAAGTGACGCCCTGCGGTATGATCCATTGTAGCCGAGCGTCACGAAAGTGACGCCCCGCGGTTAAGGGGTTAAAACTTAAAAAAAAAAAAAAAAAACTGCAATCATCATCATCTCAACTACCACCACCACCATTATCGTCATCATCAAGATCTCAGTCAACCTTCATGACTACTATATCATCATTGTATCATCATCATCTCCCCTACCATCACCTCCACCACCACCATCATCATCATCTCGACTACCACCAACATCCATCATCGCCTCAACGAACGCTACCACTACCAGCATCATCTCAACTATCACCACTAATATCATCATCATCATTATCATCTTCCATCACCACAACCATCATCATCATTACTACCACCACCAACATTACCATCATCATCATAATCATGGAAAGAAGCCAATATCCACCCAATTCCAAAGAAAGGAAGGTCCTCTGACCGCTCTGATTACAGACCAATAGCTGTCACATCTCTTGGTAAGGTTTTTGAAACTGTAATTAATAAGCACATAGATAAACATCTTGAATCCAACAACTTAATTAGTGATAGACAATATGGTTTTCGCCAAGAAAGATCCACCATTGACATACTCAATCTCCTGACTCATATCACCCATCAATCAGTTGACCTGCATGGTGAAACTCATGCAGTAGCCCTGGATATTTCTAAAGCTTTCGACAGAATGTGGCACCGTTCCCTGTTGTCCAAACTCCCTTGCTATGGACTAAACTCTTTTGTTCCTTTGCTTTCCTCATATCTCAGCAATAGAAAAATAAGAGTAAAAGTAGATGATGTATATTCCGCTTTCCACTCAGTTAACGCCGGCTTGCCGCAGGGATCGGTTCTGGCACCAACCCTGTTCCTCGTTCATATTAATGATCTCTTATCTGTCACCCACAATCCCATCCATTCATATGCAGATGACTTAACACTTCATAGTTCATTCACACTCAGACATCCATTTGCAAAGTCCGATATCTCTAACTCTCACCTCAGTACAGCCATCTCTTTAAATCAAGACTTATCCACGATCAGTGAATGGGGACAAAACAACCTTGTCTCATTTAATGCTGGTAAAACTAAATATATACAATTTACTAATAGGCAGGTATTGCCAGAATCGTATATTACCTTCAATGCTACAAATATTCCTATTTCCAAAGTACTGAAATTCTCAGCATCTCGCTTAACAATGCCCTCAGCTGGACCTCTCGTGTCAGATCACTTGCTAAAACTGCCTCAAAGAAACTTGGATTAGTGTACAGAGTCCGTAACTTCTTCACTGACGAGCAGTTAGTTATAATTTATAAGAATCATGTGCGCTCTCAGCTTGAAAACTGCTCACCCTTGTGGAGCAGATGTGGAGAGGTTGCATTAAAACAAGTAGGCAAAATTCAGAACAAAGCTGTTAGAATTATTAATTACCCTGCTATTACTAATAAACTACCTCTCCTACAAGTAAGAAGGAATGTTGCCTCCCTTGCGTTATTTTACAGATATTTCTATAGCAAATGCTCAGATGAAGTTGCGTCCATGGTGCCACCTCTCCATGCCTTCCCTTGTGCTACACGGGCAGCTGGCAGCGCTCATGACTGGAATGTCACTCAGCCATACTGAAGAACTTCTGCCTATCAGAATTCTTTCGTTCTCCGAACTGCATCTCTCTGGAACTCGCTTCTCCAGAGTTGTTTCCCTCCAGACTTCAACCTGCTGCTGTTCAAGTCTAACTGTTACAGATATTTTATGAACAGCGGACACCAGTAATCTGGTGCATGGATTTGTTTTTTTGTTTTTTTTTATTCATTTGTTTTCCCTTCCTCTGTTCTGCTATTAAAAAAAAAAAAAATCGTTATTGTCATAATTTCAACTGCCACCATCATCACCATTATCATCATCGTAGTAACTCTCCACCTGACCAAGAACATACCCCCCACCTCCCTGCACATCTAACCAAGCGCATAACGGCCCTCATCCCCCCCCCCCATAACACAGAGGCATTAAAACGTACAAATTTCTGTAGTTTATCCATGGTAAACAACCTGGTCCCTTCAGATTCCTTGCACAGGGGACGTTGAAATCTGAGATTTTTTTTTTTTTTACTATATCATGATTAAAGAGAGGATAGTGTTTGGAAACTCCCTGTACTGTTGTTTGCAGATGATACTGTGTTGTTGAGTGAAGACGAAGGGGAGCTGCAAGGCTTGGTGGATGAGTTTGGGAGAGTGTGTAAGAAACGGAATCTAAAGGTGAATGTAGGGAAGAGTAAAGTGATGGTCTTTGAGAGAGGTGAAGTCAGTGAATGTACAGCGAGGTGGGATGGTGAGGAATTGGAAAATGTGAGTATGTTTAAGTACTTGGGTAGTGTGATGAGTATGGATGGTGGTTTGGAGGGTGAAGTGCTTGAAAGGGTACAGCAGGGAAGAAAGGTTGCTGGTTCTTTGAAAGCAGTGATAAGAAACAGGGAAGTGAGTATGGAAGTGAAAAAGTTACTACATGACAGTATTGTGATACCAACTCTAACGTACGGAAGTGAAGCTTGGACGTTGTTGGAAGGACACAAGTCAAGAGTGAGAGCAGTGGAAATGAGTTATTTAAGAGGAGCCTGTGGAGTCACATGGAGAGACAGGCTGACGAATGAGGATATAAAGGAGCGTTGTGGTGTTGATGTGGATGTGATAGGAAGCGTTATGAGGAACACACTGAGGTGGTTTGGCCATGTGGAGAGGATGGAGGGTGAAAGACTGACGAAGAGAGTGTATGTGAGTGAGGTGGAGGGGGGAAGAGGGAGGGGGAGGCCGAGGATGAGATGGAGGGATGGGGTGGAGAGGTATATGAGAGAGGGGGGTGTAAGTTGGGAGCAGGGCAGTGAAATGGCGGGGGACAGGGCGACTTGGAGGCGATTTGTTTGTGGCCACCCCAAACGGGATTGAGGCGTCTGGCAATAGATAGATAGATAGATAGATGATTAAAAGAAAAAAATTACTTAAGACACAGCATTCTACCTATCAAAAGGCACCAGTTCACAATAGGACACATAACTATGTTAAAACTTAGCGATACTATAGTTAACGTTTTCTGAGTTTTGCTCCGAAAACGAAATCTCTACACCTTTTTACTTTTTCATAATATGAAAAAAAAAAAAAATCTACTTAAGACACAGTATTCTACCAAAGGCACCAGTTGACTATAAAACACAAAACTATGTGAAATTTCATAACTATACAGTAGTTAATATTTTCCGAGATTTGCGCCGGAAACGAATTCAGTCCTTGCAAAGGGGACATTGAAATCTCTCAAAACTTTTTTTTGTGTACTTTTTCATAATTAAAAAAAAAAAAAAAAACTACTTAAGACACAGCATTATAACTATCAAAAGGCACTTCATTATAAGACACATAAATAAAGTAAGTGAAAATTTCATCTCTCTATCTATCTATCTATCTATTGCCAGACGCCTCAATCCCGTTTGGGGTGGCCACAAACAAATCGCCTTCAAGTCGCCCTGTCCCCCGCCATTTCCCTGCCCTGCTCCCAACTCACACCCCCCTCTCTCATATACTTCTCCACCCCATCCCTCCATCTCATCCTCGACCTCCCCCTCCCTCTTCCCCCCTCCACCTCACTCACATACACTCTCTTCGTCAGTATTTCACCCTCCATCCTCTCCACATGATCAAAGTTAATAGGCTACATTCCGAGTTTTGCTCCAGAGACGAAGTCTCTACGTCTTTTTACGTTTTCATTATAAAAAAAAAAAATACTTAAGACAGCAATCTACCAATCAAAAGGCAACAGTTTACTATAAGACACATAACTAAGTGAAATATTACGACTTTATAGTTAATACTTTCTGAGATTTGCCCCGGAAACGAAATCTCTACGCCCGACCAGCAGCCCAACTCTACGGACGGACACCAGTTATAATAGTACCCTCCGCAAGGAACAAGTATAACCTGTTTACCAATATGAGAGTGGCCTTTACATACATCAATGAGGAAATGGTAAAGCAGATAATTACATCATTCATAAGACAATCGCTTGATTATGCAGCAGTGGTAAGGAACCCACACTTGAAAACGCATGTTGAGAAGATCGAGAAGATACAAAGGGCAGCCACAAGATAGGTATGAAGCCTGAAAGATCTTAGCTATGAAGAAAGACTTGATAAGCCACAATTACCAACATTAGAATAGAAAAGAAATAGAGGCGCTATGATCATGTGTTGAAGAAAAAGAAAAAGTTGACATTACTGAATATATAGTACCTAGACAGTTATCTTCAACAGGACACAGCAAGAAGTTATATAAGACAAGATTAAAGAAAGATGAGAAAATTCAGGTTCCCAGACAGGGCAATAGATCATTGGAATACATTACCGGAATAAGTCGTGTGTGCCAAAAACATCCACAGTTTTAAAGAAAAATAACATAAAATGGCACTGTATTAAAAGACGGACAACAACGAGGTTGACTCAGTCCTGCAAAACTTAGGTAAGAACACTGTAGGTCTAGCAAAACAACACTCGCGCTTGTTTTGAGAGAGAGAGAGAGAGAGAGAGAGAGAGAAGGGGGGGAGGTTAGGCCAGTTTGCCGCCAGAAGGCCTTTTAATCCTTCTTAGTCAGTGTACTCGTATATGATTCTTTGTCTATAAACTTATATTTAAGTTATGTTGGAGGAATGTAAAAGTTATTTATTGAAATATTTATTTTTGTTATTATAAAAGAATTCTGGATATATCAATGATTTACGCAGATATAAAAATGTAAGTTTAACACAGCCCTACTCTTCTGTATAAAAATGACAAGTGTATTCTGCCTCCCTTACGTTGTTCTCCCTTGAAGATGCGAATAAAC
Organism: Coenobita brevimanus; assembly: GCF_032717465.1. Taxonomy (NCBI): domain Eukaryota; kingdom Metazoa; phylum Arthropoda; class Malacostraca; order Decapoda; family Coenobitidae; genus Coenobita; species Coenobita brevimanus. The sequence goes on along the minus strand of NC_137056.1, from coordinate 34,546,992 downwards.
AAAAGCGCTAGATATTTCATGTCTCCTTTTTTTCCGTGGATATCAGCGCGCGCGCGCACACACACACACACACACACACACACACACACATCTATCTATCTATTGCCAGACGCCTGAATCCCGTATGAGGTGGCCACAAACAAATCGCCTCCATGCCGTCCTGTCCCCCGCCATTTCACTGCCCTGCTTCCAACTCACATCCTCTCTCTCTCTCTCTCTCTCTCTCTCTCTCTCTCTCTCTCTCTCTCTCTCACACATACTCGTTTACATATACCAGTATATCTATCTATCTATTGCCAGACGCCTCAATCCCGTTTGGGGTGGCCACAAACAAATCGCCTCCACGTCGTCCTGTCCCCCGCCATTTCACTGCCCTGCTCCCAACTCACACACCCCTCTCTCATATACCTCTCCACCCCATCCCTCCATCTCATCCTCGGCCTCCCCCTCCCTCTTCCCCCCTCCACCTCACTTACATACACTCTCTTCGTCAGTCTTTCACCCTCCATCCTCTCCACATGGCCAAACCACCTCAGTGTGTTCCTCATGACACTTCCTATCACATCCACATCCACACCACAACGCTCCTTTATATCCTCATTCGTCAGCCTGTCTCTCCATGTGACTCCACAGGCTCCACTTAAATAACTCATTTCCACTGCTCTCACTCTTGACTTGTGTCCTTCCAACAACGTCCAAGCTTCACTTCCATACGTTAGAGTTGGTATCACAATACTGCCATGTAGTAACTTTTTCACTTCCATGCTCACTTCCCTGTTTCTTATAGAACCAGCAACCTTTCTTCCCTGCTGTACCCTTTCAAGCACTTCACCCTCCAAACCTCCATTCTTACTCATCACACTACCCAAGTACTTAAACGTACTCACATTTTCCAATTCCTTACCATCCAACCTCGCTGTACATTCACTGACTTCACCTCTCTCAAAGACCATCACTTTACTCTTCCCTACATTCACCTTTAGATTCCGTTTCTTGCACACTCTCCCAAACTCATCCACCAAGCCTTGCAGCTCCCCTTCGTCTTCACTCAACAACACAGTATCATCTGCAAACAACAGTACAGGGAGTTTCCAAACACTATCCTCTCTCACCAGGGCCACTCCAACATCCACTACCCTACCTTGTACCTCTTTTATTACCCCATCCATGAACAGATTGAACAACCATGGAGACATGACACATCCCTGTTTCAACCCAACCTCCAAAGAGAAAAATTCACTTCGTTCACCATCCACATGCACTGCAGCCTTAGCACCATCATACATACTCTTCACAGCATTCAACAACTTTCCATCTACTCCATATATTCTTAATACTTTCCACAATCCTTGTCTATCCACCGTCATATGCTTTCTCCAAATCCATGAAAGCCACATACAACTTCTTTCCCTTCTCTAGAAACTTTTCCACTAAAGATCTAAGAATGAATATCTGATCTACCGGTATATATATATATATATATATATATATATATATATATATATATATATATATATATATATATATATATATATATATATATATTATATTTATATATACAGTATTAACAGTACCATTTATAATTACATGGCCACATCTTTGTCTCACTACAGCACAGATACTGAACCACTCTGTTAAATACAGTATCCTCCTACACTATTACACGTGCTTCTTCACCATCGTAAAAAAAAAAAAAAAAGAAAAAGAAAAAGAAAAAAAAAATAGTTTTCCATCAACACATCATTAGGCCTTCCATATCCCTACCGGTTCACCATGTCATATGCCCTTTCCAAATACACAAGTTCCGCAAGTACCTCAGTCCTTTTCACACGCTTTCCCTACTATGTATCTCTGCAAATATTTGATTCACACATCCCCTACCAACAGGATCGGGCAGATGTTTGGGGGGGGGGGGAAGTATCTGGTTACTGCTGGGACAGAGTGAGTCCAGGTAAGTGGACATCTGAAACATGGGGCAAAAGCGGCAGGTGCATGGGGCACCCTCAGCACCCCTCTTCTGCACATATGTCTTGCGTCGACCAACCCTACAACTACCTTGTTTGCCATTTACCAGCCACTGTGATACCTTTCTTACCTTCACTGTTCCTTTTTTTTTTTTTTTTTTTTATGTATGGTACCTTCTCTCATACTGTTCTTTCGGGTACCGTTACAGCAGCAGATCGCGATATATTCTGCACCTCTGCGTTAATACAGTGAAAAAGTAACATCCCTCTGTCTCTCCATGGTGCAACTCCACAAATCCAGACCTTTTGATGTAGCCCTAGCAAGTAGTTTACTCCACTCTCTTCACTGCATTAATTCGATCATCTATGCATATACCAGTATCTCATCTATACCTGCTTCCTTCCCACTCTTGACAAAATTCTTTATTCCTGACATTGCCCCGCTCTCAGACATCACACTCCTTCTTTGTACACCACCCATATCTCTCATCATTCCCGTTCATCAGTTTTTAAAAACATTATTTCCATGTGCTTTTATTTCTCATTCATTTATTAGCATTTTACACGTTCACACATTTTCTCATGCTCATTCTTGCAGTTTTTACATCTTTCTAAGTACTTCCCATTTTCTTAGTACTTTACAATTACTCCTCTCCCCCCCTTTTTTTCAAATCCATCACTTGATTCGGTTTCTTCTCTTATCCTTGTCAATACGATGGTGTAATCTATATTTTATTCATGTTATCATCAGACGATTTCACTCGGCTCAGTAAATACTTTTCGAACTGGAGGGGTTGGATAATCTTGATTAACTCCTTCATTACTACAGGTCCTCCCTAAAATCGTCTGGTATTAACCTAAGCTACCATAATGAAGTTACTAACATTTTCATACACTTCTTTCATTTTATTTTCTTTCTCTCTTTTACTTTTTAACAGAATTCTCTTGAATGATTTGCATCCATCCCAGACACCGACGGGGAGCCCGTCGTTTGGTTAGACCAGGGGTGTCATACTCAAAACCTTTCGAGGGCCACCTTTAAATATAATTACGGTCTCGAGGGCCAGCAAAGATATATAGCTCTACGTATTTGCAAGACTGATGATGACAGCTTAATACGAGGACTTACTGGCTTACCAGGAATACATCTTTAGAGTTAGTGACCCTGAGTGTGTAAAATCTGTTTTATTTAATAAACTGTGACACTAACGATAACAAAAGGTTTACGTATCTGTAGCGAAGCCTGGGACAAGGTGGTGGTTGCCGGTTTTGACGTTTTCCTACTTTATTTCAAAGATACACCTCAATTCTGCATATATTTAGTCATAGTTTGGTTAACTGAGTTATTAAAAAGCAAAGTATAAATCACGATTTCGCAAAAAAAAAAAAAAAAAAAAAAAAAAAGCAAGGTTTAATCAGTGTAGTGATGGCGTACACCGTTTCTCCGTGTCTTTCGTAAAACCAATGTCCATAGAACATTGGTTAAAACGTTTGGGCCTGGCGGCTCATGCCTTCAGATACCAGCAATGGCTGCGTCTTCGGTTTTAAACGGATTCGTGATATTTATTTACAAAGTTTCCCTTTATTAAAACGAAACTAACAGCAATTTAAATTTAAAATAAATTATTGCCATTATGGGTAAAAGGTAATTTATGAATTTTGTCTCTTAACAATATTTTCATTCATAACAATTATAGTTTCACGGACTTATAAATCTTACCGTCATCTCGCAACCCATTTATAACCATCCCGCGGGCCACATTTGGCCCGCAGGCCATGAGTTTGACATCCCTGGGTTAGACAAACCCTCACATCTTCCTCTTCGCCCTACCCGTATCGGTAGCACGCCCAGACACCATTCTTTCAGTACGAACAAAGTCGGTCAGAATCATTTCAACATTTCCGTCTTTAGGAAACAGGGTATACATGCTTCATGTGCGCTATAGCACTTTGCTGCGTAATGTCAACTTCATAACGTGTTAGGTTACCGGTACAGTATTCTATGCATATATATGTTTAGTAGGGAAGGTATGGTGGTACCAATCTTAAGTGGCGGTTTGGGTGGGGCACGAACCTCTGTACAGTGTTGCCACGTGTTCCATACCCGCTATGTGAACGGCTCTGATATATGTAATAGGCATCACAATAAGATAAACACATAAGAATATAATGGTAACGTTTGTATTATAATATATGAAAGAATAGTAAAACTGATTATGCATAAAATATTTATACGGCAATACAGAAACGTGGCATAATTATTTTACAGTGTTGCTTAAAAAAAAAGTAGTCACTTTTATTGGCTGTTACCGTATTTCTGGGGTGGGTAATAATGTCACAATTATGATTATAAGATAATGTGCAGGAATATAAGCAAAAATATGCCAGTTTCTTAGTAAAAAAAATATATGCATTAAACCCTCGTGAGCGCCAACACTCACACACACCCAGTCCGACCAGGTCATCTGTGAGGGATAGAGGAATAGGCCTGTTTGGGGACACCTCTTAAAAAAACGCACCAAGACTTTAACCTCCTGGGTGGTGTGGAAATAAAGTCAAATTTACAATATGTACATTATAACGTAAAAGAAAATAACCAAAACGTATCCTAAAATACCACAAATGAGAGAGAGAGAGAGAGAGAGGGGGGGGGAAGGCAGACCAGGGGCAGTGTTGAGTGCAGCTTAGTGAGAGATGAAGGAAGGGAGGGAAGGAAGGAGGGAGAGAGTGATTGAATGAAAACAAATCATGGCGCCACAACAACGAGGTCATCTGGCACCATATGTAAAACAATAATATTTTTAAACATAATTAGATATAATAAAAACAAAATAAAGAAATGAAAGCACAAGTTTATAAGTCACTCATAAAAGAAACAAAATTCCCAAGGGTGAAGCACATCTCCCCAAGGAGAGAGAGAGAGAGAGAGAGAGAAGGCAGGCAAGGGGCAGTGTTGAGTGCATTGTCAAGCTGAGGGAAAGATGAAGGAAGGGAAGGAAGGAGGGCGAAAATGATGGAATGAAAAGGCGCCGTAACACCAAGGTCATCTGGCGTCATATGTAAAACAATAATATAATAAAAAACAAAATAAAGAAATGAAAGCACAAGTTTTTAAGACATAAAAGAAACAAAATTCCCTAAGGTGATTCACATTCCCCCAGGAGAGAGAGAGAGAGAGAGAGAGAGAGAGAGAGAGAGAGAGAGAGAGAGGAGCATCGCGAGTACGGAAAACGTGGCAACACTGTACATAGGTTCGTGCCCCACCCAAACCGCCACTTTAGAATGGTACGACCATAGTCAGGTTATGTTAATTAAATCTCTTGATACGAACGAAAGTGAACACTTTATTCAGCTAAAAGAAAAAAAAAATCCCACTTCATTTAGGTCTGTTCGGGTTCGTTTGGGTCCATTTACGTCCAGTTAGGTTCATTCAGCGCCTCTACATCCATGGGCCCATTCAAACTGATTCAGGTCATAGCAGCTTAGGTCCAGTCTATTCACCCTGGTTCACTTCAGTTATGTTCAGATCCCAGTAGATCAGCTCAGGTCTATATCAGCCAATTTAGGTCCTTTCACGTCTCTTCAGGTGCATTACCGGTATGTTGATTTAAACAGTTATATATGGGGTTAAGTAATGCCTATGAAGGTTTTCCCCCTATTAGCAGTATTCGTACACTGTTCTATGCTGTGTCAAGACAGGTACTTCAGGACTGGGTGGAATGAGTACATCCTCGTATGAGTGGGCGGGATGAGATTGGATGGAGGAGGGTAATGAGGCATGACAGGGGAAGTACACCCTGTGAATAAGGGCGATGTAGGTGGACCGTAATCAAACCAGTCACTGTTATGATATTTACCACATCAGAGCAGAAATGAGGAGGATGGGTGAAGAGGAGTGTGCAGGACGGGTTGGGATGATGGTGTCAGGAAAAAGTGTACGCTGTGAAGAATGGCGTTCTAGAGAGGTGACGTTGGCAGAAGGAAGGTGTGAATCACGGATTTCTCTTAGAAGTTCGGTGTTTGTGGGAGTCGAGGGTGAAGGGAAGGAGATACAAACTGTGGTGGATGGAGACGAGTGGGAAGGACGGACTGGAGTACCGGTATGTGGGGAGGGTGCAAATGGGCCCTGTAGGTTGCCGGTATGAGCTTGGGAATAGTTCAAGTCAAAGTTTTCTCTCAGTACAAAAAAGTATCAGCCGCAGTACAGCACGTATCATTCTGAGACATGGACGAAGCATTGTGATATACAGGGCATATATACTGTTATTACAAGTGCAGATATTATCTTTGGTAATGATTATAGCTCAAAATTGCAAAAAGGTTCATATACTGGGTGGTATATGTTTTGAGACACCACATTTACAGACGCATGTGTGTTTGCGGAAGTTGCTCGTTTTCACAACCATCGCACCCACAGGGACCGATACGTTTTTGGGATGGTGTAAAATATAAGGACACAGCTCGTATGCGTCTCTCATATACCTCGCATCTTACAGCACAGTTAAAAACGGAAAAAAAAAAAAAAAAAAAAAAATTCCTGTACTGCTTTTTTTTTTTTTTTTTTTTTATAGTGAAGTCCAGGGTTGGCATGATTAAAATAAACGATTTTACTCACGTGATTATGAAGTATTATAATCTGAGAAGATAAGCCCTGGTATATAATCATTATTTTTATTTAAAAATCTTTAAAACTAAAGATACTTTACACTATTTTGTGTACTCTGTCACTAATGATCATCCAAAATCTATTAACAACATACAGGTAGATATTAACAACATACAGGTAGACAGCAACAGGTCAACTCTGGAGCTACGAAGTATCTTCCTCTGTCCGTATTTCCTACTGCCTACGACCTCCAAACTTTTAAACGCAGTGTGTCCAGGCATCTCGAAATGAACGGGTCTTGAATTTGGTTCTCTATTATCTAATTTTTTCTTGGAAGAAACAATTCTAGCCTTTGCTTCCTTCTTCCTTGCGTTAAAAAAAGGACAGATTCACAATACATGGACACAGTTCAGGACTTGTCTCTGCGGCCTGAGACACGAATTGTACGGTTGTCCAAGAGCTTGACTCAGTGATCATGTATATACTCGTGTGTGTGTATATATATATATATATATATATATATATATATATATATATATATATATATATATATATATATATATATATATATATTCTTTGTACATGTATAACTAAAAGTATTGTTGTATTAAGCCTCGTTATTCATCATTATTGCCTCAGTGCTGTTGGATGGGGGCGCCTTCACACAGTAGTAGAATCTGTCCTTTAAAAAAAAGGACAGATTCACAATACATGGAAACAGTTCAGGATTTGCCTCTGCGGCTTGAGACACGACTTGTACAGTTGTCCAAGGTCATGACTATCATTTATTATATATATATATATATATATATATATATATATATATATATATATATATATATATATATATCACAATTACCTCACTGCTGCTGGAAGGGGACGCCTTCATACAGTAGTACTGATGTTGGGCGACTTTGCTACCCGGTTATACAAACGTCCCTGAACTTCCTATCCCTCAAACGAAGGATGTCAAACTGCAGAATGGCAGCTTCAGCTTGCAGTTCATACACTTCACATTCAGATGAGCATGGAGCCACAATAACAAAAATACCAGCAACAATACCTACCAAAACCAGATGTACCCGTATTCACTATGGCTTTGCTAATGCTTCTCCTTAACATAAATACAGTTGCTAACACTTTCAAATGCCACTGACCTCTAACCCAATGAGGAAGTATATTTAGTCGTTTTGCGATTCTCTGATTATAACATGATAAAAAAATCTGATGTAATTTTTTTTATTTATATAAAAAATCGGATGTTTCCCAATCTTGATGATGTCGTAACAAAGCAAATTACCGTAATCTGCTCTTGACAACAATATCACTGCAAGGGACAATGCTGTATATAAACTGCATCAGCAATGAAGTCTTTAATGAACAATTTTTGTCACCTTTTAGTCCGAAAGATCCTTTCATTCTTGGAAATAACACTGATGGCGGTTAGATCTGAAATAATAATAAAAAAAAAGAATAAATGATTAGAATTAAAAGGAACGCAAGGAGATACTTACTCATGAAGATAGTTCTTAAGCCATGTTCTTCCACACTTTCCTCTGATATCATCATTATCGTTCACTGCAGATTTTGATTAGCAGTCACTACGTCACTGACTGGCTTGCTTAGCGGCAGGACGGAGGATGGACCACAAAATAAAAACTATATTAGGATAACCCACACCCTCACTGTACGGGGAAGCCTACAACCACCTTGATATGAAGAGAAACCTACTACACTCATTATATACGATGTTTTTATCTAACAGAACTGGGCCACTCCCAAAACTTTAATACTATAATGTGGACGTGCGTGAAATTTTCTTTTAGTTATGAGGAAGTAGTCTCCTTAGTTACTAGTCAGATTCACCTTCCAGTCTTACTACACTTGGCCATCAACTGAGCAAAAGGGAGTTAGGGATCTTTGTCAGGTTTAAATATGTTCACTGTAATAATGGAGTCATCACAGGGAGGTGTCTTCAACCATTCCCACCAGGACAAACTTGAAAGTATGATGTAAACGAGTTTTGTTCAGCTAAATAAATTAAGAAGGACTTGGAACAACGGCATGCATTTTGGCTTCCAGACGAAACATTGATATAACTCACAAAATATAAATATCACACTATTTCGAAACCAACGTATTACACACTTTCCAAAGCAACGCTAATGTATCACATGCTATTTCCAAACCAGCGCTAATATATCACACACTATTTACAAACCAGCGTCAACATATCACACTATCTCCAAACCAATGTTAATATATCACGCACTATTTCCAAAGCAGCGTTAATAAAATGCACACTATTTCCTAACCATCGTTAATATATCACACACTAGTTCCAAACCAGCGCTAATATATCACCCACTATTTTCAAGCCAGCATTAATATATCACCCACTATTTCCAAAACCATAGATGGAGAAGAGAATCCGTGATTCAGCCTCATGTGTGTCTGTAAGTATTTGTGGCATAAGACCCCAAACAGATGTGCCGCTAACTTCTGCAGGTGTTCAATTCATCCAACACTCCAATTAACCCCTTCAGAGCCAGGACGCAGTTTTATTTATTTGTTTACTTTTTACACCGATTACCGATCAGACGATTACGGGTTTGAGGGATCAAGGCTGAGTAAAATCATCTGGAGTAGCTATAATCCTTAGAGTTTTTTCTTTTCTTTTTTTATATATATCTTTCGTTTATGAAGCACCAGACGATAATATTTATGCTTTTTTGAGAGATATGTGGGGCTGAAGGGTCAGAAGGAATCCCGTTTGACTCTTTCATGGTTGAGACAAGTTTTGAATTCCATTCCAGCTAACCTCAGACGATCTCTGTTATGCTGGATGTTTTTAGACCGACTTCTCGCTCTAAAGACACCAGCGACTGAGCGGGGTCCTCTTTCTAGACCGGAAGTAGAACACTTACAAAGGAACAGGGCATAAAAACTCGGCAGTATACCTTAACACATCTATTGTCTCAGTTCAATTCCCTTTCAATATACATACAAAGATACACTGAATATAGATGGGGTAAAGTGACAGGGTGACTAATGCTAGCATAACATATCACATGGGCACGGTATTGATGCCTGAGTCGGAGTACAATTTCCTTTCAGCACACCTGGCCTCCCCCCTTACTATTATTTAACCAGCCCATACCCCACTGACCGGGCTAATGTATGGCCTGGCCTGCACTACAGGTGCAGGGAATCTTTAAACGAACGAACGAACGAACATATATAACATATCACATGGGCATGGTATTGATGCCTGAGTCAGTGCACAATTTCCTTTCCATACACATATCAAGATACACTGAACACGAACAGGGTAAAGTGACAAGTTAATTAATACTAGCATAACATATCACATGGGCACGGTATTTATGCCTGAGTCAATGCACGAGAGATTATCACATAGCCGTGGCGACACTATTCACACACTCTGTGTCTTTTGAACTGCACTTGGTAGGTTAGTCTCTTGGCCACACACTATATAGTACATTACCCTGGTTCAGGAAAGCTTAGGCATAAACACAGTACTTTGAATAAACTGGAGTAGAGACCTTTGTGTATTGTTTCTGTCTCACTGTTTGTATCACTGATAGTCACTTTCACTGTTTAAGTCTTTAGCACGACTCTGGGAGTTGGAGGTGTCATCACTGGGCTACTGAGGCCTGGGTTTAACTGAGATGGCACCCAGGAGTGGGAGGGGGCCTTTTCTGGGGAGCCCTCCTGTAGAAGGCACGGGACAGCTCTCGGGGGCGTCGGGGCCCAGGCACGTGTCTGGTCTGGGGTGCAGGGAGGGCCTTTCCTGTGTGGGCCTCGACCTGGTACGGGGCCCTCGGGACTGGGGCCAATCAGCATCAGGAGTCGTGCCTGTCACTTCTTATTCCTGGCGGAGGACTGACAGGGAATGGGGCCGGAGCGGTCCCACCTTGGGGTCTACGGGCTGGCCCTGGGAGGCCTGGAGCTGTGGTCGCCTATAGGTTGGGGCGCTGTCAGGAGTTGACTGCGCTCCCTCTCCCACGGGGCGTCCGTTAGGATCCGGCGTCATCCAGGGGCAGACTGTAGGGTATGAACCTGGCCTTCAGCGACAGGACCTTGCCACCACTCCTGGAATGGCAGCACCTCCAGGGAACCACACCTGGAGGGAGAGAGAGAAGAGCGTCCCATGCAGCTGGGGGGTAGTGAGCTGGCCACGCAAGGGACCTTCTAATCCGGGAGAACCCTCAAGACTGTGGATGAAGGGCATTAAATGGCCGTCCCTTCCCCGACGTGTACAGTGGCTTTCGTCGCGGTTCCACAGTCCCTTGGGGTAGCAGCAGAAGGACGTACAGTGGCCATTCCTTCCCCGGTACGTACGGTGGTTGTTACCGTGGTGGTGCTCCCGAAGGAGGAAGAGGCAGATGAGGGACGTAGAGTGGCTGTTCCCTCCCTGGCACGTACAGTAGCCATTGGTGTGGGTCTGCCTGCCCAAAGGGAAGTAGCTGAGGGACTTACAGTGGCCGTTATCGCGGTGCTACTCCCGTAGGAGGAGGAGGAAGTGGATGAGGGACGTACAGTGGCCGTTTCCTCCCCGACACGTATAGTGGCCGTCATCACAGTTCCACTCCTCTTGCCTTTGCGTGCTCAATAGCTCTCACACTGAGGCGGGCTCCAGATCTGGCTGCAGCAGATGGACGTACAGTGGCTGTTCCTTCCCCGATGAGTACAGTGGCTGTCGTCGCAGGGCTGGAGGAGGAAACAGCTGAGGGACGTACAGTGGCCATTCTCTCCCTGGTACGTACAGTGGCCATTACCGCGGTGCTGCCTGGGACTGTATCTGGAGCAGTCCCACCTCGATCCTGCTGAGGGCTGGTCCAGCTGAGAAGTAGTGTCACATTCCTGCGATGTTGCAGTTGGGTAGATTGAGGGGAAGAGGAACACAAGGTCGGGACGCCCTGGCACCCATCTTGCTCTGGACCAGTCTCGCACTCACCTGGCCTGCCGTGTGGGAGTAGGGCTGCGGCTCCATAGTGGGGTGGGGGGTCTAGCAGTGGAGGTGCACATATTACCACCGTCCGTGGTAAATAAGTCACTGCCCTGTGACTGGAGGTGGTATGTAGTGGAGGTCTGGTGGGTAGGTGTGATGTGCTGGAGGAGGGCAGTCCAGTGATGTGTTATGTGGTTGGGTTCTTGGTGGGGGTTCAGTGTGAGGTGGAGTGTGGAAGTGTGTGAGATGTGGCGGAGGCTGCGGAGGAGCTGGTGTGTCCCCCGTACTCTCTGGCCCGGTCCGTGTGGGGGATGCCAAACTATTCTCTGGATCCTCATCTCGGGTGGTGGTGCTTTGTGCAAGGTTGGTGGCTGTATGCAGGCTAGGGGTGAGGTCCTTGGCCTTTTATGGGGGAGGTTAGGGTAGGAGCGGCGGCTCCCCCTGGGGAATTGGGTCAGTGGAAATTTCCACCTTGCTTGATGTAGGCTGAGCGTGATGGGCTAATATTGGGTGTTGCATGTGGGGGTGAGTGTGGTGAAGTTGGTGCGGTAGGAGTGGGTGTAGGGGTGTATCTGGTTGGTGAGCATGAGATGCATCTGGATCTGGTGGTGATGGTAGTATGGTCAGACTCAAATATGAAGTCCGTTTGGGTGGGGCCCGCGTGGGGATTTCCCTCTCTACAGCTCTGCCAAACCTCCTCTCTCTCTCTCTCTCTCTCTCTCAGTTGATTGAGAAAGTTTTTATATATTTATAAGTTGTGTTTTCTTCTATATTGTTTCGACCTTTTTTCCACACCACCACTGAGGTAAAAGTCTTGGCGTGTTTTTTTTTTTATAGAGGTTTCCTCAGTAGGCATAAGTCATCTCTCTGATCTTTCTTCTAGAAAATACTTGTTCACATTGTAAATAAGTTCTTTCTCCCGACTGTGGAGTACACGAGAGCGAGTCGGAGTAGCTGCCATCGTGGGTGGGGATCAGGGAAGAAGTGACCGGTCACCTGTAGTCTGAGGTGGGTGTCCTTGACCTCTGGCAACGTCGGAAAACGACGTTGTCACGTGGTGTGGAATTTATACAAATCATTGCTATTATCCTAAAAAGCAACACATTCATAGCACTATATGGCCTTATTTAATATATTTAATAAGTACAGAATATTTAATATACAATTTCAAATAGTAAATAGCTGACATATGACAGAGAGAGAGAGATAGGTACTGGGGTTGATGTGGCAGAGCTGTAGAGAGGGAAATCCCCTCTCGGGCCCCACCCAAACGGACTTCATATTTGAGTCTGACCATAGTGAGGGCGGGTGTGGGAGGTTAAGCTGTGGAGGCACGTGGTGGTGTGGGCGTCCTGTTTTGGTCGTGGGCAGTTGTGGGTGGTGGTGAGGGGTGGTGTGTGTAGTGGGCATGATCGGTGGGTAAAGGGTGGACAGGCGAGGATGACTGATTGGTGTGGGTGGTGGGTGGTGTTGATGCACGTGGGGAGTTTGCAGGTGAGGTGGTGCAGGGGGTGGTGACGGGGGTAGTGAGGGTGGGGGAGGGTGAGTGTCGTAGCGGTAAGGTGCGGGTGGTTGTTTCCGCGGTGGTCATGGCGGGACTTGTCGCGGAGTGGCGTGGTGGTGGTGTGTTGGTAGGGGTACAGGTCAGTGATTGGAAGTGGTGGGTTGGAGAAGGTGAGGTGGGCATGTGGGGTGTGGTAGAAGAGAAGGTTGGTGAGGTTGCGGACTCAGAGGAACTCAGTGGTGGGCCATGTAAGGGTGCAGTGGGAGGATGTGTTGTGGCAGGTGAGGTGGAGGGGGAGGGCAAGAAGGAGTAGGAGTATGTAAAGTGGGATGATTCTTGGAAGGAGGGGAGGTGAGCGTTGCACGGCGGAAGGTGTGTGATGCGCAGTTTGGCGGGATGTTATTGTGGGTGGGTTGGAAGGGGCGCACATGGCGGTTATGGTAAGTGCGTGTATGCCCATGCTGTTGGGTAATGACTTGGTAAATGTTTGGGACTTTGATGATGGTGAAAGGGCCTTTGAATCGGGGAGAAATTTTGTCTGGGGTATGTAAGCATGCCACAACAACAGAGTCTCCCGGTTTGTAGGGGTTGGAGGTGATCATGTCTGGCTGTAAATCTTGTTGTTGAAGGTGGTGGAGGTGCCTCTTGAGGTGGTGTAGGGGGTCAGTGGTGGTGGGCAGGGGAGGGGGTTGGAGGTGTTGGCGGAGGGGCAGAAGGAGCGGGGCTTCCTCGAAGACTCGCTCATGGGGGGTGATTCCATCATCCCTACGGCATGTGTTCAGGCCCCACTGAACAATTTTCACATGGCCTGGCCAGTCATCACTGCCTGTTTGTATAATCTGGGTCCGTACCTGGTTAAGGAGAGAATGATGACTTCTCTCGCAGACACTATTACCCTGGGGCCAGTATGTTTAAGTTTTTTCACGAAAGATTTGTTTTCAAAGCAAAAGCACGAGGACTGATGCTTAAAATAATACAATTTGGACAACTTCTTGGCTGATTAGGTTAGATGAAGTAAGGTACTGTAATTGCTTTGGAGGGTCTGAGGGGGCAACACCACAGCCCTCACAAACCGTGGCACATGGGCCTGCGTGAAGGGAGTGAGCAAAATGTTGCATCCCAGTATTTACTCAACATTAAATTTCTGCCCACATAGAGACTGAATGAGTCAAGATACCCACGAGGCATAATTTACGGTCTGAACAAACTATATATTAAGAACTAAACTTGCACTATGTGCAGCAGAAATTAAATAATAATGGACCACTGAAATGGCGGTTTGCCATCATATGCCATCAGTGATATTTTAATTTCCGATTATGATAAAAATAAACAGTTCACGCTACGTTATATATACGTGTTCTATTTGTATTATTTATATTACGGTATATGACATTACCATGATTCACAGTTTCACACAACAGTCTAGATATTTAACAAAGAAAAATATGCTGTTTAAGCAGCGCGGGGATGTGTTCGTCCCAATGGTAGTGACATCTACTGGAATAGGCTTTTCAGAAACACCCCACTTATATGGCGTTGGTGGAGGCATGCTCGCTTTTGGTGTTTTCTAGTCTCTTATGTTATTCTTGTAAGCTGTGTCGACAATCGACTGGTATAGATAACACACACACACACACACACACACGGCACCGTCGGAGGTGGACGTCTGTACCGGCGCTCCATACCAGCTCAACACGGCCAGAGGCATTACCTAAATAAGTATCTTTGAATGAGTCAAGCTCTGTACCAGGTTTGACTAAATGATTTTTCATTATTAAAAGGAAAAGAAATAATAAGTTTAAATAAGACTGTTTCAAACAACAAAGAACCACGATGTGTTGAGTCAGCTGGGTTTGTTTATACTACAGAAAGACGGAGAAAGCGTGCACACTGTAAGTACATACTCTGTTCATTTAGTATTACAAAATGGATACATACTTCAGTAAAACAAATTTGGAAAAGAAAAGGGATAAAAGTAAAAAGCAAAATGATGATTTCTACCAAGAACTAGTTGAAGTGGAGACTCACAATAGACTGGTTGAACGTGTACACAAACTAGAAATGGCTTTCAAAAATGAAATTGATGAAATAAAGAAGCAAATGCACTTGCAAAAGGAAGAGATAGAAAAACTGGGAAGGGAGGCCAATAAGAAAGACACAACCATCAGTGAACTAACAGTGGAACTGAATACCCTTAGGAAGAAAGTGAGTGAAATGGGAAGTACAGTAGTTAATCACGAGAGTGTTATGGAAGAGTTAAAAAATGACACAGAGACAATTAGACAAGCAAGCAGTCTTATGGACCAGAGCAGTGATATTGAGGAGAAGATAACACAGGTGACTGAAGCTGTGCAAAGCTACAAAAATGATGTAGAAATCACGTATGCTGAAATGGTGAAAGTAAAGAAAGACTTAGAAACAAGGGTGGAGGAAAAAAACATTAAAAAAGAAGTGAAAAGAATAATTCAAAACAATCCAAAGTTAGTCCGAGATTCAGTAGAAGTAAATAAATCAATAGTAATCACTGGTATAGAAGAGGAAGAAATTAAAAACAAAATCACTAGAGACAAAAAGGAGATGGCAAATGTAATGAGCTTACTGAAAGAAGTATCAGAGGAAATCTGTAGTAAAGACATAGAGGAACACAAAAGGTTAGGGAAATACGAGAAAAGCAAGACAAGACCTCTAAAGGTGACTTTCCAGAGTGTAAACACTGTGGAAGAGATACTAAAAAATGCAAAGAATCTTATGGAAAAAGAGGAGTTCAAAAATGTATGGATAAAAGATGTCTAACACAAGAGGAACTGGAATTACTGAAAGAGAAAAGGGAGGAAGCAAAAACAAAAAATGAGGGAAGATCAGAAGAGGACAAGAAGAAATTTTTTTACAAAGTAATAGGATTGCAGGTACGAAAGTGGTACACAAACAGGATGGAAGAAAAAGGAGGAAGTTAGTAGAACCATGTCATGACAAGTATATAAACAAGATGATAAAGTTGATGTACTCAAATGTGGATGGAATGGTATCTAAATTACTAGAGATGAATGATTATGTCAGAGAAAATGAACCACAAATAATATACCTAACTGAGACAAAATTAACACCAAGGATATCCAATGACATACTAAACTTAGAGGAATACAATATATGGAGAAGAGACAGAAATGTAAAAAAAGGAGGAGGAATTATAATATTAACTAAGAAAAATCTAAAAGTCAAGGAAATAAAACTAGATATACCATCACAAGTAGAATTGATTGCAGCAGAGATCGACACATCTGAAGGTAAAGTAATTGTAGCCAATTTGTATATGCCACCCAGATCAAACACATGGGAAAGAGACGAATATGACGACCTGGCAGAGAGTACAATTCGGAGTATAAGATCCTTGCTACATAAAATGGAAGAGAAATCGGAAAGAATTATACTAACTGGGGGATTTCAATACAAATATAAATTGGAATACTCTAGATATAAATAGCCAAGAAAGCTGTTGGGACCAAAAGCTCCTGGATCTCGTACAAGAGTTTTTCTTAACGCAACACGTGAGGGAAACCACTAGAAAAAGAGGACTTGATGTACCTTCAGTGCTAGATCTAATATTTACTAGGCAAGAAAATGACATTGACCGTTTAATATATCACCCTCCACTCGGCAAAAGCGATCATGCAGTACTAAATTATAACTTCAGGATAGCATATGACATAGTAAACAGCACTGACAGTTACAAAAAGAGACTAAACTATAAAAAGGGAAATTATCAAGACCTAAAGAAGTATTTCTTAGAAGATGATTGGGAAAATGAGCTTAGAGGACAAGATTTAAATGCTGTATATAAAAAATTTTGTGAATTTTATGAAATAGGAGTCCAGAAATACATCCCACAGCACAAAGAAGCAGATAAGAAAATACAGAAATGGTTCAATACAGAATGTAAAAAATCAAAAGAAAGAAGAGATTTGTTGTGGAATAGATACAGAAGACACAATAGTGAAAGGGCGTATAATAATTACAAACAGGCAAGAAACGACTATACAAGAATAAGGAGGGAAGCCCAAAAACAGTTTGAGGAGGATATAATAAATAAAAGTAGTGATCAACCAAAGCTGTTTTACAGCTATATCAGAAGCAAAACCAAAGTAAAAGATATAATACAATCCATCACGGACGAGGGAATCACTTATACACAAGAGAAAGATACCGGTATTTGTGAAGCACTAAATAAGAATTTCAAATTAGTTTTTACAGAAGAAAAAATTTTTGAGAGGGAGTATGTGGAACACGCATGTCCACACATACTACCAGATATACAAATAGCAGAAAAAGTAATACAAGAGGAGTTAAGTAGATTAGACAGAGGAAAAGCAAGTGGTCCTGATGAAATTTCATGTTGGGTGTTACGAGAATGTGCAAAAGGAGTTAAGTAAACCATTATTTTTAATTTTCAAGAAATCCTTGAGTCAAGGGAAACTACCTGATATTTGGAAAAAAGCAAATATAGTCCCCTTATTCAAGAAAGGAAATAGACATAATCCTCTCAACTACCGACCAGTATCACTGACCAGTGTTGTAAGCAAGGTATTAGAAAAACTTTTAAGAAAAGCTTGGGTAAATCATCTAGAAGAACACAGTATGATAACAGAAAGACAGTTTGGTTTCAGAAAAGGAAAATCATGTGTTACTAATCTGTTGAGCTACTATGACAGAGTAACAAACACAATACAGGAAAGGGAAGGATGGGTGGACAGTATCTATTTAGATTTCAAGAAAGCTTTTGACACTACCACACCAAAGACTTTTATGGAAGCTGTACCATCAAGGAGGAATTCGAGGCAAACTGTTTTGTTGGATGCAAGACTTTCTCATAAAAAGAGAAATGAGGACAGTACTAAGAGGAAACTACTCATCATGGAAAGAAGTGACTAGTGGAGTACCACAGGGTTCGGTGCTGGCACCAATCATGTTTCTAGTGTACATAAATGATATAAACAGTAACACTGGAAATGAGAGCTATCTGAACATGTTTGCAGATGATGCAAAAATACAAAGGAGAATTACTAGCACAGACTCTTGTACAGAGCTACAAGAAGAATTAAATAAACTTCATGAATGGAGTAGTACATGGCAAATGGAATTCAATGTGGACAAGTGTCATGTAATCAAGTTTGGTAAAAGTGGAAAAAGACCTGATTGGGATTATAAGTTAGGAAATAAAACCCTATACACATCAGAAAGAGAGAAAGACCTAGGTGTGATTATCAATAACAGACTATCTCCGGCTGACCACATCAGCGAGAAGGTACGGACCATGTATACACTGCTTGCAAATATGAGAGTAGCATTCACATACATAAATGAAGACATGCTAAGAAGGATAATAACATCATTCATTAGACCAACCCTGGAATATGCATCAGTAGTCTGGAGTCCTCATCTCAAAAAGCATATAGACAAGATTGAAAAAGTTCAAAGGGCCGCTACAAGATGGATACCAAGCTTAAGGGACCTAAGCTACGAAGAAAGACTAAATAAACTGAATCTACCAACACTACAGGAGAGAAGGAAAAGAGGTGACATGAGAATGCTATATAAGTGCATATCAGGAAAGGAGAAAATAGACATAAATGATTACTTAACATATGGAGAAGCATCAGCAAGAGGACACTGCAAAAAACTGCATAAGAAGAGAGGTGATAAAGACGTAAGGAAATTCAGTTTCCCAAACAGAGCAATTGATCAATGGAATGCACTACCGAATGAAATAGTGTGTGCCAAAACAATTCACAAATTTAAGGATATGTACGATAAATATGGTCTAAGACACGGGACAATACGAGCTTGACTCATTCCTGTAAAGATACAATTAGGTAAGAACAATTAGGTAAGAACACACACACACACACACACACACACACACACACACACACACACACACACACACACACAGGGACATTTTCTAAGGGGGGGGCGGGCCGTAGTGAGGTGAGGTCAGGTAATCCGATAATTACTGGGAGGTCATATGCAGGTTTAGAGTCAAAGAGCTGCTGGCTCATGTGTTACTCTTTATTTGTACTTGCCAATTTTTCATGTTTTGCTGTTATCGAAATAAATATATATATAAATTTTTAAAGGACCCAGAGAGCTAAGGGGGGGACCCGGGCCCGCCCCTCCCCCCCGGGTGCGCCCATGCACACACACACACACACACACACACACACACACACACACACACACACAAAATCTTGCAAAATAAATCACCACGGAGATGCTAGAAGTCCTCCTAACCCCACAAGTACAGTATATGGGTCAATGTGTTCCGCTGCACTGTGAACGCAGGTGTCTGTATCGTAGCCAGGCACAAACACCCCTGTTTCCCACCACCTGTGTTTATCTTCAACAACTTATCACAGGCGGGTGGATGACTATGCTGTCACAAGAGGCAGAGGGTTAGAAGAGAGAGGGAGGGTGGGCTTGTTGGATGGTAACGAGGAGGGGAGGGGGGGAGCCACTATAAAACTTCCACAAGGCCATGACTGGACCTTTGTTGCTAGACCGGTCTAATCTCCTAGATGCACGTGAGAATGGATTACACTAGTACTATCCCCTATGCGGCTCCTATGGGCTATAGAAAGAGAGACTGGACAGCCAGCACGTTCGCGCGACGAATGTACCGTATGCTTGACATCATTCAAGTACGTATAAAGATCAGTGACCAGTGCTAGATAACACTAGGCCACTTAACTGCTTTTCACATTTTATGGTTCCTTTTTGAACATCTGTTACGCGCTGTTAGCACAAATGGTGCTTTCTTAATATGTAAAGCTGTATAAAAATAAGATTTTCCTTTATGTCTCACCTAGACCAATTTCTAAGCATATAAAGAGCAACGATTGATTATGTGTGTGTGGATGAAAGGATGCGAAAATGTGTAATGGATGCAAGAGCTTATAGAGGTTGGGAGAATGGACTTTCTGACCACTACTTGGTGGTGGCCAGAATCAAGATCCAAATAAGCTGGAGAAATAGAAGGGAAGGACGGGAAGCAGTCTTTGTAAGGAGAGTGGAAAGGTTACAAGAGGATGAGAAAAAGGCAGTGTATAAGAGAGAAGTGGAGGAACGATCGGGCAAATATGAATTGGAGCAGATGGGGGATGTGGAAGTGTGCGCAGGATATTCACAGAAGAAATATGTGCAGCATGTGATGTGGTGTGTGGGATGAAGAGAAGACGGAAGGGGGTGCAAGGAACAGCGTGGTGGAATGAAGAGGTGAGACAGGCTGTGGCACAAAAGAAGAAAGCATACAATGAATGGATGCGAAATAGGGGCGTGGAAGAAGTTGAGAGTCAAAAGAGAGAGTTATATGTAGAAAGGAAGAGAGAGGTGAAAAGATTATAGTAGCCGCAGCGAGAAATGAACGCTGTGGTGGGGCAGGCGGGATGACCTGGGATTCCCCCACTGTTGCCATATCCACATGTCACCGACCATAGAGGTAGGATGTCACCGACCATCGGCCACCGCTGCAGCCCCGCTCCATGATCCTTACCCTGTGTCTCTGGCTTTCTCTTTCTCTCTCGGTTTCTATATAAACTGGTGTATTTCCGAAACTAATTATGAAATTATTATGACTTTTGTTCCACACCACCACTGAGGAAAAAATCAAGGAGAGTTTTCTGTATAAAGGTTTCCCCCCCCTCCTAAATGTGGCATATGAGCGGGGGAGTGCGGCCTTGCCGATACCTCCGCCTGACCTATAATTATACACTCGCCAGAACTGACCTGCCCTCAGACAAGGGGGGGGGAAACCTTTATACAGAAAACTCTCCTTGATTTTTACCTCAGTGGTGGTGTGGAACAAAAGTCATAATAATTTCATAATTAGTTTCGGAAATACACCAGTTTATATAGAAACTGAGAGAGAAAGAGAAAGCCAGAGACACAGGGTAAGGATCATGGAGCAGGGCTGCAGCGGTGGCCGATGGTCGGTGACATCCTACCTCTATGGTCGGTGACATGTGGATATGGCAACAGTGGGGGAATCCCAGGTCATCCCGCCTGCCCCACCACAGCGTTCATTTCTCGCTGCGGCTACTATAGTAAGAGAGAGTAAGAAGAGAGCGGATGAGGAACTGGAAGGAACTTGAGTGTAAAGTGGAAGGACTGTAAGAAAATGTTCTGGAAAGAGATGAAAAGAGTAAGACAGGGTGGAAGTGAAGTTAGCAGGGGAGTGAATGATAAAAATGGTAGATTGCTAGTGGAGAAGGGAGAAAAAGTGAGCAGATGGAAACAGCACTTTAAGGAATTATTGAACAAAGAGGATGGAAGTAATGTGAGTATAAGTGGCTGGGGAATGGCTGGGAGAAGGAGGGAGGTGAGAAGACAGGGACCGAAGTTGTGGAAGCAATGAAGAAAGTTAAATTGGGGAAAGCCCCAGGAATTGATGGAGTCTGTGGTGAAATGCTGAAGCATGGGGGAAAGATAGTAGTAGAATGGCTGTGGAAAATGTGCAGATTGGCCTGGGAGGAAGGCAGAGTCCCAGAGGATTGGAAGTCAGGTATAATTATTCCCTTGTACAAAGGAAAAGGGGAAAAAGAAGTGTGTGGTAATCATAGGGGCATCTGTCTTCTTAGTACAACAGGAAAAGTGTATGGTAGGATACTTATTGACAGAGTTAGAGAAAGAACAGAGGAATTAGTTCGAGAAGAACAGGGAGGCTTTAGGAAGGGAAGAGGTTGTGTAGATCAGATATTCATTATTAGATCTTTAGTGGAAAAGTTTCTAGAGAAGGGAAAGAAGTTGTATGCAGCTTTCATGGATTTGGAGAAAGCATATGACAGGGTGGATAGACAAGGATTGTGGAAAATATTAAGAATATATGGAGTAGCTGGGAAGTTGTTGAATGCTGTGAAGAGCATGCATGATGGTGCTAAGGCTGCAGTGCGTGTGGATGGTGAACTGAGTGAATTTTTCTCTTTGAAGGTTGGGATGAAACAGGGATGTGTCATGTCTCCATGGTTGTTCAATCTGTACATGGGTGGGGTAATAAAAGAGGTACAAGGTAGGGTAGTGGATGTTGGAGTGGCCCTGGTGAGAGAGGGTAGTGTTTGGAAACTCCCTGTACTGATGTTTGCAGATGATACTGTGTTGTTGAATGAAGACGAAGGAGCGCTACAAGGCTTGGTGGATGAGTCTGGGAGAGTGTGTAAGAAACGGAATCTAAAGGTGAATGTAGGGAAGAGTAAACTGATGGTCTTTGAGAGAGGTGAAGTCAGTGAATGTACAGCGAGGTTGGATGGTAAGGAATTGGAAAATGTGAGTACGTTTCAGTACTTGGGTAGTGTGATGAGTAAGGATGGAGGTTTGGAGGGTGAAGTGCTTGAAAAGGTACAGCAGGGAAGAAAGGTTGCTGGTTCCTTGAAAGCAGTGATAAGAAGCAGGGAAGTGAGCATGGAAGTGAAATAGTTACTACATGGCAGTATTGTGATACCAGCTCTAACGTATGGAAGTGAAGGTTGGACGTTGCTGGAAGGACACAAGTCAAGAGTGACCGCAGTGGAAATGAGTTATTTAAGAGAAGCCTGTGCAGTCACATGGAGAGACAGGCTGACAAATGAGGATATAAAGGAGTGTTGTGGTGTGGATGTGGATGTGATAGGAAGCGTTAGGAGGAATACACTGAGGTGGTTTGGCCATGTGGAGAGGATGGAGGGTGTAAGACTGACGAAGAGAGTGTATGTGAGTGAGGTGGAGGGGGGAAGAGGTAGGGGGAGGCCGAGGATGAGATGGAGGGATGGAGTGGAGAGGTATATGAGAGAGGGGGGTGTGAGTTGGGAGCAGGGCAGTGAAATGGCGAGGGACAGGGCGACGTGGAGGCGATTTGTTTGTGGCCACCCCAAACGGGATTGAGGCGTCTGGCAATAGATAGATAGATAGATAAAGAGCTCGGAATGTTGTCAGACGACGCTAGATCGATTAACACCAACAGTTTACTTACTTTGCCGCGGTTTTTAAGTTTGATTGAGTTTTGGTTGAATTTAAAGATTGTTGTTGTTCTTGATATCCATAATTGTGGTAAAGTTATCGAGGTTTACCTCCCTATGTGGATATGGGCCAAATACGTGTAAAATAAATATAACTTTAGCAAAGCCGACGACACTTATTCAGTTTGCTCTGTCCACCTTAATATCCTATGATTTGCTTCTTGGTGGATCACAATCGGAAAAGTCTCATGGAAGGTCCATGAGTGTCACTGCACCCAAATGTAGTTCAATCAAACTGTTATGCTGGGGTTTTTAGGTCGACTTCTCGTCCTAAAGACACCAACTACTGAGCGGGGTCCTCTTTCTAGACCGGAACTAGAACACCTTAACAGAGGAACAGGGCATAAAAACTAGGCAGGCTACCTTAACACATGTATTGCCTTAATTCAACTTTCTTACAATATACATACAATAGTATAAAATACAGGGAGTGTGGACGGGAACAGGCTTATTAGTGACAGTATTTACATTACATTACACATACTTTGAGATCACCATCAGTCAGTTACAATAATCAACAATACACAGGTTTCGGGGATATAGTCCATAGAATCCTTTTCTTCACAGTCCTTGCATATTGTTCTCAGTCTCTGAACTTAGGTAATTCACACTGTATGATGGGATATTTAGTTTGTAGGCACAGTCACTATTAATTCTCACTGTATCACTGTTCTGGGATGTAATACATTCCATGTGTACGGTCAGTCTATGTTTCCCGGGATGGCATTAGATATCACTGGAGAAATTCTTGGGCTGCTGAAACCTAGGTCTTAGTTGAGGTGGCGCCTGGGCATAGTGGGGCGGCCCCAGGGCGTGCCCTCACGTAGGAGGCACGGAACCACTACTGGGGGCATTGAGGCCCAGGCGCGATCCTGGTTGGGGGTGCAGGGAGGCTCCCTCCTGGCGGAGTCTCGACCTGGTGAGTGGCCCTCAGGGCTGGGGCCAAATAAGGCCAGGAGTCGTTCCTGATGCCTTCTGCTCCAGGCGGAGGGCTGGTGTCGGGCGGAGCTGGGAAGGTCCCACCCTGGGGTACGAGGGGCGTCCCTGGGAGGCTGGGAACTGTGGTCGCCACGAGACTTGGGTGCCGTCAGGGGCTGACTGCGGCATCCCCTCCAGGAGGCGTCTGTCAGATCCAGGTGTTGACCAGGGGCAATCCATAGGGCGTGGATCCCCTCCTCAGCAATCGGGCCCTGCCGCCACTCCTCAAACGGCAGCTCCTCCGGGAAACCACACCTAGAGGGAGAGTGGGGGGAATGTCCCGCGCTGCATCTGCGTGGAGAGTGGGCCGTGGCAGGGACTCCCTCCGACAGGGAAGCCCTAGAGATTGTGGATGAAGGGCAGATGGTGGCCGACCATTCCGACACGGAAGGTGGCCAATGTCGCGGTTCCAGTCCCCAAGGGTAGCAGCAGAAGGGGAGACAGTGGCCGACCCTTCCCCGACATGGACGGTGGCCGATGTCACGGTTCCAGTCTCCAAGGGCGGCAGCAGAAGGGCTGACGGTGGCCGACCCTTCCCCGACACAGACGGTGGCCGATATCGCAGTGCTGCTTCCGCGGGAGGAGGAGGACAAAGGGCGGATGGTGGCCAACCCTTCCCCGGCACAGACGGTAGCCGATCCGCCTCCCTCTGGTGTACCACCCAACGTGCAGACGGTGGCCGACAGGTCCAACCCGGAGCGTATGATGGCCACCTCCGCGGGGCTGTTTCTAGGTGTGGTTGCAGCTGTGCTGCAGGAGGCAACAGCAGAAGGACGGATGGTGGCCGATCCTTCCCCGACACGGATGGTGGCCAATGTCACAGTGCTGTCTGGGACTGTGTAGTCACAAGTCCCACCCCGATCCTGGCGAAGGTTTGCTTGGCTGAGAAGTAGTTGCCCATTCCTGCGATGGTGATGTTGGTCGTGTTAAGGAGAAGAGGGGCGTAGGGTAATGACGTCTCAGGGCCCGTCTGGCTCGGACCCGGTGTAAGCCCCACTATGGTGTCTTCCTGGGGCGAGGGGCGGGGGGCGGCTCCGTCCTGGTGAGGGAGACTCCGCGGGGGTTCCCGCGGGAGTGTGTATCTCACAAACCATTAACAAGGGCAAAAAAGCACCAGTAAAAGAACACAGCACTACCCATTTTGCGACAGTTTGGTGTGTCATCTTTCTAATCTGGCAGTTATCTCTATGTTTACATGTACTCTGAAGTCAAATCAATATGTAGAGATGAAGAATAAAACGGAAATCTTCAGTAGCTCAAATTAACAAAATATATTACAACTAAACAATATTTTATTCATCAACGAATCATGTATCACACCAGGTGACGAGATGTATTTTTTGACAAATCTGCAGTCAGGCTGTCAGATGGTTGCACAAAATGCCGCCATGTCGGCTGACCAATTAGCGAGCAGCTGAAAATGCTGACTGTCCAGTCTATCTATAAGGTTTCTACTATTGGCCACACTCACTAGAGGATCATGTGGGCTGATCTACAAATGGATCAGTTAAGCAGTGCAAACAGAAAGATGGGCACTAATAGGTCAATTTAGCTATAGCTACAGGGGCACTCAATGCAGAGCATCTCTCCGACAAGGGCAACATATATAATTTCCAAACCACTCTTCATAATGGGTCAGGTCTTCTCATCATTGATTAGGATTTCGCAAAAAGTGTTTTCCGAATCCAGATTTTGTGGTACGATCCGGATCGGTCCCAAAAGTTAATTGATTATTCCCAGGGACATGGTCCAGATCTTTTATTTTTTGAGTACTCCTGCTAACGACAGACAAACAAACAAACAAGGGTGAAAACATACTCTCCTTGTCAGAGAGAAATATCGTCATTAGAGTACACAGTAGCCGTTTCTGTGTAATATTGAAAAAAAAAACAAATGTGAAACATAGCCAGTCAGTCGCCATCACAATTATGATAATGGGGATCTTATTACGCCATGATGTGAAATAAACGTGCGTCTTACCCTGTTAGCGAAAACAGAGATGTATTTACCAGAAGCAAAGATTGTGGTGCTTGTTCTTCAGGACTTATTACAGGATGATAGTGTAAGCGCCGGCTTTACCTTACAATAATCCATGGAGATTCACAAACTTTGCACATCTCTCTACACATTATATTGTAATGTATGTATGTATGTTTGTATATTCCTAAGTCCCAGTCTCACTCTAGAATATTACCAACAGCAGTCATTGTCAGGACCACTTCTACTGGAGAGTAAAGTGCAAAAGTTGTCAGGTCGATGATACTAAAGGCTAAGGAGGTATAACACGGGAAGTCTATTCGCGGAAGTGAAGCCAGCGACAACACAGAATGAGGGCATAAAATAGCGTTGCCTGTCACACATGTTCCACGTACTGTATCTAGCCATCTTCATCTTTATCGGGCGCAACCCTGTTTTTCTCGGCTGACCACAGCGGATGATGCATGCTAGACAGCCACAAGGACAACCTCTGTAGGGAGGGAGGAGCCCAAAAGGCAACAACCAGTGCTGATCGTCTCTTATACCAACAGAAATGAATTGAGCTGACATGGACTTGGACCACTTGATCAGATAAAAAAAAAGGCTCTGCCTACCTCTGTATAATGAATATTTCTTGTTGTTTTCACGTGTGGACGTCTTTAGTACATAAAGGCATCAAAATACATCAGTTATCATTATCATAACTCAGTATATTTGAAATGTATCTCAAAGCAATCAAAACATAACAAGAGTTATCTAAAACAGATAATATAAAAGTTTCTATAAAGCAATGAAAACCATAACCGATGAGTATAATTTTTGTTTGGACGAATGAAGCTGGAGGCGACACAACTTTGGCAGTCCACAACACTCCACTGACAGTGTGATTGTGCTGCCAGAGGTGCTTGCTCTGCGTAAATGTCCCCGAGTGATAGGTCCTTAATGGTGCTCAATTCCGCCTGAAAAACTGCACAAAAGCGCCCAATCCTCCACCGAGATTTCAGACCCCTGCATCCCTTCTTTGTTACCTATGTCTGCTAGTAGTCAAGTCATACTTTAACAACTGCCTAGGACAGGGCTACCGGCCAACTGCAGCTATTACACTGGCGCTCATGAAACGAGAATAAGTGTTGTTTTGTTGTGTGTGTGTGTGTGTGTGTGTGTGTGTGTGTGTGTGCGCAAAATAACCTGGTTTTATCCGATTTTTACCAAACTTGGTGGAAAGGTTGTGGGTCAACTAAGAGATTAATTTATTGTTCTTAGGAACAGTATGTGAAATGTCAGGGTTATGGGAATAGGTCAGAATTTGACCTAGCAAAATCACCTTAAATATTCTTAATGGACATTATGCCCAACTTGGTGGAAGAGTTGAGGGTAAGACAAGAATGAAGGGATCTAGTCTTGAGAACAAGTGGTGAAAAGCTCATGTTTAAAGGGCAAGGTTAAAGTTCGACCAGTGTGTCAGTGTGTGAACAAAATAACTAACGTACACCAGTTTTGATCTGATTTGGACCAAACTTGGTGGAAGGCTTGAGGATCAGCCAAGGGGTTGACTTGTAGCTTTTTTTTTTTTTTTTTTTTAGAGCAACAGGTCAAAAGCCAAAGTCACAAGGCAAGTTAAGCAGTTTTTATCCGATTTAGACAATTTCGATGGAGGATTCTGGTTGGATTCCATTTGAGAAGTCACACAAAAGGCAAGTCGCAGAGAAAGATCGAAGTCATGGTCAAAGGACATGGAAGTTCAAACGGTTTTTAGTCCGATTTGGTGGAGGGGTTAAGGGTCAGGCAGGAATGAATGTAGTAATTCGATTTCGAGTGCAATCGATCAACCGCTATGGTCAAAGGGCTAAGCCTAATGTTCGACCCTTACAGGAAGATAGGTTACTAAATACGAGTACCCACAGTCACAATTTGATATCTGCATTTTATTCTGCAGGTTGATAAGTTTCATACAATAAAAAAGTAATGGTAGAATGTACATACACGAGACTTTGTCATGCGGTATACAGTATGCTGCACGACTTCCTAACCAAATAATTCCAACACTAATTATCTAGTATTAATATTTTGCGAGAAAGGCAGTATTTAGAAATAATGGCTGGCACATGCATACATTAACTGCATTTCTTTCTTTTTTTTCTGCTGCAATCCGTTTCCGGTACAAGTTTTTAGGAGACCTCAGCAGGGGTACTACACACACACACACACACACACACACACACACACACACACACACACACACACACACACACACACACGCACGCACGCACGCACGCACGCACGCGCGCGCACTGTTTGGGTACTACAACTTCACCTTTCTTTTGCCATGGTTCTACCCTCAGCTTTGCCTCCCTCTCTTAAACCTTCCGCCACTCCTATATTCCCTTCCCTTCACCTCTCTCCCACAGTGTAGTCCTTACACTGTACTTTATCCTTGTCCGTCAAAGCTTCGGCCTTCGAGTGAGGTAGGCCCCAACCCAGTCCCAGGAGACACCAAACCTACATGACACATTCATCTCTGACTGTAGCAACAATGAAACAAGGAGGAAGGTAGCAGGATCATATGAACAAATACCTCACACTGTGTGAAAGATTCTAGAAGTCGGTAAAAAGGGAGACAAATCTCAACCTTAAATAATCTCGTGTAATACCTCTACGAGTTACAACAGCAAACTTGACGATAACGCACAACCCTGCAGAATTTCCCGCAGCTCCTCGTCCAGTTACAAAGGCAAAATAACAATAACGCGCAACCCTGTAGAAATTCGCGCATCTCCTCTTTGGGAGAATGCCTTCTTTGCTATCCTTATCTCATTCTAATAGTTACTCTTTTAGGAGAGGCCTAGCATGGACCAACTGGCCTGCTCTCTCTTCTTATGTTCTCTTTCAGCTACAACCGCAGAGTTGGCAGATATGGTGAGGAGGGAAGAGGGGATATTGGAGTAACGGAGGAGGTGCCTGTACCAGCGCGGAATATTCCATCTTACCTTGGTTCTGGGGCTTTTCCATAGCCGCACAGATCCTCCCGCACCACACACACACACACACACACACACACACACACACACACACACACACACACACAAACCTCCCATAAACTCCACCTCATCATAAGCTCGATACATAAAGAAATAAATGATAGACAGATAGAGAAATAAATAGATAGACAGATAAGATAGATAAACAGATAGGCAGACAGATAAACTGCTAGGTAGATAAATAGCCAGACAGACAAACATATACACAGACAGTCAGACAGACAGATAAAGAGACAGAAATAGACAGACATACACTATGCACAGATAGATAGACAGGTATTTTACTGACCACACGGTTTGAATAGTATAATAAAAGAACACTGTGCACATAAATAACTTAAAATAACAGAAAATAATGCGTCAGAATGTCTACATGAATTCTCTGACTTAATCAACAGCATAAATACACAGAAAGATTTTAAAAAGAACAATAAATTATTATAATACATTCAAATACCGTTCTCGGAATCGCAAAACAAAATTATGATCAATTTCCTGTTGTAACTGTAGCCCTATTTGTTTTTGTATGAAGTGCAGGGATAATGAGGAATTTTCCCATTTCCCTAGTTCTTTCTACAAAAGCAAATCTGAGTTCATCATCATCATCATGAGGAAAACGAATAACAGACATAGGAATGATTTTCCCGTTTTCCTTATATGTTTAATCCTGCTTACTCGTTATGTATACACATATTCATATAAAACCATACGTTGATTGTTCTGCACATTAATGTACTTGATATAATTAAACTACATAACTGGTAATACTGGATAAATATATCGACAGAAAATACTAGTCTACATATACTGTACGTGTGAACAGAAAGTTCCAAAGGTATGAGCAAGTATGTTTTGATCTGCTTTAATGCCCTCTAGGTCATATTTACGTGAGATCATAACCAATTTTTACGATAAACATCTCCTTAATGATTGACTACTATCACAGGATCGTTTTGTTTATTGTATTTATCACCGTAATACGTCCTCTTGAGGCTGAAGAGGGGCACCTTGGCGTGGTTGCACCAATATAAGCAGACGACTCCGCTGCCCTTTTATACAAATGCCCCTCAGTTTCCTCCCTATCTCCTTGAAAGGGGGATGGTGGACTGCAGGAGAAAGGCAGCTTCATCCTGTAATTTACCGGATTCACGTTCAAATGAACCTAGGGCTACAACTACTACTAATAACATTTTCTTTGACTGTGAAATATTTGGCTATCGTGTGAGCGCAGACAAACTCTGCAAGTCTGAAACACAGCTTAAGCTCAGGGGGGTTTACAAATACGTCCCCTGATCTTTTTGCTGCAGAAGCATTGTTCTCCCGCAGCCCCGCGCCAGCTGTGTCCGGCACTCTGAAGAAAGGCTAGGGGACAGGAAAACATACAATATACAGATTTATTAAACATAATATTGTATGTCCTAAGTAAAGTCTGATGGAACGAAAGACCAGAAACTTCCCATGTCTCGCATGTGCTTTTTGCTGACCACTCTGAATTACGAGGAACTGACCAATTTTACCCCACCCTTGACTTTTCTACTTATCCCCTCTCGCTGTTGCTGCTGCTGCTGCTGCTGCTGCTGCTGCTGCTGCTGTGTGTGTGTGTGTGTGTGTGTGTGTGTGTGTGTGTGTGTGTGTGTGTGTGTGTGTGTGTGTGTGTGTGTGTGTGTGTGTGTGTGTGTGTGTGTGTGTGTGTGTGTGTGTGTGTGTGTGTGTGCTGACTCAACAACTAGTGGTAAGCAATACGGTGGCACTTTCGTCCTTACCAGATTACTTCCTCATGTGACACATTAATGCTATCATTCATAATCACTGCCATCTATATCCACATAAAGCAGAAATATGCTAAGTGGAACAAAAGTTAAT
This sequence comes from Coenobita brevimanus, assembly GCF_032717465.1. Classification (NCBI taxonomy): domain Eukaryota; kingdom Metazoa; phylum Arthropoda; class Malacostraca; order Decapoda; family Coenobitidae; genus Coenobita; species Coenobita brevimanus. The sequence goes on along the minus strand of NC_137056.1, from coordinate 34,516,047 downwards.
GCAACTGCGCAATAAATAAATATATATATATATATATATATATATATATATATATATATATATATATATATATATACAGTATATATTATATATATATATATATATATATATATATATATATATATATATATATATATATATATATATATATATGCATCAATGACAATAGTACCAATAGCTACCTTTTAAACTGGACACAAGTGAAATACCTGAGGTAACACCAAACGATGTAAACATTTCTCTTATAAGTATGAAAGAAGGGAAGGTCCCAGGAGAAGATGGACTTGTAGAAGATTTACTGTCGGATGCAGGAGTAGGAGAGGCTCGCCCACCTATTTACTCAGTGTATAAAACAGAAGAAAGTTCCCAAAACATGGTGTAATGCAATAGTTATTGTGCTTAACAAAAAAATGACTCAAAAGATTTTAGTAACCATCGACAGATTAGCTTATTATCAGTTATGTACAAACTCATCACCAAAGTCCTTATGACCGGAACAATGGCAAATTTGGAAGAAAACCAACCTCGTGAACAGGCAGGATTCTGAAGCGGGTATTCTACTACTGATCATCCACACACAATGAATCAGCTAATTGAGAAAACTACAGAACATAATAAAGCACTGTGCTTAGGTTTTGTTGACTACGAAAAGGCTTTCGACTCACTGGAGTACATAGCATTTACAGATTCATTGCGAGAACAAGGAGTGAATGAGAACATTGTAAAACTGCTCGAAAACATAATTAAAGAGGGAACTGCTACAATTAAACTGCATAAAGACTAGGAAAAACTCAGGATTGAGAGGGGCGTGCGTCAATGAGATACAATTTTACCAGAATTATGTACTGCATGCCTAGACAGTATTTTCAGAAAGCTAGAGTGGGAAAACAAAGGAGTAAACATAGATGGAGAAAAGCCAAACCAGTTAAGATTTGCAGGTGACACGGTCCTAATCTCAGAAATAGCAGACATTGCAAGAAATGTTAAATGACCTGAACAGAGAAAATCTCAAAGTAGGGCTAAAGATGAATCGGAGTAAAACTAATGTTAATCCAAATACACCAAAGAGCGTCTTTAGAATAAGCGAAGAAATTCTTGAAGAAGTCGAGGAGTAAAATGGCTTGGGGCAAAACGAAAGACCATGATAACGAAATAAAAAGATATATTACAGTTAGATGGAAAGCTTTCAGAAACATAGAGACATCGTGAAATGTAGCTTGCCAACATGTATGAAACGAAAAGTATATAACGAATGTATAATTCCGGCTATAAGGTGCCGGTCCCTCAAGCAGCAAATATTTACCATGAGAATACGGAAAATATTCTTAGTAAAATAACCATTAGTAAGGAGGACGTATTGAAAGAAATTAACAAGTTAAAACCTCAAAAATCGCCAGGTCCGGACGATATATATGCAAAAATTATAAAAGAAACCAAAGAAGAATTATGTCAGCCACTTTTAACGTTATTTAATGACTCTTTAAGTTCAGGAGAAGTTCCAGAGGCGTGGAAAACCGCAAACGTAGTGCCCATCTTTAAAAAGGGTGATAAATCAGCTGCGTCGAATTATCGTCCGATAAGTCTAACGTCAATAGTAGGAAAAATGTTAGAGTCAATTTTGGCAAATAAGATTAGAGAACACTTAGAAAGATTTAATCTTATAAACGAAAGTCAGCACGGATTCAGGCAAGGACGATCCTGCCTCACAAATTTGTTGTCATTCTACTCGGAGGTCTATGAGGCAGTAGATAGCGATAAAGCTTACGATGTTATTTATCTGGACTTTAGTAAAGCTTTTGATAGAGTCCCACACGAAAGGTTAGTTAGAAAGGTTCGAGCACACGGTATAGACGGCGATATCTTAAAATGGATAGAATCCTGGCTGAAAGGACGAAAGCAGAGAGTATTAATAAATGGAACTAAGTCGGACTGGGGATTAGTAACTAGCGGTGTACCACAGGGTTCAGTACTCGGTCCCTTATTATTTATCATATATATAAATGATCTAGACTTAGGAGTCAATAGCAGAATCAGCAAATTTGCCGACGATACAAAAATAGGGCGTATCATTAACTCGACTGACGATTGCCATTACTTACAAAAAGACCTCGATACATTGTCCAAATGGTCTAAAACTTGGCAAATGGAATTTAACGTTGAAAAATGTAAAGTACTTAACGTAGGCAAGACCATTGGAGATACTAAATACAGCTTAGATAACAAAGAACGGAATGCGAGAGAGATCTAGGAGTTATGATTAGTAACGACCTTAAACCTAGGCAACAGTGCATTAATGCGAGAAATAAAGCAAATAGGGTCCTAGGATTTATTTCGAGAAGCGTGAGCAATAGATCATCTAAAGTAATACTGAAACTTTATCTAGCATTAGTAAGGCCACATTTAGACTACGCAGTACAATTTTGGTGTCCTTACTATAGAATGGATATTAATTCGTTAGAAAATGTACAGAGAAGAATGACTAAAATGATACATGACGTCCGGAACCTGTCATATGAAGACAGACTGAAAAGACTAAGTCTGCATTCGCTAGAGAGGCGTAGAGTAAGGGGAGACTTAATTGAGGTTTTTAAGTGGATGAATGGTATAAATAAGGAAGATATTAGCAAGGTACTTAAAGTGAGCATACAGGATAGAACTAGAAATAATGGTTTCAAACTAGAAAAATTCCGTTTCAGAAAGGAAATCGGTAGAAATTGGTTTGGTAATAGAGTAGTAGACGAATGGAATAAGCTACCTAGTAAAGTAGTTGCTGCCTCTTCCATTGAGAGTTTCAAGCATAGGCTAGATAAGCATATGACAAATAAGGGGTGGATATAGAATAAAGAAAATATTATAACCAATACTAACTAAAAAATAAATTTTCTTTTCAGGTTACACTATGATAGTCTCTATTCTCCTTTCACACTTTCCTGTAAAATGTCCAAGCCAGTTTTTCTATACGGCGTGGTGTTCTTTCTGACTTTTTCCTGCCGGCTTCGGCTGGAGGGTTTGGAGGGCGGGGGAGAGCCTTCTTCTTTGCTATCCTTATCTCATTCTAGTAGTTCAGTTACTCTTCTAGGAGCTGCCTAGCATGGGCCAACCGGCCTACTGCAGTTATCCTCTCTTCTTATGTTCTTATGTTGTGAGACGTGGAAATTGACAAAATCCATGGAAAATCACCTAATCCGTTCTCAGTGACCGATGGAAAGATCAGTGCTGAGAATATCTGTAAAAGACAGGAAAAAATCAACTTGTGTGAGAGAGCAGACTAAAGTCAGATATTATAAAAGTTATAAAGGAACAGAAATGGAGGTGGGCAGTATGGGATAACCTCCAAGAGATTGTAAGCGTAGCAGAAAAATTCCAGACAGGAGATGGAGAGATGAGGTAGAGAAGTTTGCAAGCAACACGTGGCAGAGATTGGCTCAGTCAAGGAATTTGTGGAGAAATGGGAGGCTTTGTTCAGCAGTGGACCTGCAGTGGCTGATGATTGTGTGTGTGTGTGTGTGTGTGTGTGTGTGTGTGTGTGTGTGTGTGTGTGTGTGTGTGTTTATATATATATATATATATATATATATATATATATATATATATATATATATATAATCGCTAAGAAAGGTTTGTGAGAAAGCCTCCTCTAAGCTCATGGGAATACAGACTCAAACATCATATCCGGCCCCTCAAGGATATTGACAGGCATTTTTTTATTTTCATGCTATCTTCACACTGATTTCTTGAGCTTATGAGGGCACCTAACTACTGAAGGAGTTAGTGACGGCTATATCTTATCGCTTAAATAATAATAATAATAATAATAATAATATAAAAAAAACTCTTTAGCTGAATAGAATCGTCTGTAAATAGCATTTATATCAAGAATAAAACGCAAAATGGCGCTACCAGAGTGAATGGGTTAAACACAGTTTCATAAGCGTCCAAGTAGGGCTGCAACTGTTGTATCCTCACAATATATAAATAAATAAATAAGTAAATTCTTTATGTAGCTATAATTCTACTTCCGCCGACTAGGCTAATGTTGTGCTGACATCATTAAATACACTGTATTAATAATCAACTACTGTTCTCCGTGAGGTGTACTAATATTAATAAATGCGCTCCATAAAGTGCACTGATATCAACTATTGTGTTCTGTGACGTGGACTAATGTTAACTACGGTGTTTTGTGATGTGTATTATAATCAACTACTGTGCTCTGTGATGTGCACTAACATAAACTACGGAGCGGTACTTTGTAGTTACATCATCGACGTCAATACTCTATATTTTGTGTTAATATCCATCACGGTGCGCTGTGACGTGGACTGACATCATCAACTAAGGTGCGCTGTGACGTGGACTGACATCATCAACTACGGTGCGCTGTGACGTGGACTGACATCATCAACCACGGTGCTCTGTGACGTGGACTGACATCATCAACCACGGTGCTCTGTGACGTGGACTGACATCATCAACCACGGTGCTCTGTGACGTGGACTGACATCAACTACGGTGCTCTGTGACGTGGACTGACATCATCAACTACGGTGCGCTGTGACGTGGACTGACATCATCAACTACGGTGCCCTGTGACGTGGACTGACATCATCAACCACGGTGCCCTGTGACGTGGAATGACATCATCAACTACGGTTCTGTGTGACGTGGACTGATATCAACTACGGTTCTGTGTGAAGTGTACTAATATCAACTACGGTTCTGTGTGACCTACTAATATCAACTACCGGTACGGTTCTTTGTGACCTACTAATATCAACTACGGTGCTCTGTGACGTGTATTAATATCAACTACGGTGCTCTGTGACGTGTACTAATATCAACTACGGTGCTCTGTGACGTGGACAGGGCTGTGGCAGTGCTCTGAAGCAACAATACACCTCATATTTTAATTCCCAGCTCTATCCTTGGCACCAGAGTTTGGGATATTTCGTAACACCATTTTCTCAGCGATTCATTGTGCTTATTACACCTTAATATTGCAGATTCACACTATGTCGACATTAGTAATAAATGACATAAATTTATACCAAAGTGTAATATACAAAATAAATCACCAAACAGTAAGTGTTACGAAATCTCCTTTACCAACGAGAATACGGCTTTGGGGTGGAATTTACGAACAAACTTACGACCAACTCCCTCTCGTACCTAAGGTTTATATCTGTAAGAGAGACAAGGAAAGAGGAGAGCTGAATATTCCTATAAACTCTTGTTTTTCCTGCAGCAGGAAATCTTACCCTTCTTATTCTAGCTTGGCCTAAAACTGTCATCTTTCCGTCTTGAATGCTGAGTTGTATCAGGAAAAGGTGCAATGGAAAGGATGTAGAGCCGTAATATTGTCCATTTCTGTTATTTAAGCTTCGTGAAATAAGCTGCAACAGGCCTAAACTCTGGGGGAAAGTTTAGGTGAAAAGTGTATATCATAGTTACGAGGAAAACAATCATGTTTTTTTTTTTTTCCTTTAAGGAAGGACAAGGAAAGGGGTGCTGAAATTTCCCACGTATATATATTATTATCCTGGAAATCAAATTTGAGTTATGAGAGGAAACTGATTATAAGTTTGCTATGTTCTTTCCACTTTACCTTCGCCTCAAACTGACATCTCTCCACCCTGAATACCGAGTTGTAACAAAAGAGCTGCGGTAGAATATGATACTACGTCTAGTCCCGAAGAAGCGCAATGGAAAAGACGTAGAACCGTAGCGTCGTCTTTTTCTGTCACTGAGTTACTTTATATAAATGTAAAAATGACCAAAATCTGGGTCACATTTTGGTGAAAGAACTATAGTAAACATCAATCCTTAACCTTGACTGTCCAGAGACCATATTCATTAACGTTCTTAAACCTACTTTGCATTTGTTCATATCTTTTCCTGAACTTGTACTGATACGAAACACTTCAATAATCAAAATAAAATGATCGCTAATGTGAAAAATACAGCAATACGTAATGTTTTCTGACAACATTTCACTACTATGGTGGCTTGCTTATCGAGGAAATGATTAAGATCCTTTGTGAATATGGGCCAAGATTCCGTTACTCTGCCTCTCCCCACAGCATCCCTCCCTCACCGTCACCACCTCACCACCCCTTCCCTCACCGTCACCACCTCACCAACCCTCCCTCACCGTCACCACCTGCAATGCCTCGTTTTGGGCGAACACGTAGAACCTGCCAGCCTTCACATAATAACCAGCCTGCAACCTCATGAAAAAAAAAAATAATAATAATAAAAATACCGGTAACACCAAAAACCACCTCCACCACCACCAACAACAACACAATAACGACACTACTACCACTACTAATTATAATACTAATACTAATACTACTAATAATAATAATAAATATAAAATAAGGATTAGAACTGTGGATATGGACTCTACTATGCTAACCACGTTAAATATCCAGTGATGTATTTAAATAATTTATTATTGCTACCTCCAGACCATCTCATTCACTTTCAGGGGAGACTTCTCTTAGTGCAGGGGTTGATGAAGGCTCTATCTATCCCCTGTACTTTGTCTGTCCCAGAATAAAATCGTCTGGTCGTAACAAGAAAAAAAAATCTAGAACGTCACCATACTGAAGGATCTAACATATTCACTCAGCGTATGTTTCTGTGTCTTATTCTTGCTGTTTCCTGACTTTTCCATTCAGTTGATGAAATATGTCTCGCAAAAAAGGGGTTTAACTGAGAGTCTTCCGAATCCCTTCACTACCAGGCGTCCCTCCTGTGTCAAATGGTTTGGATATAAAATAATCACCTAGTAACCAGTACTAATTAATTTTTTCCTTTTCAGGTTACACTGATACTCATTTTTTTTCCCTTTCGCACTTTTCCTATGATATGTCCACGCCAGTTTTTCTATACTACGTGGTGTTCCTTCACACTTTTTCCTGCCAGTTTCGGCTGGAAGGTTTGGTGGTAGGCGGGGAGAGCCTTCTTCTTTACTATCCTTGTCTTTTTCTAGTAGATTAGTTACTCTTGTAGGAGCTACCTGGCATGGGCCAATTGGCCAACTGCAGCTATCCCCTCTTCTTATGTTCTTAAATAAAAATCGACTGTAGGCAGCATGAATAAACTAAACCAACACGTCGTCGTGGTAAAGGTGTGAGGGCTGTCTTATAAGCTCAATATAATCGTCTGGCAGCAGCAGGAATACAATACAAATGACATTCTGGCATAAGGTGTTAATGAAAAGAAAAGAATAATTTTTTCTAGTAAAATCCTAATCATCCTACTTTGGGTCGCAATCTTAGTGGCTTTGGAGGTATCATAGCAATTTTTTCCAAGGGATTAATTCTCCACATCTCAGTAGGCTACCATTTTTTATGTACTGATGCGAACTATGGTGATATCAATTTGATATAAATAACATACAAGAACAAATTAACGTGTATTATGCAAAATAAATCTATAAGATAATGCAAGGTGGCTAGGTAAATGCGAGTGGGTGTGTCACAATAAGCCACCAGCCCTGAAGGTCGGAACGTGGAATCAGATGCTGCCTGCAAACTACGATACTATAGTTATGAAAGTCTCTGGTAGGCTCATACCACATTTCACTAAACAGATTTAAATCAAACCTGTGGATGATATGGCACGGTTCGATCGAACTGGCTCAAGTCTGTTCGAATAGGGTAAAACAGAATCGCCTTGGCTTCTACCACCTACATGCAAATTTCAGAATGATAGGTCAACTCGATGTACGGTATGTTTTTGGACAAAACTGATGCTAAGATATCTGCCTTACCCTCTAAGGAAACTTTGACGAGATTAACGAATTCCAGTAATAATAGTAACAATGATAACGTAGATGTGGTTATATTCGTACGAAGTAAGAGTGAAAGCGTGACAGTGGGTGTAATTGGATAACTCTGAAAGTGAGAATGAGTGAATGAAACAATGGATGCAAGTGGAACGACTGTAATAGTGGCGTTATGGGCTGAGCGCGTGAGGAAGAATAAGGAAGTGAGGAAATGAGAGTGAGATCTTGTACAAGCAGAGTGAACGAAAGCGAGAAAGTGGGTGTGAATAAGCTAGGATGAGACAATATATGAGAGAGAAGAGGATGTACGAGTGAGTGAATGAGTATGTGAGGGTAGTGTGAGCAAGTGAGGCTGTGTGAATGTGAGGGCTTGAGTGTGGGAGTGTGAATGAGGAAAGTGAGGGCTTGAGTGTGGGAGTGTGAATGAGGTAGGTAAGAGAAAAGAAGAGGGGATGGGGTTGTAAGCCAGTGAGAGTTAGCGGGTTAGTGTGAGAAAATTAATGAGCTGAGTACGTGTCAGTGAGTGAGAATGAGTGAGAGAAGGTGTGGCTGAGTGAGAGTGTGTGAGGCTGGACAAGTGAGAGTGAAAGTAGGTGTGACTGAGTGAGAGAGTGAGCGAGGCATGTTAGGTGAGAGTAAGAATAGGTGTGACTGAGTGAAAGTGAGTGAGGCTAGATAAATGAGTGAAAGCAGGTGTGACTGTGTGAGACTGAGTGAGGCTGGAAAGGAGGGTGAGAATAGGTGTGACTGAGGCTGGGTAAGGAAAAGTGAGAGTAGGTGTGACTGAGTGCGAGAGTGAGTGAGGATGGACAAGTGAGAGTGAAAGTAGGTGTGACTGAGTGAAAGTGAATGAGTTAATGTAAGTGAAAGTAACTGTATAAGTCCATGGGTGTAGGTCCAAGGGGAGGAGGAATAAATCTCCCTTGCAAGTGGGTCAAGGGCCATTGGTGTGAAAGGACTGAGTGAATTAGTGTGAGAGTTAGTGAGGGAATACGAATGTGAGAGTAAACGAGTGAGTGAGCGTCTGAAGTGAATGAAGGAGGTGGAGGATGTTATCGAGTGGGTGAGAGGCGAGTAAATGTGAGAGGGTAAGCGAATGTAAATGTATGAGAAAGTGATTGTCAGGATGAGTGACCAGGAATAGAGTGGATGGCACGTTCAGTTTAAGAGTAGAAAAATTACTGAGAATGGGGGACTATATCAGACAGCAGTTTCAGAAAAGCATAAGGAAAATGACTGGTAAGTAAGCTTCACTAATACAACTGCAACTTCCATTTTACTATTTCTGAATACGAATATCAGTGAAAATCTGAAGACCTATGGCATTTATCTAAATTTTATAGCAATTCTTGTTTTCATTGTCATTTTTAGTTGGTTATTAATTTTCCATACAAAACTGAGTTTATACCATTTCGGACCAATTATTATCTTTTAGAACTTACGATATATATTATCTTTGTTAAATAATTTTTATTTGAGAGCTGGGGTGGGGGTTCCATGTGTGTGTGTGGGGGGGGGGGTTGGAAGGAGGGAAATCCACTTTTGAATGACATTAGTGTTTTCCAGATCTATTTGTCTGTCAATTTAAATTCCATTTCGTCCTCTCGTGTCAGAGTTCGATCGCAGACAGGCAGACGATAGACATTCCAGATCTTCCATGAACGAACCTGCGAAAACTGTAACTTACCACTCTGTTACACTGATAATAATGTTCACACACACACACACACACACACACACACACACACACACACACACACAATTAAAAGTCTTACCGGTACACTGCAATCGTTTATCATCGTAATGTTGGTTACGAGTTATTCTTATATTCATGATCTGATTATTGCATCTCAAAATTCACTTATGGCTAAAATGGAGACGCAAATGAACTTACCTTATTTGATAAAGAAGATAAAAACGATAAGTACGAACTTTCACATTAAACAATGCACCTTTTCACTGTCTCAATGACAATTTGTGATTAGTTTTTAAAACTATTATAGTTTATATTCAGTGTTTAACACGACGTAAAATCTCATGTGTTGTATTCTGAGCTAATATTTGGGACTGTTATTTTGTTCGTCCGTGAAGTGTGGTGAACCATAGAAGGACGGAAGGACGACTGAGGATCAGCACAACCACCCTCTCTCACTGTCTATGCCTCACTGATTACCATTTAGTGTTAGCGGGCAGATGGGCACTTCTACACTAGTGGCGCCTCACTAGCTGGCCAGGCAGCAGATTTCCGCTCTACTGTATATAAACATTCCATCACCACGCACCCAAATGTTCTTTTTCCAGGATGATCGCGCTTACTTTATTTAACCTTAACCTAACATAACATAACCTATACTGATCTGATGAAGTTACAGACTAACCTGACCTAACTTGACGTTAACAAACTAACCTAACCTATATTTTTCTTGAGAAGAAAAGTAAAAGCCGAAGTCGATTACAGTTCGGAATTTGCGGTCGGGCATGATGGGTAGCGAGTCATCGACAGTGGCAGTGTTATCCTCTTACCCAAGGTACAGAGACCTTGCTCTCACCAAGGACACACACCCAATCTTCCCAGCCCAGCAGATGAAATAGCTCAGCTGCATCTTATTCTCGAGATAAAATTAGTGCATGACTCAGACCACATGGTCGCGCACAGCAATAGAGAGAGAGAGAGAGAGAGAGAGAGAGAGAGAGAGAGAGAGAGAGTGTGTGTGTGTGTGTGTGTGTGTGTGTGTGTGTGTGTGTGTGTGTGTGCCGTACCCGTAAGGGGGGCAGTCACAGCCTATGAGTATCCTTCACTCAGTCACTCACTGCCTCTGTGAAGGATGGGTCCAGGCCTTATTGTGCTGAGCGGTGGAGAGGATTAGTGGAGTGTCTGGTGTGCGTGGACCAGTCCTAGGTTGAATCCCTACGGCGCTCAGTGTGTGGGAGGGTGCGGGGCAGGTACGGGCTCAACACTGAAAATCGTTGCGGATGCGGGTCGGGCCAGTGGAAGTTCCTGCGGGGTGTGGGTGTAGACCAGAGATGATGGAGATCTACATTGGATGTATCACACACACACACACACACACACACACACACACACGGTCAGTGCTCTGTCCCAAGGGATCCACTTAAGCTGCATGACATCCCTTGGGTTCCGTGGGACAGTGGACAGTTCGTCATTAGAGATCCTGGGTATAAAGAAACTTGCTGTTAGGTGATTAAATCAGTATGCGGCGAAAAATCGGATATGTGGATAAAGTCTCTAATTGTAATGGTCGCTGATTTTGATCTGGATTCTGTGGCATGCAGTGGTTGTATGGAATTGTTGTCATTCCGTGACAGGGAAATAATCATTGCTTCTCTCAAAGGATCGGTAAAGTAATGATGCTATCTATCTACTTACAGCCAGACGCCTTAATCCCGTTAGGGGGTGGCCACAAACAAATGGATTCCATGTCGTCCTGTCCTCCGCCATTTCGCTGTCCTCCCTCCCCAGCTCACACTCCCCTTTTCTCATACACCTCTCCACTGCATCCCTTCATCTCATCCTCGGCCTCCCCCTCCCTCCACGTCGCTCACATATACTCTCCTCTTCTGTCTCCCGCTCTCCATCCTCTCCATCCGGCCAAACCACCTCACCTTTTTTTTTTTTTTTTTTTTTTACGTGTCCGGCTCTGGGCAAAGGCTTCAGGGCCTATTTCTTGGGGGCAGTGACCTATTCCAAGGCCCAGTAGTCCTCCTACACCTCCACATGTCACCACTTCGGCGCTAACACCCACCATCCATATTGAATATATGCTAGGGCTGTCTCATACAGGACTGGTGTATTGGTATTAGCGTTTTTTTTTTTTTTTTTTTTTTTTTTTTTTGCGATATGTCGGCGGGTCATCTGGTAGATCAGGAAAGTGCTTTTTTTTTTAGGAAAATCAAATCCTTAAATTGTTCCCTGCCCCAGCCGGGATTCGATTCTGGGTCCATTAGGACTGTAGGCCGCCGCTCTACCGATTCAGCCACGGCCTCCCCTTAATGCTTTCTGTCACATCCACATCTACACCACAACGACCCTTCCCTTCCTAATTTTTCAGTCTGTTCCTCCATAAACTTTACATGCTCCTCTCAAATAACACATTTCCACTGCTCTCACTCCTGACTTGTGTCCTTCCAGCAACGTCCAAGTTTCCCATCCAAATGTTAGAGTTGGTATCACAATACTGTCATGCAGCGACATTTTTACATCCATGCTCACTTCCCTGTTTCTTATCACTGCTTTCAAAGAACTAGCAACCTTTCTTCCCTGTTGTACCCTTTCAAACACTTCACTCTCTAAACTTCCATCCTTACTCATCACACTACCCAAGCACTTAAATGCACTCACATTTTCTATTTCCTCACCATCCAACCTCACTGTGCATTCAGTGACTTCATTCCTCTCGAAGACCATAATTATACCTTTCCCAACATGCACCTTTAGATTCCGTTCCTTACACACTCTCTCAAATTCATTCACCAAGCCTTGTAGTTCCCCTGCGTCTTCACTTTTAATAATACAGTACCATCTGAAAAGAACAAAACAGGAAGTTTCCAAATGCTGCCCTCTCTCATTAGGGCCCCTTCAACATACACTGTCCCACCTTGTATCTCTTTTATAACCCCATCCATATACACATTGAACAACCATGCAGACATGACACATCTCTGTTTCAATCCAGCATTCAGAAATTCACTCCATTTGCCATCCATTCACACCGCAGCTTTGGCACCCTCATACATACTCTTCACGGCATTCTACAACATCACATTTACTCCATATATTCTTAATATTTTCCACATTCTCTGTCCATTCATTCCGTCATATGCTTTCCCCAAATCCATGAAGGCTGCATATAACTTCTTCCCTTCTTTAGAAACATTTCCGCTAAAGGCCTAAGGATGAATATCTGATCTCCACAAACTCTTCCCTTCCTAAAACCTCACTGTTCATCTCTAATTAATTCCTCTGTTATTTCCCTAACTCTGTCAGTAAGCATCCTGCCATATATGTTTCCTGTTACACTAAGAAGGTATATGCCCCTACGAATACCACACCTTCCTTTTCTCCTTTTCCTTTGTACAGGGGAATAATTATACCTGACTTCCAATCATCCGGGACACTACCTTCCTCCCAGGCCAATCTGCACATCGTCCACATTTATTCTACTACTATCTCTCCCCCATGCTTCATCATTTCACCACATACTCCATCATTTCCCGGGGTTTTCCCCATTTTGACATTCTTCATTGTCTCCGCTACTTCCATCCTACTGATTTCTTCCTTCTCACCTCCCTCCTTCTCCCAGCCACATATTCTCGCATTACTTTTATTCTCCAGGTTTAACAATTATTCTTTAAAGTGTTCTTTCCGTCTTTTTACCTCTTCTCCCTACTCCACTATCAATCCACCATTTTTATCTTTCCTCTACTAACTTCATTACCACTCTGTCTAACTCTCTTTTACTCCTTCCAGAACATACTTTTACATTCCCTCCACTTTACTCTCAGATTCCTTCCAAATTCCTCATCCACTCTGTTTTCACTTCTCTCTTCCTCTCTACATTTAACTCTCTCTTCTGTCTCTCAACTTCCTCCATGACTCAGCTTCTCATCCACTCACTATATGCTTTCTTCATTTGCGCCACAGCTTGTCTCACCTTTATATTCCAGCATGATATTCCTTGCACTCCCTTTCATCTTCGCTTAACCCCATAAACCACCTCACGTACTGCATAGATTTCTTCTGTGAATATCTTGCGCACACCTTCCACCTCCCGCATCTACTCCAAATCATATTTACCCAACCGCTTCTCCACTTCTCTCGTATATTCTGCCTTTTCTTCATCCTCTTGCAACGTTTCTACCCTCCTGTGTGGATTACTTCCTCTTGTCCTTCTCTCCTTCTATTCATCCATCACATCTGTACCTTTACCTTCACCAGCACCAAGTGGTTGTCAGAAAGTCCACTCCTCCATTCTCTGTACGTTCTTGCATCCATTACATATCTTATTCTCTCATCCACATACACTTAATCAGTCATTGCCTTCCGTTTACTCAGTTCACCACCCACCCTTCTCGTCATTTGCCACATATACTTGTGGGTCATTTTGTGCCTAAAGAGGGTATTGGCTATCACCAACCCCATCCCCACACAAATACCCACTAGAGCACTGCCATTCTCATCCACTTCTGCAGGCACACCCTACTCACCAACTATTCCATCCACCTTCACATTCCCTACTTTTCCATTCATTTTTCCAAAAAAAACTCTCATTCCTCTCAAACTTTTGCATGCACGCTTTCACATTTGCCCAGAACTCTTCTTTCACTCTGCCATCCCGGTCTTCCGTTGGTGCATATACACACAATCGCCTGTCATAAAGACTTTGTAGTTACTTGTAGAGAAGTATATTTTAGACTTGTGGTCGAGCGGCTTTTATATCTTGTAGTAGTTTCCCCACCAGATGTCATGTAGTGACGGGAGAGGTAAAGAATAGTATGGGACTATTTTTATTTGTCTTGGAAATATTAAACAGGTATAATAGTATAAGTCCTGGGTAGCTACCTCCCTGTCTCGCTATCTCTCTCTCTGTTCTAAGGCTAATCTCCGTCTCGACCTCTCTCTAGGGTCGCTTGTCTCCTTCTAAACTCTCTTTCCTAAAATCTGGTGTAGTAGGGTGTGTGTGTCACGTATGTTCCTCATGGCAACAGAACTTTCTCACGAGAGGACTGCTGACAGCTAACTGCATCATCTCCTTACTGGCCGCTGTCGTCAGCTTTCCTCCGTGTAAGCGTTTAGCGCTGCTCGCTTCTCGCGGACACAACACCTTCTCATCATTTGACTTCCTGCTTCTATCTGTCTCTCTATCTATCTATTTATCTATCTATCTATTATGATTTGCAATTATAATATGGAGACCTACCACATTGCTCGGCCGCGCAAAATGGCGTACCATCGACATTTAATAGTTATAATATATTAATACATACTACATACACATTATAATGAACTTATAAGCTAATTAAGTGAAATACATAATATTGTAAAGTAACATAATTGTATGAATATTGTATACATATATTATTCATAGTAAATAGTGATTATTCAGTAATATTACGCATATAATTGTGCAATGGTAATACTGCTAGGTTATTACATTACATATTTGAGTTATCACTTTAGTAATGTCTAATATTTCACCTAACTTGTATGATGATACTGGTAATACAGAATTGTGCTATAATTGTATGACTTATATTGTGTTAATGCATAATTGTGTTGGTCTTATAATTGTAGTTTCATTTTGTTAATGCAACTCTGACATAAGTGTCTTGGCTTTATAATTGTAGTTAAAGTTACATAAAAGTTACATCTTGTTAATGCAACTGTTTTGTCGTTACATAATTGTTACATATCGTTTGTAGGTACATAATTGTAGTTAAAGTTACATAAAAGTTACATCTTGTTAATGCAACTGTTACATAATTGGCAAAGTGTAACATAATGCAATCGTTTGTCGTTACATAATTGTTACATATCGTTTGTAGGTACATAATTGTAGTTAGTGTAACATAATGCAATCGTTTGTCGTTACATAATTGTTACATATCGTTTGTAGTTACATAATTGTAGTTAGTGTAACATAATGCAATCGTTTGTCGTTTCATAATTGTTACATATCGTTTGTAGTTACAAAATTGTAGTTAAAGTTAAATAAAAGTTACATCTTGTTAATGCAACTGTTACATAATTGGCAAAGTGTAACATAATGCAATCGTTTGTCGTTACATAATTGTTACATATCGTTTGTAGGTACATAATTGTAGTTAGTGTAACATAATGCAATCGTTTGTCGTTACATAATTGTTACATATCGTTTGTAGTTACATAATTGTAGTTAGTGTAACATAATGCAATCGTTTGTCGTTACATAATTGTTACCTATCGTTTGTAGTTACATAATTATAATATGGAGTAACATAATTGTAATAACTGCAGTCCTAACATATGCTGCGGTCGATGATAGTGATGATGTGTCATGCCACTTGTTTGTGGAGACACAATTTGCTTTTTGTTTGTAGTTTATGTGGTATTTTGGCATATATAGTAACATTTACACTTATTTTCATTTGTTTGTTATGTGATCTTACTTTATTTCTCTTTTTTCCTTCTTACTTTTCTTTCTTTCTTTCCTTTCCTTTTCTTTTTTTTTTTTCTTTTTTTTTTTTTGTATGTATTGATTTTCCATAGTTTGTTTCTCTTTGCTTGCGTACGCTTTTTTCCATGTTGTTCATGGTTGCATAATTGCTGACTAATTTCCTTGAGATACTTTTTTAAAGTTTAGTTTATATTGCACAGAGATTATAAAATGATATTATATAGTCCCATATTTTGTTATTTTATATAAAATATATATATATACACTATATACAGTATTAACTATACACACTGACTTGTTGTTCACCTGTACCTATCGTGAGTAATATGTGTGTCAGCACTGTGTGGAAATCATTGTCTTCACGATTGTGTTGAAGATGTTCACTCTTGCTAACGGCATTTGTGTTGGCCATTTTTTTTTTTTTTTCTAGTTTACCTTGTAACTTAATTTGTATGTTTCCACTAGGTAGCTTTAATTAATAAATGTTAAATACAGTTCTTTTAATTGCTCACTGAGTAACTGTGATGGTATATTTTCTTTATTACTTTGTAGATATAATTAATGTATAGTTGTATGTATGAAACACGTATTTTACGTAGGTATAAATGGTAACACTCGTTGGTAGTAAATAAATGTTATAATAGATGAATGAATATATACAGTGTAGAATATTTATTGTTGGTGATTATTTAGTACTTGAGTTATGCAGATAATTGAAGTAAGTATGTGTATTTAAACTGTAACTATACAGCACGTTTTTTATGTTTGTGCAGAAGCTTATTGTCTATCACTGTGTATTGTATAAATGAAGTAACTATGTAACTCACTAATTTTTACCGTGGTGTGAGTGGTGGTGCAGGTGGTGTGTTGACTGACGTGGCGTCTGTTCAGCAAGCACGCATGATGACCTCAACTTCCCACACTGGTAGCTGTGGTGAGTGAATGAGTAGCGATGAGTAACTTGAGTGAAGACGAGTGAGTAAGATGAGTTGTAAATATGGACTTGGTGTTTTGCTGCGTGCATTGACCTCTTCACACCTGCGTAAGCGTTGGGGGTTTGGTGGATGTAGCAGAGAGAGGAGGGTGAGGTCTGGTGGTTATGAGTTGTGAGTCGTCTCTCACTCTTCGTTTGTTTGTTTGTTTGTTTGTTTTTTCTTTCTTGATGTATTCTTGGTCCTTTTTTTCTTGTGATTTACTCGTTGTAGAATGAAGACTGCCGCTACTTGTAGGTGCGTGTAGAAGATTATACAGACGACGTAGAGTTGTTAATTGTAGTTGATTGTAGATGGCTGTAGTTGATTGTAGATGGCTGTAGACTTTGTAGAACTGAAGCTAACCTTGTAGTCTCGGTTGCTTTTGTAGAAATTTGCTTTTAATTCGGAGACGATGTCCGCAGATTTGCTGGTTTGTCGTTAAGCTACTTGCAAGGCGTCGAGTGATCTCTTGACCTCTGCATCAGCGTAATGATCTGGGAGACGGAGGGGGCAGGAGCTGATATTGTTGGTTGTTGTCAATCTTGATATTTTGTAGGAATTTAATGTTGATTCGTAGACGAGGTTCGTATACGTTCGCTGCTACCAAATGTCATAAAGACTTTGTATCATAAAGCAGCGACTTTGTATTTGCTTGTAGAGGCAGGATATTTTAGACTTGTGGTCGAGCGGCTTTTATATCTTGTAGTAGTTTCCCCACCAGATGTCATGTAGTGACGGGAGAGGTAAAGAATAGTATGGGACTATTTTTATTTGTCTTGGAAATATTAAACAGGTATAATAGTATAAGTCCTGGGTAGCTACCTCCCTGTCTCGCTATCTCTCTCTCTGTTCTAAGGCTAATCTCCGTCTCGACCTCTCTCTAGGGTCGCTTGTCTCCTTCTAAACTCTCTTTCCTAAAATCTGGTGTAGTAGGGTGTGTGTGTCACGTATGTTCCTCATGGCAACAGAACTTTCTCACGAGAGGACTGCTGACAGCTAACTGCATCATCTCCTTACTGGCCGCTGTCGTCAGCTTTCCTCCGTGTAAGCGTTTAGCGCTGCTCGCTTCTCGCGGACACAACACCTTCTCATCATTTGACTTCCTGCTTCTATCTGTCTCTCTATCTATCTATTTATCTATCTATCTATTATGATTTGCAATTATAATATGGAGACCTACCACACGCCCACGTTTGTATTCCTGTTTTCAATCTTACCCACACAGTCCTTGAACCAACTGATCCATACTCTGGTCTGACATACATCATGATGCACATTTGTCAAACCAGTGGTCTGTACAACACGTGATCATTTTATCGTTACTGAGCCAAGGAAACGATATCGATGGCCATTATTTTTGTATGTATATGTGTGTGTCTGTGTCGAAAACTCAAATCTCAGAAAGTATTGATCGTGGATGGAAAAGCTATTAAAAGTTGTTCAGAGTCACAAGCTGAGTTCACATGTCACTCAACCAGCAGTGGGAGTCATCCAGGATAGATACATAATAGTCAAATTTTCATCTAACAGTTTAATTAAAGTCTGTCTGGCTCACAGCTAACGGGTACTCTTGTATATATTCTTTATTCGTTATATACTCTGTCAAGCTTATATTTACCACAAGATTATGAGGACATATAAATACACATCCTGCAACGTGTACTTCATTTGACCCTTGTGCAATAACCTAATTCCGTAAGCTACACAAATTGATGTAGATTAGTCATTGCTATTATGATTATTTTCTTATTATACAGTAGCCTATTGTAAAGGCAGCAATAATTAACGGAGTGAAGAACTTGTTGATTCGCGCCTACATTTATGGATATTCAAAAATAATATAAGTGAATATACGTTATAAAGATAGTGCGCCGTTCGATACCTAAACCTACATGACCTCTATATACAGCAGAAAAAGTTGTACAGGTTAACGCATGGCACTATTGAAACTGTATGATAGTTTTGCCTGCTGGTTATATAAATAATGAGAGAGAGAGAGAGAGAGAGAGAGAGAGAGAGAGAGAGAGAGAGAGAGAGAGAGAGAGAGAGAGAGAGAGAGAGAGCAGGGGTGAAACTGGAATTACACAATGAGTTTGAATGCCGGTGAGTGCAGGCTGAGCTAAGGGCTTCTGCATGTGTAAGGTGGGTTTAGGTATACTCGTATGTCTGCGGGTGCGGGTTGGGTGTGGGTATATTTTTGTGGGCGTGGAGTGGGTGCGGACAGCTCATTAAATAACGAGCGGTTGCGGGCAGGGTGTGGGCATAATGCTGCTGGTTTGGGCGAGATCACCAAGAATGGTCTCGGTTTGGGGTGGGTGCGGGTCAAAGCTTGGTATCTCGGCAGGGCTCTGAGGGAAGGTGTGCATCTAATCGAGTGCGTGCCTTCGGTGAGCCGGAATAGCCGTTAATATGACACATGGGCCTTGGACCTTGGGGCAAGGCACAGTACTGGAGTGCGCGTCTGGTGTGTGTTTGGAATGTGTTTGAGGTGCGTGTGGTGTGCATGTGGTCGATCACATGCGGTATCTGCGTCATGCCGGGATGGCCATAAATATGGCATATTGGGTCCGGACAGAGCAGTGGGCACTCACTCACTGGGACGGCCTATGAGCCAGAAGTGTGTCACTGAAGTGCTTAACCAGAAAATAATTTTTCCTTACCCTGAGAGTTATTGCAGGGGTGGGTGCGGCTAATAAAGGTGTCCTTCGTATTGCTGTTTTTCCGACATCACGAATTATATCAACGCGTTTAACATGATCACTGATACTGAGAGTACTGGATCCATCTGTCATTGGAAAAAAAAAAAGATCAATTTATCGAGGGATAAATCATCATCTAAGCGGTTCAGGCCATGGATGGGTGTTGAGGAACGACCATAGGGGAATAATTATCTAAGATGATGGTTAATAAAATACCTTGACCTGAGAGGATATTATTTTCTTAAATTCAGTGTACAGTGGATGAATAAAAGAAACACTGGTGGCTGTTTCATCTATTTATTTATTCCTTAATTCTTGTCTACAGGTTGGCCCAATATCTCTTATTTCTATCAATGGGGGTCACTGCATGGCACTAGTCGACTTTGTGCAACCTTCTTCCACTACACTTAGACTACTCCACACATCCAGGCTTTGTGGCACAATTCCTGCTAACATTTCATTCCTCTTTCTACTACATGCTCTCATTTCTGCATGTACGCAACATTTACTGTCTTCTTATTCTTGAGCCTCTTCACAGCATTCTTTACTTCAGTCACTGTCACATTTTCAAGTACCACCCTTCTCTAACTGCCATATCCACTCACGTATACCGCCGCTCGGCTCTCTTGATTCCAACCAGTCTCTACATCAAATTATTCTTCCCATACGCTCCTTTTCTCCCATTTGTCAGCATTCACCCTGTCTCATCCCTTACATTTCCACTTTTTCATTCTCCGTTTTCGCATCTTTTCACCTCTTTCCAAAAGAGTTTCATATATTCATACCAGATAACAGTAATTTTTCATCCAAATTCATTTATCCTGCTCTCCTCCTTCTTCTCTCTCTCTCTCTCTCTCTCTCTCTCTCTCTCTCTCTCTTTCTCTCTCTCGTAATTATTAATTATTACTAATATCAGCATTAGCACATTATCAGTTTTATTATTATTATTATTATTAATGCCATTTTATAACTAGGCTACTATTACTGCTGCTGCTGCTGCTGCTATTACCACCACCACCACTACTACTACTACTACTACTACTACGGCTACTACTACCACTACTATTACTATTACGACCACCATTATTATTAGTATTAGCAGTGGTGATATTACTGTTACTGTCATTATTATTATCATATTTATCATTATTCTTACCATCCATTATCATTATTATTATTATTATTATTACCGGTATTATTATTATTATTATTATTATTATTATTGTTGTTTCCGTTATTGTTGTTTTTGGTGGTGTTCATTTTTTTTCTTCTCTCACACAAAACACACACGGATCTTTGCCCACAAGGGCAGACACGTAAGCGTCCCGTACCCCTCATCCCCTTCTCCCCCTGTAACCAAGCCTCAGTGTACTGTATAAGAGATAAGGGTTCTGGCAAAGATGACTAGTGTCTGAAGAGCCCTGAAATGGGTGAAAAGTTACCTCTAAGAATATAAATGCCTTTACCTCTTATTGGTGCTTTAATTAACGTAAAACAAACTTGACAAATGAATCACAACCAGGGGCAATCAGCATCAAACCTTCGTGGTATCAATACACGGTGTACCAGCTAAAACAGTTTCAGTACTCCACTTGATTACCACGCTGCACAGGCTTTTATGCGTCCTTTTATATACCTCTCATCTCTCACAGTGATAAATCTGTGAGTCTCATACACTGGCAAGGGAGGTCACCATTATGGATACCGTTACTTTTTCTTTCATGCAAGGAAGAAGGATCCACAGGCCAGAAGCCAGCAATATTGTTCTCTCCAAGAAAACAAAAAAACAAGATAACAGGGAGCCAAATTCAAGATCCGTTCATATCAAGATGCCTGGATATACTGCGTTTTAAAGACTGGAGGTCATAGGCATTAGGAAATATAGACAGAGGGAGACAGTTCCAGAGTTGACCTGTTGCATAGGCTACATGAAGGACCGGGAGTAACGGCATAATTGGGTTAGAGGAGGATTTTTTTACTTTTTTTTCTTCTTTTTAAAGGGGGAGTTAAAATGAATGATGAATTCCTAGTGTCAGGTATCAAAGAACATAATTATGCCAATTCAATGAAAAGATACATGATTAGCAATATAAGAGAAACGTAGATGGCGATGTATAAGTGGTTTTGGCATAAAAGTGGTCTTGGCGTAAAAGTAGTTTTGGTGATGAAGTGGTCTTGACATTGAAGTGGTCTTGGTGTTGAAGTGGCCTTGGCGATCAAGTGGTCTTGGCATTGAAATGGCCTTGACACTGTAAGTGGTCTTGACATTGGAGTGGTCTTGGCGTTAAAGTGGCCTTGGTGTTGAAGTGGTTTTGGTATTGAAGTGGTCTAAGCATTGAAGTGGTCTTGGCATTGAAGTGGTCTTGGCGCTGAAGTAGCCTTGGTGTTGAAGTGGTCTTGGTGTTGAAGCGGTCTTGGCATTGAAGTGGTTTTGGCATTGAAGTGGTCTTGGTGTTGAAGTGGTCTTGACGTTGAAGTGGTCTTGGCATTGAAGTGGTCTTGGCATTGAAGTGGTTTTGGCACTGAAGTGGTCTTGGCGTTGAAGTTGTCTTGCCGTTGAGGTTGCCTTGATGTTGATGTGATCTTTGCGTTGAAGCAGTTTTGGCATTGATGTGGCTTGGCGATGATGCAGCTTGGCTTTAAAGAGGCTTGACGATGAAGTGATTGACCAGTTGGGAAAGGCTTGACCCAGAAAGGAAGGAAGGGCCAACGTCAATGGGAAGTCCTTAAACTAATTATGTCACGAAACCAAATGTCTAACCTAATAAGAGTAGTGCGAAAATAAAGACTGGAAGAAGTATGGATATATCAAGAGGAGAGACAAGAAAGAAGAGGAGGAAAGTAAGGAGAGAAAGACTGAAGTCAAAATGACAAAAAAGCTCCTTTCAGTCGCCTCTTACGACAGCAGGGATAATAGGAAATTATTCTTTTCCCCTCTCCCCCATTATTTTAAACAGGGGGAGAGAATTTAAAGAAACATATTATCAGGGGATCATTGGTAATATAAATCTAATACTATTTGTCAGATATTTTATACACTCTCTTCTCTAACAAGTGTTAGTCTAACAACGACAAATACTAAATTTAAATAATAGAAGTCTCCTAGGAAATTAGGGTATAATTAAAACTCTAACTCACCAGTAATTATCTCCTTATATTCTAGCTAGTCCCCCCGATTTGGCTAAATCATAAAGGTTACTTACCTAGACAGTCGGAATAACAGACAGCGATCGGCATGAGGTCTCGGTCGGTTTGCCTGGGCCATTCCAGGCGTCCTTTGTGCGATTTTTACAACGTGCAGCTCGAACGCGCTTTTGGAACAGAATGAGAAAATGGCGAGTCTCTCTCCCCCCCCACAGTATTCAAAGATGCCAAATATTATTTACTTACAATTACCTAAATACAGTGAATTACTTCATGAAATTTACAAGGAATTCCAACTTAAGTTAAATTTAGTTTTAAATAAAACTAAAGCCAAATATTCACTTTATCTATGTGAAGATATGGTAGATATTCCTCCGGTTTCTCGTTGGGATACACGTCATCCTACCAAGCAGGCGCAGTCTTACGCGTATTTACAATATAGCTGTCCACAAGGGTTAAACGCAGTAGCATTTAATTTCTTAATAATAAGAATTATTATGGAAGGGTGTGTGAAAAAAGGAAATTGAAAGTAAATGAGAATAAGAGTAAAGTAATGAAGTGTACGAGGTTGATAGATGGTAGGGGGATGAATATAGTTTTGAATGGTGAGTTGCTTGAGGAGGTAGATTGTTTTAAACATCTAGGGTCACATGTTGCTGTGGATGGAAGAATAGATGCAGAAGTGAAGTTTAGAATAAATGAAGTAGGAAAGGTGCTGGGAGGAATGAAAAAAGTGTTTAAATGTCGTTCGCTTAGAATGGATGTAAAGAGAAGGCTGTATGAGGGTGTTGTGGTACCGACTGCGTTATATGGGGCTGAAACATGGAATATGGGTGTAGCAGAGGGGAAAAGTTTGAATGTAATGGAGATGAGGTGTCTGAGGAGTATGTGTGGAGTGACGCGTATGGATCGGGTGCGAAATGATGAAGTGCGAAGGAGAACTGGAGTTGTTCGGGAGATGGCTGGTAGAGTTGAGCAGAGGGTGTTGCGATGGTTTGGGCATATGGAGAGAATGGATAATGAGCGATTGGTGAAAAAGATAACTAGATCTGATGTGTGAGGTGTAAGGCTGAGAGGAAGACCACGAATAGGATGGATGGACAGTGTGAAAAGAGCGTTGGATGCGAGAGGGATGTCTGTTGAGCAAGGAAGAGTGGCTGTACGTGACAGAAATAAATGGAGAGAAATTGTGAATGAATAAGTGATGACGTAGCCCTAAGGGGATATTCTCCCGCATTTGGTCTGATCAGCTAGTCAGGTCAGGTGCGGGTAAGGGGATGGGTCTGTTATGATGTGGCAAGGGTAAACCAGTTCTGCTGTCGGGCCCTGCTGCGGATGTCACTGATGCATTGTGCAGTTGACCCTTGTGCGGTGTGGTGCGGTGAGGATCTGTACGTTCTCCCCTTTGGGGCTAAGATGCGAATGAATGTTTGAATGGATGACTAAATGGGGAGTGTGTCGTCCTGTCTCGGCTACCTCCCTTTCCTTGAGGGAAGCAGCCTAGGTATATAGATAGATAGAAGAATTATTAACAGAACTAGAACGTTACTTCTGGGTTAAAAAACCGCTCGATGGTTTTTCCTCTGCTTTCAACAGGGACAACTATTTTAAAAAGGAAAGAGCGCAAATGCCGCACTGAAGGAAAATATTTCCCACACAATCAATTCAGTATTACTTTCAAGAACAAATATGCAGCAGAAATCCCTGCTAGCTAAAGATAACAGCATACACCTGGGTTAAAATGCGTCTTTGTCAATGACTTTATTCTTCACAGAGCAAAACTAAACTAAAATATCAATATATTTGCATAAGTAACCATATTCATCTAGTCGAAAAGGGAAACGAATGCGAGGAGAAAAGGGGGAAAGGTGAGAAGGGAGGAAAGAAGTATAATCTCTAAATGAAAAGGGGCAGGAAGAGAAAGTTTGACTTTCATGAGAGAGAGAGAGAGAGAGAGAGAGAGAGAGAGAGAGAGAGAGAGAATGAACACTGCTCAGTTAATGAGAATTAAACTTTGCTCCTGTGTCTCCCGAGTTCGTATACCTAAGTTTAAAAGACGGCACACCGACTGACAGGTTTAACATCCTTCTTAGACTGGTGTTGCTTTTATTGCCAATAGTCTGGAGAATTCTGACTCACACGTGAATGATGTGGAGGAAAGCTGTCAAAGCGAGACGAAAAATTTTGTGAAAGAACCATAGAAATGAACAGTAACTTTTTAAACTTATATCACTTTCCATCCTTCTGTGGACCATTAGGAAACAAGTCACGGACCACTAGTGGTTCATAAACCACAGGTTTAGAATGGCTATTCTAAAGCCGTTCTTAACCTGTTTTCAGGAGTGCAAAGTTCTTTGCTGTTGGCCACAGACGTTGTTGCTACTCTGAGGCTAGAAATCAAAACTGAGAGAAGCTCAAGATGTACCATAAAGTTCCATCTTGAGAAACTCAGGGATGAGGAGTGTCCTTATGGTATGCAGTGGCAGCTTCAAATAAGTCTGAAGTGCCTAGTGCTGTCGAGGACCCTGTTGAACGATGGGATACCTTTAAACGCGCTGCTCCGGCAGTAACTGATAAGTGCACTGGAGAGTCCCCGATGTCAAGAAGGGGTTTTATCTCACCCGTGAGACTGGCCAAAACTAAGAAGAGTCGTGCTGCTAGAATGGCTGGGGATCGGAAGTAGCAATGGACACGAGTTCTGGTGGGAAGGGACAAGGAAAGCTATGTTAAGGAAATAGCTAAGGAGGTGGAAGGCCGTTTTCATGCGAATTATCTTCGACTTGCCTACCAAGCCCTGAAGAAGCTCCACATCAGACCCAATTCTTAGGTTAACTCTGTCCGGACACCACAGGGATAGTTCCATTGATTGCTGGCCTGTATTCAAATACTGAGAGTGCTGTCAGGTGTATGGGGGGAACAACTTCCCAGTAAGTAGGCTACTGGAGTAAGACAGGGATGTGTCCTTGCTTCTACGCATTTCAGTACGGGCATAAATTGGGTACTTGGCCGAGCTGTTAGTCGAAGTCACTGTGGAGTGGCAGTTTTCAGGGTTATTGATTCTTATTTCGCTGCTGATTCAGTTCTTCTAGCAGAGTCGCCGGAGATACTACATAGTGCTTTCGGAGGATTTCACGAGAATGCAAAGCCATAGGGATTAAAGGTCACTTGGGCTAAGACGAAGGGCCAGACATTTAGTGGCTTGTTGGATGAAGCAATTCAGTCAGTCCATGCATGTTGTGAGAAAGTGGAGGTCTTGGAAAGATTCACTAATCTTGGTAGTGTGGTAAGTAACAACAGTACGTCAGACAATGATATTTCTCGTCGCATCGGCCTGGCCTACAGGGTTATGAATTCGCTCAACTCGGGCATTTGGCGTTGCTGTTATTTATGTTGAAAGATGAAAATTCGCATTTTCGAGACACTCTATGACTATGACACATGGACATTGAACACTGACTGGAAGCATCGAACTGACTCCACTGAAATGCTATCGCAGGATCATGGGATATCACTGATACGACCGGGTACGTAACGAGCGACTACTCCGTGTTCGTGAAACTGAGTTAAGGCCTGTTACATAATAAGTCAGAGCCACCTCCAGTCATACGAGCACGTGGACTGTTATCCTGAGGATGACCCTGTCCACAGGGTGATCTCTGAGACAGTTAATCGGGGTGGAGCCAAGGGGAAGGCCACGGAATTCATGGATGGAGCAGGAGGATCATTCATGTCGAGATATACTCAGAGGGAGATGAGTCGCTGCCTGGAGGGCTGCATGAAGGGAACCATGTAGGTGAAGTCGGACGGCTAATGAAGCTAAGCGTCCCCACGGTGTTTGCCACCCCCCCCCCCCATAATGATGAATGTAAAGGCTACCCCTGGATGCAGAGACGAGCAGTGCCCACTAAAGTTTGGCTCATCACCGACCCTCTGTTATCAATATAATGACCCGAACGAACTTGGCAAAGGAATAACAGTCAGGCAAGCATAGAAACCAAATCCCACAGCATCTCGATTCGTGACGTGACACTGAGCCAAGAGAAGAGTACCCCAAGGAAATGTCATGCCATGTGGACTCTTAAAACAAGAACAGTATATGAATCAGTTTGTGCTGGTCTTTTCGTTCTCTCTTTTACTGTTTGTGATCCGTTTTCTCTTGTAAGGCGTTTATTCTCTACTGCAAAATTATTTATACTAACCAGTGGCGTAGCTAAGTGGGAGTGACTGGGGGGGGGGGGGAGCTTCAGTCAGGCTCTTTGCCCCCCTCACTGTCCCCTCCATTTGAAAGTAATGAATGCGTGCACATGTAGCCCCCTCCACCAGAACAAGGCTTGGCCCCATCTTGGGCTCCCAACATCAGTGGAGACGTGGCTACTCTACTGCGTTAATATTTTCTTTATAATCTAAATCTGGAAAAGGCATGTAGCAAGGTGAACAAGCAGGATTATGGAAGGTATCCAAATGCATGGTATGGATGGTAAACTTCGGAATATTCTAAGGAAATTGTATGATGTTAACGCTAATATAGCTTATGTGGTGTAACGTCCAAAGATGTTATCCATACAGGTAAGGATTGTAAAACGCCTAGTCTTGTATTCGGGGGTCTACTTTATTGGATGTTCATCACAAAATGATGCTGCCTACGCCACAGCTCCCCTCGGGGGCCTCTCGCGTAGCAAACCTCGTCATAAATCCTGTCCACCTCCCCTCATCTCGGGAGGCAGCCCATACACAGACCCCTAGCCTGAGCAGTACGACTGAAAGGAATTCCATCTACCTTAACCCTACTTTTACACCAATGCACAGTATATAACACTGTTTTCTCACTATCAGCGGTTACACAGATTCTTCACAGGCTAACTTGAGGTACTTACAGTTTGTGGCACCTCTCAGTCCCTGGTTACTTCCTAGAAAATCACGGAACCCCCAACAAATCGTCAGCCTCTAGCAGCCTTGCCCGTATAAAACAACAGTCTTTGTATGCACACAAAAGAGCTCGCACATATAAACTAAATACAAGCAAAGGTTCTCCTATTTTCCCTTCGTTGAAGCACAAATTTCTTACCGAATAAAGTGCAAACTATAGCAAAACACTACGAACTAAATATGTCACAAAAAATAAGAGAGACTTTATATTCATGTGATGTACCGTAACCCTGTGACCGTAACATGTGGTATGTGTAAGAACTGATGGCTGTTGTGTGGAAAGTTCAGTATCAGAGACAACTGATTATCGTGTTCCATTAAATGTAACTAAATTTCTCCTAACTGGCGCTACTTAATTCGTTTCTTGTGGGTAACGAAATATATTTCACCTATGTCTTTTAGGTTTTACTTGATTACGGCAGACGTATTAAGAAAAAAAAAAAGTGCGTTAGCAGAAACCGGAGCAGTGGGGATAGAGAAGTCATAAAACCAGATGAAGCAAAGAAAGCTACTTGGCATCTGTACTGTATTAAGAGGGATCCCTCCTATGGCGAATGCAGTCGTCTGATGGTAACACATATAAAATATAACAGGCTTCATGTTAGTGAGTGAGTAGTAGATAGAGGATACTTCCCGTGATGAAAAGGCTAATGATGTCTCTCCGCCTGCGTATCTAGGGGTCCATGGGGTTGGTTCCCTTCCCTCCCCTCCACCTACCATTTTAGTGGTATTGTTTGTATGTTTGTTTTAGGCCGTCGACGGGGAAGTATTATCTGTGCTAGTTATTAGCAGACTATGGACATCTAACACATACAGTACATACCTAACTTGTAACGAGCCTACAGAAATAAGGAAAGAAAATAGAAACTCATGCACTTTGCGGCCTTATTGGGCCGCTCAGCACTTGCTCAGATGAGGGCTGTTTCTGGACCACACTTATCTTTGCTCGAAACCAACTATTTATGTGTCGACGCAGTAACCAGTATTTCGCGGCAAGATTGAGCTGTTCAGCTGTAAAACCGCTGGGGACAATTAGGGGTCAAAACACCCCTTTAGAAATTCAAATAGTTGCAACCATCCTGCCACGTTTCATCGAAATCCCATTTCCAGTTTCTTCGCGGCCCTCAGCATTTGCTTAAATCCTCAAATGAGAGCTGTTTCTGCACTGCGCTTCATTTTGCTCGAAACCAACAATTTATGCATCTCTCAAGGAGCAAAAGCTTTGCAGCCCAATAGGGCCGCGAAGTTCTTGCTTCTACAGTGATGCATGAAATTCCACATAAATGCCCTGCTCCATTTTCCACGCAATGTGACACCGATGGAGACAATTATTAGGACCCAGAACATCCCTTTAGAAATCTCAATCGACATGAAACTGAAACGGGCCCATCTATGACCCAATTCCGACCACCCTGCCAAGTTACATTATAATTCTTTTCCCAAATTTGGCTGCGCTACACACACACACACACACACACACACACATTATCATTCTTTTCCCAATTTTGGCTGCGCTACACACACACACACACACACACACACACACACACACACAGATTTACAGAATATTAGATGATGTAGTCCACTTCCTTGCATGAATCTAATCCCACTGATGAAATTTTGTAGCTTATGTTGTCATATATAAGCACGTAAATACATACAATCGCATTAACTTTTGTTAAGATATAAATGCGTAGGAGTCATTGATAGAGAAACCGAAAAAATAGGTCACCCTTTTCTCAGCGCTGGTTTCACCCCGGGTGTATGTATGTGAATTTATAAGAATGTGCATTTCTCTTCGCTGAAACATCATAGCTTTCATCTTAGATGTAAAGGCCCACGGCAGGTTATCTGCGTTAAGGTTGTAATGCAGCCTCAAGGAGTGCCAGATTGTCCCACAACTGATCTCAGGTAGCATAGTACAAAGAGAAGATTGACTTGCCTAATGGGTTGTCTGAACTGGGATGGTAATGGATCAAACGGCACACCGAGTTGCCGGAAGGATTGATGGTTGCCAAGAGCAAATTGCCGGATGGGTTGTCTTCTGAACTGGTTGTTAGGAAGATCAAATTATATCATAGGTTGCCTGAAAGGCTATCCAGTGGACGACTCTTATGAGCCAAAACCTTAAAGCCCCTGTCTCACACAAACGACTCAAAGGCCGACCGCGGCCCAACTCAATGTCGTAATGCATTTTTTCATCGATCGTCCCTTGATTCGCCGACAAAGCCCGGACTCTTTAGGGCGCTCGTGAGCCACTGGGACGACTCGTCGGGCCTCACGACTTGCCAAAAGTCGTGTCATAGTTGCGTTGCAGTCGGGAGTGTCGTACATCAGTCATGGAGCAGTCTTAGCTCAATTGGATGCGGCATGATGGGGTCGTTGCGTGTCGTGATGCTGTCACCGACAAAAAAATTGTTATGACTGTGTCCCTCATCAAATGACTAGACACAGGAGAGGTCCATGGTGATGCTCTGGGTGTCATTGGTGGTCCAGGTGTGATGCCCTGCCCCACACTGGGTGTCATTGGTTTGTCTAGGTATGATGCCCCGTCCCACACTGGGTGTCACTGGTGGTCTAGGTGTGATGTCCCGCCCCACACTGGGTGTCATTGGTGGTTCAGGTGTGATGCCCCGCCCCATGGGTCGGTCGTGAGGGGTTCGTGAGGGTGTCCTGGGGGGGTTGAGGTACATTCCCCAAACGCTTCATGAAGTCGTCTTGCGTTCGTGGGCGGTAGTGTCACGGTTGTGGCTGACAAAAATCGTTAAACTTAAAATTTGAAGACTCGCAGTTGCTTCGTGATCTTGTTACGTTCTTGAGGACGTCACGACAGGTCGTGAGGCAGTCCTGGCACGGTCGTTAGGCAGTCATGAGCAGAGCAGATTCGGGGCCAGTCGGGAGGCGTTGGAGCCAAGTAGAACACGACCTTGAGTTGCGCCGTGGTCGGCCCTCGAGTTGCATATGTGTGACAGGGGCTTAAGATTAGCCAGGAGAAGAAGTGGATCCCTCATCCATCCAAAGAATAATTCACCCAACACTTCGAACTTGAGCTGTGGCTCAGGCCATAGTGCCTCATGTCCCCCCCCCCCACACACACACAGATATTCATCAAGAGATATGTCAAGGTGATGTAGTGTACTGGTCAGACCCTTGTCCGCACTGCTTGACTCACTCATATGTGACACTGCCGAACTACAAGGCAAGCTGCTTTGTCTTCTAAGCTTGTACAGTCGAAACAAGGACTTTTATATCCCCGAGGTTAAATGGTAGGAGATGGGCATGGACTTACTACCGAATGGTCCGGAGAAAAATAAAGGTCTGTGCACAGAAGGATGAGACCTGTTGTTGCTCTACTTCGGTCTG